>NC_140459.1:33142501-33687501 GCF_963576455.1 Neolamprologus multifasciatus | reverse complement strand
CTGAATCCTCCCTTAGTTATGCTGCAATAGATGTAGGCTGCCGGGGGATTCCCATGATGCATTGAGTTTTTCCTTTCCAGTCACCTTTCTCACTCACTATGTATTAACAGACCTCTCTGCATTGAATCATATCTGTTATTAATCTCTGTCTCTCTTCCACAGCATGTCTTTATCCTGTCTTCCTTCTCTCACCCCAACCGGTCGCAGCAGATGGCCGCCCCTCCCTGAGCCTGGTTCTGCCGGAGGTTTCTTCCTGTTAAAAGGGAGTTTTTCCTTCCCACTGTCGCCAAAGTGCTTGCTCATAGGGGGTCATATGATTGTTGGGCTTTTCTCTGTATCTATGAAGCGCCTTGAGGCGACATTTGTTGTGATTTGGCACTATATAAATAAAATTGAATTGAATTGAAGATGTCAAACTGACAAAAGACGAGCATCAGAAAAGTAAAAAAGTATCCGTATGTAACTGTGGTAATATTATTATTAATATTATTAGTAAACAGCAGAGTTCATATTGACAAATGGTGTCTAACCTGAATGACTGGACCCTGAAGGAGGGAAAGAGGTTGAGCTGTGATGCTGAGACCCTAAAAAGCAAAAAGATGAGTACATTAGTCTGGAGTGGCAGTCTGTGACGTTTCCACACTCGACCTTACGCTGAGACGTGTGGCTGTCCGGGGTGTGTGCACGACAATAAACATACAAATATACAAAAACATGATGACAGAAGTGCTGAACGTGAACTGAACATACAATCATGGTAAAAAGAAGGACACCTTCTTGCAATTTGAATATTTTACATATCAGGACAGTAAAAAAAACTCCTAAGTCATGCAGAAATCAAAAAATAATGTGATGTAACATGAAGTAAGTTATTGATTGTGAGCAAACCCCTCCCCCTCCCCAAACATTCAAGCACAGCACATTTGAAATGTGAGTTTTTGTGCATGTGACTGTGCACACACAGTGTCAGGTATCACAGCAGTGCATTCAAATATCCGAGTATCAGTGATCAGAGCAGGGACACATTGTGAAGCATTTCTTACAGTGATGGTTTGGAAGATGCAGAGGAGGCTGTTGGTGACTGCGCCCTTCCTGCTGGGGTCCAATGGGAGTGTAGGAGGCCGTGCTACTGCCTGTCCAAACAGCTGCGTCACAGGAAAGCAAAATCTGATCAGTGTTGTTGAAATGATGCGCTCAAATTTGACACGAATGTATGCAAAAGTCAAATTAACCAGTGAATAAGTTACTAAACATCCGCTAGCTAAACGTGCAGAAGAAATCAGAACCACCTTTGTTTGTTCTTTGCACTGCATATTTATTTATTACCTGCATATAACAAATATTATTTCCAATTAAAAATAATTAGAACTCACATATTTATCCAACGTTTACTGTTTAAGTGCATGTTTGAAACTCAACAATCCTCCAGTCTGTAGCAGCATCGTG
Organism: Neolamprologus multifasciatus; assembly: GCF_963576455.1. Classification (NCBI taxonomy): domain Eukaryota; kingdom Metazoa; phylum Chordata; class Actinopteri; order Cichliformes; family Cichlidae; genus Neolamprologus; species Neolamprologus multifasciatus. Next base: position 33,686,055 of record NC_140459.1, on the reverse strand, counting down.
TTTACACTGTTTAGTGTCGAGCTCAGGAGCACATGCATGAATCAAACCAGCTAACGTGTCCATCACTAACCCACGGAGACAAATACGAATGATAACGAGTGCTTTTGATTCTTTTATCACTGGGTGATCTGGCAACAGGACTTAGAGGCTTTGATCTGTAAGAAGTGCGTGAGCTCACTGTGGAATGAAGGCTGAGTCTGAGACTGCGTATTGCTGCTGTATCCATTCTGTCTATTCAAATGAGGGGAGGGAGGGGGTTGCTGTGAGTGGGTGTGCTGCGAGGGATGCTGGGCAGCCTGCTGCTGAGAGGAAACCTGGGGTGGGCTTTGAGGTCGTTGTTGAATGACTTGAGCCTGTGGAGATGGAGTTTGGAGACAGCCATCACCATGACTGCCCTGCAGTGGCAGCATGGAGCCAGAGGCAGGCACTGGAAGACAAACAGAGCACATCGGACCTGTGACTGCAGCTGTTATCAACTATCTGCGTCGGAAAGATAGAAAGAAGCTTTGTCATCCATTAATATAAAGTTTGAGCAGTCCCAGTGTAAGATGTGAATATTCTTCATCAAACTGAATAATGATATGCTGACCTTTGGGTGACACAGCCAGGTTAGAGTATCTGGTAACAGGTGGGGGGCCATGGGGTTCAGAAGGGGGCAGAAGGGGACTATAGTGGTCTGGAGCTGCTTGGTGGTCGGACAGAGGCATGCCAGGCGGAAGGTCCATCTGTATACAATCAGGGATGTATTCTTCTTTGATTAGTCCACTCGACGCAGCTGTGAGAGGCAGGAGGAGGTCAGACAAGAGTCACAGCACTGATTTGTATCTGATGCTGATGGATGTGCGAGTGCGAAGAGTTCATATCAAACATGTACGGTGTCACCTACCAAAAGCCTTCAATGATGTGAATGTAATTAATATTCTGACAGAAGTCACAGTGTGACGTGGGCCTGTTCACTACAGCAGACCACTGGTGTCATGGAAATCACACACATATATATTCCTCTGCTTGTTTCCTCATCATTTAATAATAAAGTTGTGATATTAGGAATAAAATGAGAAAACAACAATGCTGTCGAGTGTTGCCGGGCTCTTTTTTCACAAAGGGACATAATTATCAGAGACACTGCACATGTGGGACAAAAGCACACGAACAAATCTGTAACGCTGGTTTTTGCTTTCATTTACTAACACTTGATTTTTGTCATGAAACATGTTTGTTTAGTAATAAGAATTGATTGAGAGAACGTCCACATTCATGATTTAACATTCATGTGTAATACTGATCACTGTAGGGCTGCCACAAACGATTATTTGATAGTCGACTAATCAGATCATCATCCATGGGACGTAAAACGTACAGCTTATTGCACCAGCAGCATCTGCTCTTATATAACTATCATTAGCTTACAGCTTTAAGTGTTTAAGGTCTGTGCTAACTAACAATAAAGACAAGATGATAGTTTATTACATTTTAATGAAGTTTGCAGATCGTTTCAGTGAAGTTTAATAAACTCCTTGCTATCTAAAATATAACAGGACACCGGAGTAAATTCTGGAGCATCTCACACTTCTGATAATCAGCTGTCTGCTTGACGTTTATTCAGCTGTGTAAAAACTATAACTTTAATCTCAGCCAAACCGATTTACTCAGGAACAAATAAAATACTAAAAAAGCCAAACAATAACATTTTTAAGTTATCTAAGTGACTTATATATCATGTTTAACCTGAGTAGCGAAAGACGGCGGTGGGTTTGAAAACGATTAGCGGGAGTCCGGTGCTCTCATGGCTCTAGTGAGCCTAGCCCCCGGCTAGCTATCGAGCTAGTGGCTAACAGACGTCTCCGAAAACATCGGAGCGCTTTTGAAAATATGTGGTGTCTTGATAAACTGAGCAGATATTTGAGGTTTACACAGCTACATTCTCGCCTGAAAATATGTTAAACGTTTATTTTGTGACCCAGAAAGAATAATAAGAGTAATATTAACACTAACTAGCTGCCGCCATTGTTGGAAACTGAGCTGGGCTGCGCTATGAATTCTGGGACACAGCTTCTTCTTCTTCTTCGGGGTTTAACAGCAGCTGACATCCTTGTACATGCAGTGCTGCCATCTTGTGTTTCAGTCCGTTATTACACTCTTAAATCCTGCTACTTATTCCTGCGTCTTTTGGGATCTTACAAAGCTTCAAACGACGCGTCGACTATTAAATCAGTCGTCGACGATTTTGATAGTCGACGTAATCGTGGCAGCTCTATATCACTGTCATGAGAATTGACCATAAACTGTAAAGTAAATTGCTACATTCTTACTGATTCCCATCCCTACGTGTGACTTTCCCACAGATCCCGGGGTCATTTTAGTCCAGCCTCTCGGGAGCTTCGGTCGTCGTTGTGTAAATGTTTTTTGACTTCTCTGTCTTAGTAACAAAGAGATGTTTGAGAGTTCGAAGTGTTTGATTGGCTGCACAGCACAGAGTGACACGGATGATGAGAACACGCATGCAGCTATCTGTCAATATCATTAGTTAGGTGGTGTCAACCAGAGACTCCTTATAGACTGCTCATTTCATATGCATACAAACGCAGTGGTAGGAGGCTAATTCCCCAGTTACAACATAAACATTCACTAAGTGTGTTTTGTCACAACTACAGTGTGGATTGGAAATGTTCATGCTGTGTTTGTGTGAAACAGAACTCACCTGTGTTTTGAAGGCTGAGACCAACTTTTAGAGAACAGGGACAGAATAAGAGAAACATTTTGACTGATCACAACAATATCTGTCATTCATGATGTCATAATGTCAGTTAAGGAGACCGTGGAGTTCACGTAAGAGCTGCTGAGGTAAAGCGTCGACCTACCGATGCCCGGTGACACCACCCTCTCATAATGGTAGGGGTTGACGCACACGCTGTCATACTTGAGGTCAAAAGCATACTGGCAGAATTTGACATGCTTTAGTTCATTCTTGTGGAGGTCAGGCCAGCGCCACAGCCGTGCGTAGATCACATGAGGGAAGCCTTTCCTCCCCGCCACCTGAAGAGACAGCAAAGCAACGTTACAGCAGTGCCAGTCGAAACCAGGAAGCCTGTTTCAGAGCTACTACAGGGAAGCTGAAGCATAACAGGAAAACATTTGTTGACTTCCTGCGTACAGCAGAGAATTGTGTGTGGATCTGTTACTGCTGCGTTTACCCAGGACTGTTTCAACAACACTACAGATTAGCAGAGCGCAGCTTCAACACGTGTCTTAGTCCTATTGTCTCAGATTTTGGCCTCAACATTACACCACCCAAAATAAAACTACACCGACAATGGCCACCAGACTTCAAGGTGAAGTTAGATTTCACCACACAAGCCCTGCTTGCCGTGGTTGCCATGATGGGAAGCTACTGCTGCATACGCACTCATCAGCCACTTTGCATTGATATGTGTACACCAGGGGTGGGCAACTCCAGGCCTCGAGGGCCGGTGTCCTGCAGGTTTTAGATGAGTCCTTGATCCATCACAGCTGATTCAAATGACTAAATTACCTCCTCAAGATGTCCTGAAGTTCTCCAGAGGCCTGGGAATGAACTCATCATTTGATTCAGGTGTGTTGACACAGGGTGATGTCTAAAACCTGCAGGACACCGGCCCTCAAGGCCTGGAGTTGCCTACCTCTGGTGTACACTGTGGTTGTACAAAAATGCTTGTTTAAACGTTTACACAAGGCTCGATTGTTACTAAGGGGCATAAAGTGTGCCAAGAAGATATCCCCACAAGACCACACCTGCACCACCACCAGCCTACACCACTGATGTAAGGCAGGATGGAGCTGTGCTTTCATGTTGTTTCTGCCAAATCCTCAGAGATGTTTGTGCAGGAAAATTCCAGAAGCTCGGAAGTTTTTAAAATACTAAAACTATCGGACACCATCAGCCATGTTACATACGTCCCTTTAATCACCGCCCAGCCTCATTCAAATAAACTTCACTGTGTGTGTCTCCTATATGATATATTTAACTGACATTTTTTATTGTAACAACCAACGATTTATACAGGCAAATAATGACTATTAACAAGATTACCCAAACGTTTGCTGTAGATTTACAGCTGAATAGGTGTACCTAATAAAGTGGCTGATGACACTGTATGAAAAAGCAGGTTTTCACATAAAGGTCAGCTTTTAAATTGTAGCAAAGATCAGTAGGTAATTAGTCATGTAGACGGAGACAATCCTTTTACTTTGTCTTACTGTAGATCAGGGGTCTCAAACTCGCGGCCCGCGGACCATTTGCAGCCCACGTCACCCCTACTTGCGGCCCGCAATTTAATATGAAGGCAGAGTGTTAGAGGCGGAGCCCTTTAAGAACGTAGCCTCATTCTCAGTGTAGTCCGTGCTGCAGGGACAACGTGTGGGACCGCCTCTCCCATTGTGTGTGAGCGCGAGGAAGAATCAAAAAGTACGAAGTGCTACCGACGAGAAAGATGGAAGCATGTAAATATAATAAAACCACTGCAGGGTGGAGAGCCTGACGAGCCCAGCTGTAAGTAAGCTGGTAAGACTCGACTGTGTTCGTGTTTTCCTCTGAAACAATAAGTTCTGTTGCAGCAGCCTTTCAACGCCTCTCTCTGTCTCTGCTAGCAAAGTTGACCCAGACAGTAAAACTAGTCAAGAGACCAACATGGAACTCGACGTATTAGCCGGCGGTCTCTTTACTACGGTTCAGACCTGGCTGAGCTAACAAGAGAGTACAAACTGTGTTGGGTTAGTGAGAGTTATTCGTAAAGAAAACAAAGATGGTCTACGCTTACGTCTGCATTTTCACTTTGTTAAATACGAACAAAGTTATAGCAGAGGTGCTGCCACGTGTCTGTCCAGAACGAGAGGACCAATTTGTTTATTTGGGAGTTCAACGAAAGGCTTCAGTTAGTTAAGAGTGGGGGGAAAATGTGCTTACTTTTGCACTTTTGTCTTATTATACAATATTTAACCTCCAAGACCTGAGCTCTACCACAGCAGCATTTATAATTTCTCTTTGATATTTGGGCTGATTGGGACCCGATGAATGTAAAAACAAAGAATTACCTGATTTTTGTTTCTAAGAAGAATGAGAGCCACATATGAGGATATTAGTTTAAAATTTCAGTAGAACAGTGGCAGCATAATGTCCTCGTAAGTGCACATCAGGCCCTTGTAGAGCAAAATTGAGTATTTTGGTCTAAATAACCCAAAATGTGACGTCCACATATGTGGACGCCAGGTCCTAGGAGGTTAAAATAAAGAAAAACACTGTTTTTGGAAATAAGTGTGGCTGTTTTCTTGTTCTAATTGAACACTTTAATGTCCAACGAGACGACAGTGCCAGCAGCGGCCCCTTCATAGATGCTTCATTCAAACCAGAGACGGACAACTTTCAAGGTCAAACCAAACCAAGCAGGAAATGTGAATGTGGGACGATTCCCCAAAGCAGAGCGAGACAAAGCCAATAGGATACAAAGAGTGTTGTTGCACAAAGACATCAGGATTTTGGCAGAAAGTTTGTGTCGTTGTAACACTAACGTTGTCATTTTTTATGCCCACATGCTGTATGTGATAAACAGTGAATCTGAATCGCACTGTCAGTCCTAAACAAAACGACTGCTGCACAAACAAACCTCAAAGCACTGATAATTGTGTATAGAATCACACTTCAGTTGAATACTGACCACAGCAACTCTAACCCGCCGAGGAAATTTATAAACGTGAAATGAAAAAAGTGAAATCATTGATAAACATGAATCATGCACAGGAAGATCAAAGCAGTGATCACAGTGACGCCCTTCATGTTGACTGACCTGCAGACGTCCATCTAGAGTCCTCTGGATGGTCACACACTTGCTGGGATGGACACCATTGGTGGTGACGGCAGTGATGAGAGAGTCCAGCTCGTCCTTCTTCTCCTTTAGCTTCTTCACCAGACTCTCGATGGCGCGCTTAGCAAAGCCCTCGTTCTCCCCGCCCTGCCGGTGGCACATGAGGCTGTGGACGATGCTGAGGCAGGCATCGTTGCTGCTTGGTGGGTTTACTGACATGATGCTGCTGTCACAGGGCCAAAAATGGACATTTGTTCTACTTACTAGGCATGTGACAAAAAGCAGAGACATCTAAGGTTGATGGCAGCTAAAACATGGCGTCATTCCCGTGTCGCTTACCTGGTGTTAAGTTGGTCCACCAATGAGTGACCAGAAAGTTCACTGGCATCATGATGGCCCAACTCTGAATCGTTCCCTGTTCGTGGAGCAAGAACACCAACACTTAGTGGATCCTAGTGAGGTCACAAGAGTCACTGAAGATGAAGAAGCTGTTTCTCAGGCTGGGTTTTTGGCTCCTCCCAGTCCTGAACGAGGGATTGTTTCCAAATATGAATGTGAGTAAGAACTGTTAACCACTACAGCACTGAGCCACCGCTACTCCGCCTCGTCCTCAAATTATCCCATTCACAAGATTTTCAGAAAACTTGACCTCTGACCTTGATCTTGAGGTCGAGGTCACTGAAATTCAAACTCATCTGAGATTTTCAGTGGATGCAACTGTGGTAGAAATGTTGAAATTCTATGTCACCTCATTCTTGGCACGATCTGATATCCTCGTGTTGGTGTTGTTCCCAGATCATCATACTAAAGGTTGTTCCAGGATCAACATTGCAAGTGACCAATCAGAATGTTGTGACATCATACTTTTGCGACTTCGGGAAAAACCGCTGTAAAACAAAAAACTGTACTTAAGCTGCGAGAAACCGCCTCTGTCCTCCGATCAACGGACCCCAACCCTGACCCTTTAATAAACGCTAAGCAGAATTGATATTGTCCTTGCAACATTGGAATTTCATAAATGCACGAATGGCTTGGTGCGCAAAAGAATAACGTCGCAACAATGTGATTGGTTACTTGCAATGTTGCAATGTTGGACCTGGAACAACATTTTTATGATGATCTGGGGACAACACCAACACGATGATATCAGATCATCCTCATTCTTGAGTCACAGACTTGACTGACGATAACACCACATCAGCTTTTTCTGCCCGAGGGTTGAAAAGGCTCCATGAGGCAGCCGGGCCACAAAGAGCTGGTTACTTTTCCTAAATCCTTTATTCCCATCTGGATACAAGCATAACGCTTTGACAGGACAAAGCTGCCTTTGGCCTCGTTAGTAGGGGTGGGGGAAAAAAATCGATACTGTGTAGCATCGTGATATTTTGTTTGCTAATAATGTATCGATACAGGGACAGCAGAAATCGATACTTTGTTACAAATTTTTTTTTTTTTTCTGAGCAAGAATCCTGACATTCCTTCACTGTCCAAATGTGTTTAACTTGTTTTTTGGCAGCAATAAACATGACAGTTTACTTATTTTAATTTAAGACATGTTTTATTTTAATTAAGTTTAAAACTTTTTTATTTAATGTAAAATTATATTTTGTTTTAATTTACTTTCAAATTCTTCAGTTGCTGAAGGGGCTGCATAGTTTTCATAAACTGCATAGTTCAGAATAGCTATAATTGTACCAGATGGTTGTTCAGTTAAGTTGGACTAGACTGTAATACAAACCGTTCAGTTTGTCAACAATCAAACTGAAATGAGAGAAAGACTGAGTGTGAGACTTTGATATTAGAGAAAATGAATATGTAAGTTTACTTATGTACAGAATTACCTATTTACAGAAAATGCTGAATATACGCAAATATTTTAAAAAATTGCAATAATATCGTATCGTGCGTTAAGTATTGTGATAATATCGTATCGTGGGATGTATGGTGATTCCCACCTCTACTCGTTAGCAAATGGAAAAGAGTGAAATGCTAATAGCTCCAGTGTGGGGCAGCTATAGGTAGACTAACCTATGGCAGGAAGGCAGGGTTAGGGAGCAGACAGGAAGTGTGGATAGATAATGCACTGAGCTTTGTCTCTGATGCCAACACTGCAATACAAACTGCAAGTGCCTTTAAGTTAACACACTCTACAGGCAAAGCCAGCTGTGAGGCCACACTGAGGTATGAAGGTACATATGATGCAAAATGTGAACATTTGTCAAATAAAATGTGACGACTGTATTCTGACATTGTTCACACGCGTTTTTAATTTGCAGTTGCAGAAAAATATTGACTGATATCTTCACAAAGCCAGAGGCTTTAATTGAATCATTCAACTTTTATTCATCTTAATAAACGTTAGCACATTAGCTAAGTGGAAGATGATGGTGATGGTGGAAGATGGTTTGCCGCCCAGTGCTGTCAGTGGGAGGCAAACCATCTTCCACCATCATTGGACCTGCTCAGGTGATTAACAACTAATTATTAATTCATATATTTACATCATTTTAGACACTTTGTGTTAAAAAGCACGATGGCAGCCACAGACACTGGTTCTGTCTGATCTTTGCTGTACTAACCATGGGTCTGTTGTGTGTCACCCAGCTTCCTCATCATCATCTACTACAGATGGTGATCAAGTATGTGATCATTACTACAATAAAACCTCAGAAATATGCAAAACCATATGTGATTGTTCATGATTATGTGGTTTGGCATGCATTCTTTTTTCCTTTTAAACAACAATAACAAAGTTTTAACAAGCCATTTAATTCATTTACTTAAATAATTGCAAAGTTCCCTGATGTGATTCATGGATTTCATCTGCATGAAATTTCATTAGAAATCAAATCAATCTGCTGCATGACACCGACTTGGCACAGTCGCCTTTTAGCACAATAAACACGGGCCAATCAGCATGAAGGTACTGAGGGAGACTCTGGTTTCAGAGGTGAGTAACGGTCCTCTTTTACTGCCAAGCTGGGTCAAACTGAGGCATATCCAAGCTGTCACAGCAACATACTGATCAGTGTATTTATGCTATATAGCTAGCTAGCTAACATTGTTTCTTCATTCATGCTTTTTTTGCTGCTGCACCTAATTAGAAGTGAAGGAATTGTGATGTTTGCACTGATGTGCTCATTAATCAGAGTGCTAATGTACTAACTTACCATGGCTCTGTGTGCACTGTGATTGTGAATCAGGCATGGGGAAAGAGGACAGCACTCCTTTGCCTCTTTTCCACTAGTGCCTACTTGGCTCGACTGGATTTATTGATGTGGTATCAATTGTTATGTCACTTTTTTCCAAAATACTATTTTGAGTTTTTTTGGATCTGGCCCTAATGCTCTGTTGCAGATTAGAGTGGACTTCAGCAAAACATCTTCCTCTCTCTGCTTCTTGGGGGGGAACAGTGAACGTGGCCCCAGAGTACTCAGGGCCTGGATCTCTGTGAGTGCTGCCCACTGAGCCGCAGCACCACAGTTGCTAACTCCCTGTGGAGGGTGGGATACACCAAAACTTCCATCGGTGGTTTTCTAATGAGCTGCCAATGTTTTCCTTTCGTACAGACACCCGGGCATCATTTTTGTCTCCAAGGATATCCATGTCAACATCATCCCCCTTGTCTTCTCCGCATCCCTCTTTGAAGAGAGGAGGAAATTCAGCCTCTGGGACCAGGATTCCAGTGTGTGCCTGACACGATACAGATGCAGAGGGGATGGGTAGTTTCCCCAAGACAGTCAACCTACAACAGCTGGGCAAGGGCAGGATGCGACATCCTTAACCTTCCCACCACCGGCGTTCCCCTGAGAGGATCCAATGTGAGCCGTACCCACTAATGCTCAGCTTTGACAGCGAACAATAGCGACACAGTCACAAGCTCACTTGAGGTGCTAGCTTTAAAACCGCTTACTAAAAACAATATACTGTGACGAAAAAATATAATTCCAGTGTAGTAACATTTGTGAAACGGAAAAACCCACGTTCATGGACTACCTGCATCAACAAGCAGTGGATAAACTTGGTCGGGGACCGCTGAGGAGGTCTAGTGATCTTCATGGGGAAGAAGGAATGCCTGGTGTGGGCACTTATAAAGGGGGTTGGGGACCCCTGTCCTTGAAGTGACTGGTTTGTCTTAGCCCGCCGTGGTAGACCGTGACTGGTCACACCAGAGGGCGCTTCCCACAGTGAGATCCAAGCAAGATACCAAAGGTAAAAAAGAACTACAACTTTACAGACTGAAGTGTAACAACATAGGGAAGTAAATGTTATGCAGCATTTTGTAACAAAGCAAAATATAGTCATAGAGAATTACCTCAAGGTTCATACTTTAAAACTGTGCAGCACAGTTTGTGAATGTTTCTTTGCACCTTTTTTGCAAACACATATGCAAACTTTGAAATAGTCTGCTAATTGCTTTAAAATGAAATGCACAGCGTGTTCTGCGCACAGTTTCTAAGCTGTGAGAAGTAGGATATTGTAACGTAATACGGCCTTTTACTACAGCCTAACTCATGGAAAGAATACAGGCAGCCGCTGCTTTTAGTCACTGCTATACTTTCCTACCCGCACACACACTTCCCTAAACATGCTGTTCATGAAACAGGAGCACCAATCTAATACTCGCAATGCAAAATCACAACTGAATGGACACGGCCACGCCACACTGACCGTGTCCTGTGTGCTTAACAAAACCTGAACAGTTTCCAGGCCATTCATTCCAGCCAGTGACATTCCGCACATCCCGAAATCTGCTGTCTCGACATGCCCAGCTGATATAACACAGATATAAATATGAAGGTTATTTACATTTCCCACTTAAACTTCAGCAATAAGATTGGACATATTTGAACACTGGAACCGGAAAACGGACGATACGACACCGGTCAGTATGTACCAAACGGGACAGTAGAAAGAGCAGTTGTTGCAGATTTAAAGCAACAATTTAGCAAGCTAACTTGACTCTTCCTCACGTTTTCGTAGCAGCAATGACGAAAAATAGAATAAAAGATAGAGAAACTATTTCTACTTACACATCAGCCAAAGTAGAGAAGAACTTGGACAGAACGATCGCTAAGCTATTCGACAATTGCCTCAAGTGTTGCACTCCGACAGCTCTGCGTGTTGTGTCTGCTGCCCAGAGCTGCCGTTTGTGTTTATAGCGATTTTTGTTAGATCTGAGTGTCTCGCTGTGTTCACGGGGGGGTTTCTCTGTGAATTCCTGTAGTGGAGAAAGCCAGCGTTTCTCAGCGGCTCTGCTGCGCTAGCTTGATGTTTCTCAGTTGTTTCATCCCTTTATCAGACCTACTGTCTCCTCGTGCATCTTGCCCCTTCCTCTCGTGCACGCCACAATAACAATAGCTGGGAGACGACGTGCGCGTCAGTGTCTCGACACGCCGCAGCCAATCGGCGGTCAGGTGTCACAGGGCACGCACCTCTCGGCCAATCGCGCTGTGGTTCTCACAGCAGGACCGCTAGCCACGAACTGTCTGGTTCGCCTAGATTGGCCCGCGAGACTGTTTTTCTAAAGTGGCGCCGCTGAGGATTAGCCCCGAGTCACCACCACCAACTGGAACGGCACGGCTCGGTATTTGAGCACGACTCCAGCTCACACTGAATCACTGAATACATCATGTTAGTTCACTTACACGTATTTACATGTGCAATAGCACAACTTTCGCCTTCTAGCAGCAAAAACAGGGGAAAATGGCACTCGGAGAATCCTTACACGGAGACTGCGGTAACGTCCGTGGGGGGAGGGGGCTATGCTATGGTCGTTTTAAATCAGATGTGACCCTTGTAATGAACATTAATTTTAGATACTGTCTCCCAATAACAAGCCAGAGGTGCTGAGATTGTTGCAGAAGGACTCAGTGAAACGCTGAGATTCAGTCCAAAGAACATTTTGGTTTAAAAAATGTCAGATCTGTGAAGACGCATTTCTCCCAATACGGTGACGATTTGGTAAAAATAAAGACAACTAAAGACACTACGCTCCACAGGTACATTTGCATTTAAGTATTTAATGTGTCTATAGCTAAACATACAATTCAACATGTACAGAGAGTTTACCTTCCACAAGTAAGAAAGTTTCTACTGTGGTTTAAACAAAACAGGCCCTCTAAGTACTGATTTTATCTGTTTTGATTTTATATACTGTTTTGTTTGTTTGCTTGTTTTAATCAATTTTAAATCATGCTTTTTATTTGTTTTTGTTTCTAATGTCTTCACTTCGAATCACCTTGTTGTTGAATTGTGCTATACAAATAAACTTGCCTTGCCTTAACAATATGCATCTGCTTTGAAACTACTCCAGGACAAACGTGGATATCAAACAGCCACAACATTAGGAGGGAACAAGCACTGTGCTTTTTACCTGCAGGACAAATAAGAGGCAGCGAAACTAACTACTCAGATCACATCAGCACAGAGAGCCAGTAGTTTACATTTGGGGCTTTTCTGATACAAAGTCTTATAATAATTTACATTATGTTCAGGTTTTAGTAAAAAAAAAAAAAACAAAACAAGAAAGAGTTTATTTTAGGAAAATGTTTGGATTAAAATACAGTCATGTTGTATAGGAGAAGGTCCTGAAGCAAATGACCTCCATGTGCCTCCAGCAGCAACCCAAGAAACTGTCCATAACATCACAGGTCAAGTGTCTTCTTCTCTCTTGCATGTTGTTACAGGAGCAACATTTCTAACATTGCCGTCATGGATAGAAGTATTTACTGTACATTATATGGAGAAACGTTGTGAGTCACCTACATATTACATTTGGAGGGAGCTGTAACAACTTTCTGATTTTGGTTCTGTAGTTCACCACAATGCATTTTTAATTAACTTGGATGCAGCTGAAGTGCAGACTTTCAGCTGTAATTCAGTGGGTTGAACAAAATGATTGCAGAAAAATGAAACGACCTGGATCTTTTTTTAAAACACAATCCCTTCATTTCAGGGGCTCGAATGGACAAATTAAATAACAGTAAAATGTTCACCTGTAATACTTGGTTGAAAGCTCTTTGCTGACACTGACAGCCTGAAGTCTGGGACTCATGGACATCACCAGATGATGGTTCCCTCCTGTTTAATGCTCTGCCAGGCCGTCACTGCAGCAGCTTTCAGTTGCTGTTTGTTTGTGGGCCTTTCTGTCTCAGGTTCAGTCTTCAGTAAGTGCTCAGCTGGGTTAGGATCAGGTGACTGACTTGGCCATTTAAGAATATCCCACCCACTGTTTTGCTTCAATAAACTGGGTTGTTTTGGGTCATTGTCCATCTGAACTATGGAACATTCAGTTTGACTGCGTTTAGCTGGATGTGAGCAGACAGGCCGTCTCTGAACACCCCAGAGTTCATGCTGCTGCCTCTGTCACATCGTTAATAGACACCAGTCTCCCAGTGCCACTGGCAGCCATGCACACCCGAGCCATCACACTGTGTTACAGATGATGTGGTCACGAGCTGTTCCACACCTTCGTCATACTGTTTTCTTGCCATCGTTCTGGTTGATCTTGGTTTCATCTGTCCAAAGGATGTTTTTCCACAACTGTGCTGCTTTTTCAGTTCTTTTTGTTTAATCAAAGTCCAGTCGAGCCTTTCTATTCTTGAGGCTTATGGTCGGCCTTGCAGTGAACCCTCTGTATTTAGACTTGGACATCGATACAGCTACCTCTCCTGGAGAGTGTTGTTCACCTGGTTGTGATGGAGTTTCTCTTCACCATGGAAATGATTCTGTGATCATCCACCACTGCTGTCTTCTGTGGACGTCCAGGTCTTTTTGTGTCGTGTTGAGTTCACCAGTGCTTTCTTTCTTTCTCAGGATGTACAATCTGAAGATTTTCCCACTTGTAATATTGTAGCCATTTCTCAGATGAGTTTTTCTGTTTCCACAGTTTAAGTACGGCCTGTTTCACCTGCATGGAGAGCTCCTTTGACCACATGTTGTCTTCCAAATGCAAACACCACACCTCAAATCAACTGCAGGCCTTTTACCTGCTTAATTGATAATGACATAACGAAGGAATCACCCACATTTGTCCAATTACTTTTGGTTTGTTTAAAAAGCAGGTGGCACATGTTAAGGAGCTGAAACTCCTAAACCAGGGGTGTCGAACTCCAGGCCTCGAGGGCCGGTGTCCTGCAGGTTTATATCTCACCCTGGGTCAACACACCTGAATCAAATGATTAGTTCGTTACCAGTCTCTGGAGAACTTCAGGACATGTTGAGGAGGTCATTTAGCCATTTCAATCAGCTGTGTTGGATCAATGACATCTAAAACCTGCAGGACACCGGCCCTCGAGGCCTGGAGTTCGACACCTGTGTCCTAAACCCTTCATCCAATTTGGATGAAGATCGTCTCAAATGAAAGCTGCGGGTCTACACATTATGTCAGTGTCCATTATATAACTATGATTGGAATATGTTTCAGTAAACAGGTAAAAGAAAAAAAGAAAGAAAACAACAGCAACTTGTGTCAGTGTCCAAATATATAAGGCCCCAACTCTGTGGTCTGCCACTGGGCTGCTGAGTTTCCAACACTTCCACTTTTCACACCAGTGAATACCACTTCCAGCTGATTGTGTATTATCGTGGAGTGATTGATTTCACACACCTGTGGCAATAAAAACATCAAAAGATTAAGATTCCTATAGTTTTGTCCACATAGTGCATCTATTTATTGAGTGCATTAGAATTATCACATAAATATCTCCACTGAGCAAGCCCGTACTCTGAAGTTGCCAAATGGTAAGCAGACAGCAGCGTTTTTACTGTGACAAAAGCAGAACATCAGCAAGGTATTAAACAAAAAGACAAGCAAATGTCAAAGGAAGACTGGCCCCTCCTGGTTTTTAGCTTCCTATAATCACAATCATCCTTTCCTGCTGATCACAATAGCTCACAGTATTTACTGTGTGGAGCAGAAGGAGGTTCAAGGTGAGGTTCATGGTTTACTAGGTGAGCGGGAAGCGAAGACGCCCGATGTCTCCAGTATCGTCTTCCTCCGCGCCGTCTCTTTGGCCACGTTGTGGTTGAGCCGCCTCAGACGTTCCTGGACAGAGAAAGCTCAGGTTGTGTAATGTTTCTATATCGTTTTCACATCATCTTCAGGTAACTTGAATAGTTAGTATATCTGTGGTCGCCATGGAAATCGGAATTACAAGTCTCTTCATACAGTATTTGTAGTGTTGGTGATCGTAGCAATGTTATTAATAGCAGTAATTATTATTTACTATAGTGGAAGTTTGTGCCAAATCACAAAAAACAAAGTGAAGAATAGGGATGGGTACCGGTATCGGTTCTGACATAAACGGTAGTAACCAGACCGAAAAGCAGCGCACATTTCGGTGCTTTATTTTCCTGAGCTGTGATACACTTTGAATTCTAGCCAATCATTTTACATTTCCGGGGATAGTAGGCGGGTCCAGGTACGTACGTTCTTTTAGAGCAGAGCTACAGATTAAAAATGTCCAAGGTGAAGCGGTCAAAAGTCTGGCTGTACTTCACAGCAAAAGATGCAAACTCAGCAGCTGCAACAAGTGCTTTAAGGTGATACTGTGATACTGTCAAAGGAGGTAACACCTCAAATCTGATGAAACACCTGGCGACGCATAGCGTTTTTTTTAAAAGCCGAGAAATGCGCCGTATTTGATAGCTTGCTGCGAGACCTCACACCGAGCACATCTACTGCGGGTGTGGTGCCTGTTATCGACCCGGAGTTAGCAACATCCCCCAAAAACCCGAAGGAGAGTCCTGGCCCCTAGCCCTGCCAGTGTAGCAGAAATGATGAGGATGATGATGCAGCAGCAGCCGTTCTTCTCTGCGTGAGTAGCTTAATGTTGTTCGTGTGTAATTTACGTTGAGTAGGCTAACCACGTTATTACATTAATGCATGTAAGGTGACTAGCAAACACCATCATAGCTACATGCAGCTGTCTTCTTGTTTGATGGCAGATACTCCCTTCACCCTGGACAAAAAGGCTAAAATGACCAAAGAAAAAGTGGAAAACAGTTAAACATGAGAGGTTTTTGGACAAAGTTTGTGTTTTTTCCATTGTTTAAGCTGCTTCCAGCCAAGAGTGATACCATATATGCCCTATAGCTGCAGAAAAGGCTAACATTGTTATCTTTTTACAAAAAACAGCTGAACCTTTTTGGACCAATTTTGTTCTCCACTCTTTAAGCACCGGTTTGAGCACCGTTTAAGCACCGGCACCGTTTCAAAAGTACCGGTTTGGTACTGGTATCGGATAAAACCTAAACGATACCCATCCCTAGTGAAGAACTTCTTCATTTCTTGCTGTGCAAACGTTTTAAAGCAGCTTTAACTCTATGTGGAGTTGTGTGTCCAGCTATAAACCCAACAGTCAACTTCCTTTTAACTCAGCTCGAATCTGCTAAAGATAAATATCTGAGTCTAGAGCTGCTAAACGCTCCACTATGTTCACTCGCTACTTTATAAGGCTGAGATTCGACTTGTTTACAGACGTGTACACCAGTAAACATCAGGACCAGGTAACTCTTACTAAACTTATTTTTCTTAACCGTCAAACTAATCTGCGTTGAGCGTGTGTGCACTGCAGAGTCTGCCCAGACGATTATAATGGAGTAAAAACATTATTTGCTCCATTTGTTGCATATTTGACACATTTGAATGTTTCATAGTATTAAGTCTGTGAAGGTTCTCAGTCATCCAGGTCATCGTAGTCAAAGGAGCTTGCAAAGAAAAGCGTCTGGACTTCTTTAAGTTGCTTGAAGACGTTTCACCTTCATCCAAGAAGCTTCTTCAGTTCTAAGGTCAAATGGTGGAGAGTCCCAGATATAAACCCAGTGGGAGTTTCCCCCCACAGAGGGACAAAAGGACCCCCTGATGATCCTCTAATCTGGGGAGACTCCCACTAGGTTTAAATCTCTCTCCACCATTTGACCTTAGAACTGAAGAAGCTTCTTGGATGAGAGGTGAAACGTCTTCAAGCAACTTAAAGAAGTCCAGACGCTTTTCTTTGCAAGCTCCTTTGACTTCATAGTATTAAATAAATGTAATATTTTGCAAAGATAACCTGATAGATACATGATGATTTCAGACAGACGTTCACAGGGAGCTCTGGATTCACACAAAGATGATGGAAATGACGCAGACACCCTGCAGTTACAGCTGTGCGTGAACATGTGGATGAAGTGCGGCAGTGTTAGGAGAATCAAATCCACAGTTACTCTACGTCACATGTTCCACTCAGGTCGCACACGTAATGCCTGTACCTCCCTTACAGGGGCCCAATATTACATTATACTAATTTCCTGCCTAATGTCTGATGTGACGAAGGCTGTACATCTGATTGTAGGCATGCTGACGGGCAGAACATGTGATACAGAGAAGATCAGCTACAGACAGGTCACTGACCTGAGCGTTCTGCAGTATGTTGTTTACCAGCACAACTCTACGCCTGGCATTCAGCAACTTCTTTACATATGGGTCCAGGTCCAGAGCCACCTTCTGATGCTCGTTTATCCTGCATAACTCTGGAAAGACGCACACAGCACGTTATTTATGAATCTTTGATGCTATATTTGAAGGACTTCGTGCAGGACCTTACCTGTGGCCAGACCGTCTATATGCTCTCTTAATTCCACTTGGCTTTTTCTGTAAAGAAACGTGAGTCACGTGAGTCCAGAGAAAACTGAACAAAACAATCTGACGGGGAAAGTCAGCTGACTGTCAATACATTGGAGACATAAGCTGGTTTGCGGTGTAATCTAACGAGGACGCGAGTTACCTGACCGAGTTTACATGCAGGTCGAGCTGCTGTATCGCTGGTCTCAGGAGGTCAAGCAAACCCTCGGCGACAGCATCGTTACCAGAAGAACCTTCGACTAAAGCTGTAGCTGCCATTTTACCGAACCAGCGCGAGCGGACAGGAAGTCGTGCCCTCGTGACGTCAGCGTCACAAGAACCTCTCCATTTTCTTACCATCAGTGTAGCCAGGAGCACCATTTTAGGCTTTCGGATCGCGAAGGAGTCTCGATTTCCGCGTTATTACAATATTCCTGGGAGAGTTTGATATAGGGTCGCTTACCTAAGCGCTGCTTCAAACTGCGCGTGCGTGGGGAGCTAGTATATGGTCAGTTGTATTTAAACGGGACACAAGGACGCCTGTACGAAGCCGCCGTGCTGCTAAAGCTAACCTTAGCTAGCTTTGAGGCATTTCTCTACCAACGCAGAATCCGCTGTAAGTATGAGACGAAGTTGTTATTCGACGTGTTAGCGAAGACGAGGCGGAATCGTTACTCCGTGTCTCTGCAGTTTGTTATAACCGGATGGACTCAAGCTAAACATTAATTTTTCCACCGGACGTGATCGATAATTGGGTTCAAATTCAAACGTTCTCTTAAAGAATCGACCCTTTTTGTTGCTCGGACACAGAAACGAGTTTAAAGACGTTGAAAACTTTGCTAAGTCAACCAAACTGGCGGTGGTCTGAAGTTTAGCCTGGGTGGGAGGGGGTCGTGTGTTACTCCTACCGGGACGACTGCGACGGTCCCGGGAGGATTAGTGTGACACTGTGGGTAGTCCTCAAAATAATCTTTCTGTTAAACACATGTGTAACAGCTGATGTTAATTACAGCAAATCCCTTGCAACAGTGACTTAAGTGGTAATTTAACTTGTAGTAGTAGTGCATTATGTGTGAAAGAGATTCTGTCTTCTCTGTTTCCAGGACTCTACAATCAAAGTCTTTCAGGATGAGTGCGGCTGCCTCCCAAAAAGTTGTCCTGAAAAGCACCACCAAAGTGTCCCTGAATGAGCGGTGAGAGGCTACGCACCCTGTCAGACATTAGTCACCTGCTGCCAGCTTGTGAAGGCTCTGATACTCTCAGCGGAGCCTACTGTTGGGACCAAACCTGATATGGATGCAGCTCTGGCTGTTCCCCGTGTGTGCGCTGCTCATTCAACTCTGTTGGCCCTGTCCTTGTTTGTGTTACGTGTAAATGAAGTGCGGGGCAGGAGGGGCTTGCCCAGGCCAAATGTTTTGTGTGAGCAGCACGCACATGTAGACGAGGGGTGACTGTAGCGGTCGTGGTTGGTAACGCATACGCAGAACCAGACCACCGTCCTGTAAATGCCTCGGCACGCTGGCTCCCTGTTTAAACAGCACTGTATACGTCATGTATACACCATTAAATGGGACCAGAGAGCTAAAGCTAAGTCAGTGAGATGGGGCATCTCGTCTTTTTCTCTCTCAGACCAGTCAAAGTGAAGCTTTTTATCTCATGTTCTATCATCTTTCTTCTTCGTTCTCCTTTCCCTGCTCAGAGTACTCAGTCCTAGCTTGGACGTGACAAGGGACTACCCCTTCCCCCCCAATCCCCTAGTTCCTGACCACTTGGTGGTTGAAATAAAGTCACGGTCCATCCTGTAAGTGGCTGGGTGCCCAAGCACACCTCGTGCCCTGGCCTCTGCTGCTGCGACACGATGACATCCCCGCAGTGTCAGCTGGAGGCTTGTAAGTGGCAATTGTGGCTCTTCTTCTGGAACTTTCTCTCTCCTTCTGTCCTGAAGTCTGCTTTCAACTGTTTTTTCTCCTTGTGTTAATTTTACAACACAGGCTAAAGTCAAGTGTAAGTAACTCTGGAATATCATATGATTGAGAGAGAAAATAAGTGCCAACAAGTGGAACAAAGTCTAACGTGACTAAAGAGCTGCCACGATCGTCCATATGAGAAATGACATGATGTGGAACCCTGCTTCCTCCTCCTCTGTGTATCCCCTGTCCCCTTCTTTTACTTCCTCCTTCTTTTTCCCTCCCACCTCTAAAGCTTCACTAACATGCTGAAGAACAAGCAACCCACTGCGGTAAGCATTCGAGCCACCATGCAACAGCAGCATTTGGCTAGCGCCCGCAATCGTCGGCTGGCCCAGCAGATGGAGAACCGGCCTTCGGTGCAAGCCGCGCTGAATCACAAGCAGGTGAGCGCGACGCTCAGGTGAAGTTGGTGTGCGTGGCACTGTTGGTTCAGTCTGAATATGTTTGACCTGAATTAAGGCTACGTCCACACGTACACGGGTACTTTTGAGAGCGCAGGTTGGGCCTTTCATCCACACGTGCACGCCGTTTTGCATCACAAAAACAGATTTTTAAAAACTGTTCTTGTGTTTATGTGTGGACTCGACGCCAAGGGTGTGCACCTTTTTTTTGCATCACACGTTGTTTACATGCGATGAGTTTCTACAATGATATTGACAAAATATTGTTGCTGTTAATCTGCAACTTTTACATGCTTTCATATACAAATACAGTTTAGAAAGACATCTTTGTTTACGCTTTCCCTCCCAGGCTGCTCCACTTCTGATTGGCTAACATTTCTACACAGTTAGGATTATACACAGGGCTGCACATAAGTGGTCTGCAGGTGCGCATGCGCTGTCAAAATAAAAGACGCGCACCAGATAAGAAGTTGCAACGTGTGTTTGCGTACATAAGATTTTCTGGAGGAGGTCAGACATTTGTTTAGAACTCTTAAAGATGTGGAAGAAGCTCCTTTAAGCAGTTACTTTGGTGTTCCTCCACCTCCAAAGAAATGTCAGGAGGAGTCCGAACCACAAAAGAAGCGCGTATTCTCGGAAAAGTGGTTGCAGGAGGTGAGCTGGCTTCAAACAAATGATGAACGCACAGAGATGTGGTGCAGAATATGCCGTGAAAATTCCACTCTAGCAGACAAAAACAGCCTTTTATATGGACGCAAACGCGCGCTGCAACTTCTTATCTGGTCTTTTATTTTGACAGCGCATGCACACCTGCAGACAACTTATGTGCACCCGTGGATATATCGCCACCTGTTGCTTTGGGTCGTTCTTGAAAGCTATTCAATTAGTTTTTTGCATATAAATGTGGACGGGATTTTTTTATTTAAAATCTGAGTTTACAAAAACACCTGTGTCCATGTGGGCGTGGCCTGAGTGAGTAGAGAAGGAAATCGGTCACCTGTGGTTCTCTGATGCTGCTGTTCACCACAGCAGTGGGTAAATAAAGAGCACAGCCGAAGCTGAACTGGATCTATGGTCCAGTCAGAATCTGTGATCTTGCATATGTTGGATCCTCCAGCTGGTCTCTGACCTGGTCAGTCTGTGGACAAAGTGTAATGTGAAATTTAAAAAGATTACCTGGAGCCTGCAGACATTAAACCACAGTGTCAACAGTGATGCTGAGGGATGGTATCAGGTTTTATAGGAAAACACCTGGATTTTTAATATTAACAATGACGTAAAAACGATTTATTATTCCCGCCATTCCCCAAACCTTGGACTGCCACAGCCCAGTTTGAAATGTGAAAAGCTTCTGCTGCTCACAGCTCTGATCAGTGTTTGACGATCAGGCATGTCTTTTGAGTTTCGGGTGACGTAATTCTCCACACGCTGCTCTAATTTCCAAATGTTCTTTCCAAATAACGGGGATTGAAAAATGGGTCGGAAGATGATCATTCCCTGGGCTTGTTTCAGTTTTCATGGCAACCTTAAACTGACTGCAGAATCCAAGTTAAAATGTCCTTTTTGACAGAAATGTTCAACAGCTCCTGTACAAGTATAAGACCTTTTAAAATGATGTAGTCTATGATAACGAGTTCCTGGCTCGTTCAAAGTTAAAATCAAAGGAAGAGTCCAGCTGAGGTACCGACAGCATTTTAGATTAGATTTCTTATTTGTTAACACTTGTGATTGGAGTTGACGGCAGCGTTTGTGCAGCGTGTGAGAGTCCTGGGTGAAACGTGTGAATGCACACAGAGCAGCATGATCGCAGCACGTGAACTCCAGCCTGCCCAGCACCTGTAGGTCACGCTGGCCTCGTTCAGTAAAGACTTTACCGCAGCGTTGCTGTGAGTCCGAGCCGTAGGTCGTTACGAGGCTCCTGTTACTGCCGTGTGCAAGATGACATTTCCTGAGGATTCGGCTTACTGATTTTAATTTTGGCGTAATTGCTTTTGTAATGTAGCATTTGTAATTAACATGTGTCAGAGCCTAAAGCAGCGGCTGGGGAAGAGCAACATCCAAGCCCGGCTGGGTCGGCCTGTCGGGGCTCTGATGCGCGGAGGACCTCCTGGAGGCAGAGGAGGAATGCGCGGGATGAACAGAGGAGGTCTTCGGGGACGAGGCAGAGGAGGCGTAATGAGGGGAGCTCTGTCTCTGAGAGGTACGTATCAACAAACTGTCTGCCTGGATTCTAATGGCCTCCTTTAAGCTGTGTACATACTGGAAGTGATGCAGGAGACTGTAGATGGTGAAACACATTTGGCAGGCGGGACCCAGGATCTTATCTCTCATCTTATCTCAACTTCCATGCAAGCGACGACCAATGAGTGCGCAGGGTGCCATTGATTGACATGTAGCCTAGTATTGAATGCATTAGAGAATTACCTAGGCAACTGGTACCTGGGATGTCTGCAGAAGACGGGCCTCCAACCTTATTTGGGCCTCCAACCTTATAACCTTATTATGCCATGTGCATACACTGAAAGACAGTGTAATGCTTTCAGAAACGTTGGTTTGACTGTCGCTTCGTTTCTTAAGTCTTGCTTCGTGCTCCTGAGTGTTGGCTTTGCATTACACAGGGAAGCGAGTTTCTACAGGTGGGCCCATGCGAGGCCGTGGTTCTGCCGGTCGTATGGCAATGCGTAGAGGAGGCCGCCAACGCGGTGCAGGCATCGGAAGAGGAGGAGCTCTGTCCCGAGGAGCAGCTCGAGGAGTACCCAGAGGTCAGGGACATACTGTTATTGAATTCAGCTTATTTGTGTAGCACCAGTGAACTGTCATTTTTAATATCTATTCAAAACTGTTTTATTCATACAGTGCAAGTCACAACAGCGCTCGCCTCAAAGTGCTTCATGTTACGGTAGAGACACTGACACGGGACAAAAACTGATAACTAATGACTAAATGTAGAGTGGGGTAAATGCTGTAGGTGGATAAAGGTGCATAAAGAAGAACAGTGCATCATGGGAAGCTCCTGGCAGCCTAGGCCTATTGTAGAGTAACTAAGGAAGGATTCAGGGTCACCTGATCCAGCCTTATCTATATGCTTTATTAAAAAGGAAAGGTTTGAGCCTAATCTTAAAAAGGACAGAGGGTGTCCGTCTCCTGGATCCAAACTGGGAGCTCTTCCACAGAAGCTGAAGGCTCTGCCTCCCACTTAAACATCAATTATCCGATGAGCTACAAGTGAAGCAGCAGATTGGGAGCGAGGTGCTCTGTTGGGGTGATGCGGTTCTTTGAGGGCTCTAAGATAAGATTATTGAAGACTTTGTGAGGGGGATTTTAAATTCAGAGCCAACAAAACATTTGCTCTTCAGTTTAACAAACTCCTGAAGATTTCTGCTCTGTTGCTTGACAGGTCGCGGGGGGCTGCGTGGACGTGGTGGTTTTGCTGGGCGACGCGGACGCGGCCGAGGTGTCGGTAGACCGGCTGTTACCCGCGAGCAGCTGGACAACCAGCTGGACGCCTACATGTCAAAGACTAAGGGACATTTGGACGCAGAACTGGATGCCTACATGGCCCAGGCAGACCCCGACTCTATGGAGTAAAGGACTGTGGACTGAGCACACAGAGGCGCTGAAGTTGGACGAACAGTGTAGTGTTGATGTGCTGAGAAATGATTGTTAATTTAGCTGAAAGTGATGACACTTTAGGTGGCACCCAGTAGCGGTCTAAACAATATTGTGTGGGTCACTGCTCGGTCGTGCATCGACCCGCTCGTTCAGAGCCCTTTTAATCCTGGAGGGACTTCTTATGCATTAACAAACCCTGCTGTTTCTACACTTCTGTGTCCAAGACGGGTTTTTTTCCGTTGTCATTTTTTTATTTATTTTTTTTTCTCCAAAGGGACAAACTGTCAAAATTTTGTTGAAAGCAGTTTTTAAATGTGCTTTTCTTTTAAACATTCGCCCGCTCAAATCGTGGGGATTCAGAAGTTTTAAGCATCACTTTGTTTGCCATTTGCTTACAGTGAAATGTTTTAGGTGAAATTTGAATTAAAGTGGAAACTATTTCCTTAATTGTGTCACATGTCTGAGTTTTAAATATGCATTCACATCCAGCCTCCATCCAAGAGCTGGCTGTCTTTGAATGGTGTTTTTGTAGGAGGGGAGGGGGGGGTGATGCTTTCACTTCTGCTGTTTTCACAAAGTAACTTTGAGGATGCCATGTTCATTTTGGGCCGAAGATGGCTTTGTTGCACCAACAGAATATAGTTCTCATGAGTCTGTGGGGTATCTAATGAAGTCAGAGGACTTAGTGCCACAAAAAATAAACAACTTTTGGAAAAATCTTGTTTGTCTTTTAATGAAACTGAATTATTCCCAACAGTCTTTCACTTTGCCCTCTTTGAGTTTTTTCTGTAAAAAAACTACAGTGAGTTTCTGAAGTTTGGAGGAGGCTCAGCATTTCTCTCAGCTTGTACTTGGGTGCAGTCTTTGATCTGAATAGTTTGTTGTGACCTGATTGGACTTTAGACTCTTATTTCTTCATTGTTCAGCTGTGTTTGGTTAATTTTCTGCGATGAATTTTAACGTAGTTCCTGTTTTGTTTAGAAATTGTTCGTGTGTCAACACAATGTTAAGCAGAGAAGGTCATTTTACCCGTTAAAGTATGCTTGTAGGTAACATTCACAAAGGTAGCATGGTTTGGCACTTAATTTTACCCGTCAGAGTATGTGTGTAGCTGTTATTAACAAAGGTAGGATGGTTCGCCACTGAAATGTAGCTATTAAAGTATGCTTCTAGCTCAGATTAACAAAGGTAGGACGATTTGCCACAAAATTTTAGCAGTTTAAGTATGCTTGTAGGTGACATTCACAAAGGTAGCATGGTTTGGCACTTAATTTTACCGGTCAGAGTATTTTTCTAGCTAATATTCACAAAGGTAGGACAATTTGCCACTGAATTTCGTGTTGTGCGCATGCGCAGAAACAACGGGTAGGATGGATTACCAGAACACCGGATCAATCCAAAGATTGACCATGTTGATACCACATTGGTATCAGATGGTTGCTAGCATAATGGGATCAGTATTTAAATGTGCATTTAGTACTGTTGCTATTTCATCCGAAAGTGGACGTCTCTGTGCTAAAAGCACGTATCACGTGTCTTGCATGTTTTGTTGCCAAGAACAAGAACGCTGAGTGATGGCAGACACAAAGGAGCATCCTGTGGAGACATAAACACCAGAAACTTTGCAGGAAGGCTATTTGCACCAATTTATACAAACAAGAACAATCACGTTAAACACAGCTGCTTTATACATTAATAGTATGGGCTCTTGCTATCAGCGACGCTGGAACTGCTTAGTATCGGATCTGCAGCGTCGCTACTACTCCGAGCGTCGCATGAGTAGGTGTCGAAAAGCGGTTTCAAGTGACGTAACACTTCCTATAAAGCGCTTTGCGGCGGGTCTCGCGCTCCTTTCACTGCGGTCCGTCATGAGAGGACGAGAGGTAAGCCGAACTGAGCGGGTTGGTTAGTTATGTCCTCTGTGTGTATATCGATATGTGGTTGCATACGTTTTATTATTTAGAACTTAAATGCGATGCTCTTAAACCTCTGTGAACATAGCTAACATCTAGCTTTGCGCTAAAACTGTACGCGTTTTTAGTATACAAGCTTCCAAAAATGCGCCAATTTCTTTTTAAAAACGACAAAAAATAAACCAACTGGTTTTCCTCTGGTTAGAATCGCGTTTCACCGCACAGAATCACAAAGTCAGGACATTCCTTACTCTGTGATTTGCTCGAACCTGGTGTTAACACAGCGTGTTAACTTCGGGACTCCCGGAGGGCCTAGTTAGCTTTCTGCGGGGAGTATTGGGTGTACGACCCGACCTACGCACGTGGAAGGCGCCGTGGCCGGCGTGTATGTTAGTGTGGGGAGTCCGAGGAATATCTGGTCGAGCAGAGAGGGCACGTCTGCTGCCCGCTCCACTCCGAGGCCTGTGGGTCAGCCTGCAGTGCGCGCTGTTGTCGGAGGGAGGCAGTGTCCCGGATGTGTTACGTGTCTGTGAGCCAGCCGCGACAGAGCGAAGCTGTAATAGAAAAGCTGAGGTGAAACAGAGTTAGAAATGATGAAAAGCGTCGCTGCAGCCGCTGTCTGTGCTTTTCGTGCTTCATCTTTTGCGCTCTGGGTTTCTTCGTGGTTCTTTCGTACTCTGAGCTCTGCTATCGCTCCCTGCTCTGTGCCGGTGTCGTGCCAAAGTAGGTATCCCCGACAGAATTTAAACTTGGGAGGATTTAGCTCTTTATACAGTAAAGTTACAGGAGGAAAAAAACAATTATCAGGCAAAATGTTCTTGTGTAAAAATAATCCCGTCCGATACCACGTGAGAACAATAAATGTATAGTTGAATATATAGTTCTCTGTTGTAACCCTCAAGCTGAATGGTAATGTAACGATAGTAACGATAGTGATTGTTAACTTTTTCACAAAAGTAAAACATCAGTACTTCCTGTGTGCTCCCGACGCAGGGGAAACAAATTCTGCCGGGGATACCAACCAATCAAAATTCGGCAGGCTCAAACGTCATCCGCTTCCAACGACGCGCAGTCAGGGTCTTGGAAATAATTGTATGTATGTATTAAGTCCTCTAAAAGTCCTGTGAAGACCAACGTGGGCTGCATGTGGCCCGTGGCGTCCTTTAGAAGTTTCAAGAAGTGCAAATGTATAAATGTAGAGACAAGACTGTTTCCGGTAATCTGTAGTCAAAAACTATTGTAGATTGATGCATTATTATCATAGCAAGTGTTAACAAGCCAAACCTGCCTTATTGATATATCTAAGCTTGTATTACCATGGAGACGGTGCTGTTAATTAAGAAACCAGAGCATTAAGAGCAGTGCACCTCTTGCTGTTTGAGGTTTTATGAACTGAATCATATGCATATTTTTATATGGCATCTGCCCACAATGCCACAGTGCAATCACCCACTGGGGTTTTCCTGCACTGTGGACTAATCCCTGGGCTACAGTGGCTATAGAACATCAGGTTTTGCTTTCACCTCTGCATCATTGGTTGCTTAGTGGTGACAATGAGCCCTGACACACTCGACGTACACGTTTGCATCTCCTCCCATTTAACACAAACCTCTCGTTTTGCAGGATGTGATGGGGAGCGGTGGCTCTACACTTCCTGCTGCTGCGATGGTGCATGTGGTCAGTTGTATTTAATTTTTTTTAAAATGTTTGTTTCTACAAAACTGCACTGTAACGGCTGATTTTTGTCTGGTTGTGACGCTCATGGGTCAGCCTCAGCTGAAGCACTATTAAAGATTTGTTAATCTAAGCAACAAAGCAGAAGAT
Source organism: Neolamprologus multifasciatus (assembly GCF_963576455.1). Lineage (NCBI taxonomy): Eukaryota > Metazoa > Chordata > Actinopteri > Cichliformes > Cichlidae > Neolamprologus > Neolamprologus multifasciatus. The sequence continues at coordinate 33,658,890 of NC_140459.1, read as the reverse complement.
AAACAGTGGATGTTTTCACTTGAACAACAGAAATGGGCTTTAGAGTCCAACCATAATCTGCTTGGCTGTGGTGCCTCAGCTAAATATCAATTTCTTCCTGTGTTTTAAAAAAACAAAAACCTGCTTTAGCGGTGGTGAAGCACCAAAATGAATATGACACACTACTTTCACACATGACTGTTGATTAGCACAGTATGAGCTCTGGTTCTGTCAAGTGGGCCATAAAGCTTATGCAGTGCAAAGAGCAATATATTCTCTTGCAACCCACTGCTGCAGACTTTCCGCAGCAGTGTTACTAATGAGGACTAACATCTGTCGGTGACCTCGCGTGTTCTGTGAACTGATCTGAAACTTCAGTTTGAAAACTTGTTAAAACGAGGAACTTTACCGTTTCCCTGCAGGTGTCGCAGACGACGCTTCGGTCCAACTCGGTAAGTCGTGCTTGAGGACGAATGTGCTGTAGACCAAGTAATGATGATTGGCTTAATATGTTCAACTGCTCTGAAGTGTGAGTGACAGCTGCCTCTCTGAACACCTGCTGCTCTGTAACCACAAACTGAGTGTTGTTGAAGTCCCGCTGACCTCCATCCTTCCTCCTCTTGCAGGTTTTCCTCTTGACCTGACTTTGTGCACCGAGGCAGCAGTAAACGGTATGTCGAGCTTCTGCATCCATATCACTCACTCCCACGATGTAAATGTCCACCACAGTGAAAACCAGACTGACACATGATTGCAATCAGTGAATCAAGATGTGCAAAAGGAAAAACAAGAATGTTAATCTGAAGGAGAAGTGAATTTGAGCCACAATGGCAGCACTGTGTGGTATCTGCAGCCAGCTGCTTCATTAGCTGGTTTGTTCAAAAGTCAGTGCAAGATGAACTCAACAAATGGCATCGTTGGTCTCCTGACTGCTTGTGTTTGGAGTCCTGGTAAACATGTTGATACACACTGCATTACTCGTCAAATAAAACCGTTTTTGTTTCTGCAACTTAATTTTTGTTGCTGATCTGAAAATGAATTGCTTCTGTAATCAGCCGTGTTTGTCCCAGTAACCCTGCATCAACTACTGAGCTCACTGTCAACCTTCTTCCAGGTTTCTGCTGCCACAAATGATCATGTCCTGATCCAAGGTTTCAACTTCAGTAATGAAGGTGAGGATTGGGCCAAAGGACAAAAGGGGCTGGAGCGTTGGTCCTTCCTTCCATTTGCAAATTGTCTTGTTTCTAACACTGTTTATCTTGTGTAACTAGAATTATTTTGTATCAGCAGGTTGTGCCAAAACGTTGCTGCCACGCCTCAGTTTCCTGTAAGTGTCAACATGTTTCCCACGAGGTGCAAGTGACAAACCCTCTATTGTTAGGAGGAAGCAGCAGACTGTCCGACTGAAGACGCTGAAATAAATCAAGTTCAAGTAAGAAATCCACTGATGCTTGATGCAGTCATGCATATCATTCATGCTCCGTATGCTGAGGTCTATCCCGACAGACCTTTCTCTGTAGGGCCATGTCGTTGGAAATGCCTCACAAAGTAAATCTGTTTCGCTTTACCCACATGTTCACTGCCATGAACGTTGTGAGATACTGATGCAGAACAAGTGTCAAATGTTACCAACTGCTCCATAGATTTTCTATTCTGTCATTGTTTACAAGTCTTATCAGTGGACTGGCTGTTTTCATATCACTGGTTAGGGTGGACCACAGATAAACATGGAGAGTAATCGGTGTAGTGAGTGCCGTGAGGTTATGTGCATATCACGAGCCTGCTTTAACAGAGTTTCTTTTTTAAATGAATGATCTCTGAAAATCCCTGAACTCTATAAAACTCACAATATGAGGTTTTCAGCAACATTTGTACATTTAAAAAAAGAGAGGGAGATCTGGAGCAAAGAGGCAGAGCAGTTACCGCGACGATGAGCTCAGGTGGTATGAAGGAATTCTTTCCGAGCATCCAAAGCAGCAGCACTTGTTACTGTAATCAACATTAAAACTTCCTGTTCAACAAGCTCCAGTATGAGGAAAAGCTTAATAGCTGCTCGCATGCAAAGTGACAGCAGTGAAAATGAAATGTGCAGGTGAACAATTAACTTGACAGTTAACTGAAGCCTGCAGCAAGCAGGCCTGGGTCTAAAGACGGTCTTCATGAGAGCATGTACAGTGGGGCAAAAAAGTATTTAGTCAGCCACCGATTGTGCAAGTTCCCCCACTTAAAATGATGACAGAGGTCAGTAATTTGCACCAGAGGTACACTTCAACTGTGAGAGACAGAATGTGAAAAAAAAATCCATGAATTCACATGGTAGGATTTGTAAAGAATTTATTCGTAAATCAGGGTGGAAAATAAGTATTTGGTCACCTCAAACAAGGAAAATCCCTGGCTCTCACAGACCTGTAATGTCTTCTGTAAGAAGCTTTTCTGTCCCCCACTCGTTACCTGTATGAATGGCACCTGTTTGACCTCATCATCTGTATAAAAGACACCTGTCCACAGCCTCAACCAGTCAGACTCCAAACTCCGCCATGGCCAAGACCAAAGAGCTTTCGAAGGACACCAGGAAAAAGAATTGTAGACCTGCACCAGACTGGGAAGAGTGAATCTACAATAGGCAAGCAGCTTGGTGTGAAAAAATCAACTGTGGGAGCAATCATCAGAAAATGGAAGACATACAAGACCACTGATAATCTCCCTCGATCTGGGGCTCCACGCAAGATCTCATCCCGTGGGGTCAAAATGATCATGAGAACGGTGAGCAAAGATCCCAGAACCACACGGGGGGACCTGGTGAATGACCTGCAGAGAGCTGGGACCAAAGTAACAAAGGTCACCATCAGTAACACACTACAACGGCAGGGAATCAAATCCCGCAGTGCCAGACGTGTTCCGCTGCTGAAGCCAGTGCATGTCCAGGCCCGTCTGAAGTTTGCCAGAGAGCACATGGATGATACAGCAGAGGATTGGGAGAATGTCATGTGGTCAGATGAAACCAAAGTAGAACTTTTTGGTATAAACTCAACTCGTCGTGTTTGGAGGAAGAAGAATACTGAGTTGCATCCCAAGAACACCATACCTACTGTGAAGCATGGGGGTGGAAACATCATGCTATGGGGCTGTTTTTCTGCCAAGGGGACAGGACGACTGATCCGTGTTAAGGACAGAATGAATGGGGCCAAGTATCGTGAGATTTTGAGCCAAAACCTCCTTCCATCAGTGAGAACTTTGAAGATGAAACGAGGCTGGGTCTTCCAACATGACAATGATCCAAAACACACCGCCCGGGCAACAAAGGAGTGGCTCCGTAAGAAGCATTTGAAAGTCCTGGAGTGGCCTAGCCAGTCTCCAGACCTCAACCCCATAGAAAATCTGTGGCGGGAGTTGAAAGTCCGTGTTGCTCGGCGACAGCCCCAAAACATCACTGCTCTTGAGAAGATCTGCATGGAGGAATAGGCCAAAATACCAGCTACTGTGTGTGCAAACCTGGTAAAGACCTATAGTAAACGTTTGACCTCTGTTATTGCCAACAAAGGTTATGTTACAAAGTATTGAGTTGTATTTTTGTTATTGACCAAATACTTATTTTCCACCCTGATTTACGAATAAATTCTTTACAAATCCTACCATGTGAATTCATGGATTTTTTTTTTCACATTCTGTCTCTCACAGTTGAAGTGTACCTCTGGTGCAAATTACTGACCTCTGTCATCATTTTAAGTGGGGGAACTTGCACAATCGGTGGCTGACTAAATACTTTTTTGCCCCACTGTAAATGTCCACATGACAGGACACGGTCCAATAATTTAATGAACCATGTGTTTCAGAATCTGAAGGCTGTCCTGCCTGCATGGAAAGGACTGCAGCTGATCGCTGTATGGTAGGTGTGTGTGTGTGTGTCTGTGTGTCTGTGTGTCAAAGTGGTCATGAACCAAGGCTGTCAGGATTCTGTGTTCCTGTTTAGCTGTGGACATGACCAAAAAACAAGCCATCCCAGTGGGCTTCTCAAGCATCAGCTTAGAAGAACCTGCTGGGAACATTTCCTGAGGGTGTATGACAAAGCAAAATTCCAGGATTAGTGATATGTTGAGGCTTCACTTTCAGGAAGGTGTCTCAGTCACTTTAATAAAAATGTGTTTATATAAGGCCAGCTCACAGTAAAGGTGCTTTTAATGTAAAGACCCTACAAGGGTAGAAAGAAGCTCCAGCAGAACCAGGCTCAGGGGGGCGGCAGTCATCTCCTGTGACTGGTTTGGGGTGAGGGTAAACAATCATGATGTCGTTGCTATAACGACGCCTAGCCCATTGGGGCAGTAGTTGAGTGTAGTGACAAACTGTAGAGTGGAGCTAAGCAGGTGCTAGTGGACGAGAAGCTGATTGACTTCACTCAGTGACGATGCTGCAGTCATTCTGTGTCTGAACTCTGTTCTTTTCCTTTCAGGAGCGGATCAGTGATTCCTGAGAGGAGGCGGTTCTCCAGGCTGACGCTGGCTTTGGAGCAAACGTGTTGTAACTTTTGCAAATGACAGATTTAATAAAGGATGTCGTGTTAAAGCAAACCCTGACTTGGCACTTGTGTTTGGACCTTGTTTACGTCTTTGGCTTGCAGAAACAAGATCAATGAATACTTGGTGGTAATACTCTTTAAAGCTCCGTACTTCATGATGGGTTTTGGGACATGGATGTCTGAGGGTTGATGTTTACACGTGTTCAGGTCTGACGGTTCCAGAACCTACTGAGGGACGTGGGGATTTTTTATTTTATCACTGACTATTTTTAAAGAAAAGGATCAAGTTTTTGTTTTGTTTTTAAAATCTTGCCTTGTCATAGATTTAATTCCTGCACTGTCCTATTAAACTTCAGACTGGCACTCACTGATACTGTTTGATCTTGATGCAGAGGGCGCTGGTCTACTGTAGTAGCTTACTTTCTCCACTGGGAGGCAGCAGAACTCCATTAGCTTGAACCTAACAAAAGTACAAAAAGTAGGTTGAAGTTCACGGAGCTCAGAACGGCTTCGTGCAGGAACCAGACACCATATCGACATTCCTAAGAAAGCTGCTGGGAGTTCTCCAATACTAGGTTTAACCTAGAAAGGGCTAGATGTCTCCATGGGCTCTCATGAAGCTGCTGGGACAGGCTATTTTAACATCTTCTAGACTAGTGCTGTCAAGCATGAGGCCTGGGGGCCAGGAAAACCCAGCCTGCTCGGCTAGGTTGGGGTTTTCCTGAGGCCATAAATTCTCTTTAGTCTACACTTATGTTCACAGGTTTTAGTTTTTCTTTCTCATGAAAACCCCCCACGTGTCCACTGACGGCACACCAAGGTAACTACACTTTCGATTTGTTATTTGTGCACATGACTAATTACAGGTTAAGCTCAGTCATGCTGACTGCTTCTTTCTTTTGCTACAGGAATTCTTTACTATGTAGAAAAACAGAGAAATGTTGAACCTGCTATCTTATGTTAAAAGATCTTATTGATTGCACGTGTAGTTGCACTCTTGGCACTGACTGAACTTAGTTTGACTCATCCATGTAAGGTAAGAGCATAAAATGAGCTTGACATCCCTGTTTTAGACCCAGACTCAGTATTATACTTCCCTTTTTAAATGCTTATATTGTACAAAACACTTCCTTATTTCCCTGAAGCTCATATAAAGGATATCATCCAGTTTTAACCCTCTGTTTAGTGTTGACCTCGAGACCTTGATTCATTCTTTAAAACAGCTACTGGACAAAAAAGGCTATAGTGAAATTAAAATGTTCAAGAATTAAATATTTCAATATAATATTTATAATTTCATGTGCCTTATGTAATTTTGTTTTTGCGAGTGATTATAATCTATGTGTTTCATTTATTCTACTTTATCAAGGTATTTGGTGATACTGTGAGCTTTCATTTTCATTTTTACTTTTTTGTTTTTGCCTGTCCCGTTTGGCTCTTTTTCCATCAGAATTATTGTCTAAAGGCGAAGAAAGATGCCCAACGGATTTACTTTACCAAACAGACCATCCCAGCCTTGCTGTAATGGTCTATTTGATTCACCTTTTATTGTTTATTTTATTATTACTTGTTAAATACGGGACAGACTGGGGAAAGAAAAACAGCGGGGAAGAGGGACGTGGATAAAGGGCAAAAAACAAATAAGCTGACAAAAATACATCTATCACCTGTTAAGAAAGAAAAAAGAGAAAACAAGCAGAAGAAAGAAAAAAAGAGCAACATAATAAACAACATCACGATGATCTATGTGAATATAACAGTAAATATTAAAGAGCACGTCAGATCGACAGCACACAGCGTGCTTTGAGGTAGGAGCTAAAAGGGTGTAGTTTGTGATACTGTGAGCTTTCAGGTTTTCCTTACATGTGATACTGAATTGCTTCATTGTCAGGCGAAGATTTCACGCGTTTTAACGTGTTTACTATAAATGCGATGTTCTCTCTGTACTTCCAGTTTCCTGTGCGCGCATCTGCTAAGCACGCTGTACATTCTCCCAGCCACGCGGTGTCCACGCGTTGTTTCGTAGCGCTGATTGGGCAGGGCTGACACAAACAAAGTTTTCTCCACCAATCAGAGCAGTGTGCACGCACTGAGCTACGCTGTTCATTCTGCCTCCTCGTGCCCCGCTCATAAAAACAGCCTCCCCCCTTTGTTTACAGCAAAGTGAGTCGGTCGCTCGACGTGTTTGGATTATCGACAGTTTCCAAGGGATTTATTTGTGAAGTTTCACGATTCAGCTCTTTTTTCTCCGTTTTCGAGGTTGTCAATCATGGTGGCGATGACGAAGAAAGTTAAAATCTTTCAGATAATCTTTTCCGATCCCAGTAAGACTTTTTACTGCGGCGGAGACACGGTGTCCGGCCGTGTCGAAGTGGAGGTCAGCGAAATGATGCGGGTGTCCTCGCTGAAGCTTCTGGGTCTGGGCTGCGCCAAGGTGGAGTACGCTAAAGGCAAGCAGCGGTGCCGACAGGAGGCCGAGTACCTCAGGCATGAAACGGTCCTGCGGCTGCAAGACCAGCCCACAGGTACGGGGATGACCTTTCTGCTGGATATCCTGGGATGTGTGTTAGACATTTACCGCCTTAAAACATGTCTGTGGGTGTTGTAATAAATTTAGGGCAGCCGTGAAACCTGTGCATGAATAATGCAGTAAACGGTTTACTTTCTTTTCCAGACTCTGACGGCTCCGTGGTGTTGAGACCTGGCAACAAGTACGAGTACACGTTTGGATTCGAGCTCCCTCAGCAAGGGTGAGGATGCGCTATGTGACGCATGATTTTCCGTTATCTAAAGAGATGCAGTGCGCACCTCTCCACTGACTTACAAGTGATGGAGCAATAATGGTTCTTACAGGCAGCTGGTGTCGTCATACAAGGGGAAGTTCGGCTACGTCCAGTACTGTGTCAAAGCCGTGATGGAGAGGCCGCAGCAGCCCGTGCTAGAGTGCAAGAAATGTTTCGAGGTGGAGGAGCCGCTGGATGTCAACACCCCAGACCTGCTGGTGAGTTCACAAATGCCAGAACATAGTCAGTGTTTTTGTCATTGCAGCAAGGACTGCATAACCCAACACTGTGTTTCTGCTGCTCTTCAGTCTCCAGCAGGTGGCATGAAGGAGAAGAAAGTCACCTGCATGTTCATCCCCGACGGTCAGGTGTCCCTGAATGCAAAGATCGACCGGCGCGGATTCTGTGAAGGCGAAGAGATCTGCATCAATGCGAAGTTTGAGAACACCTGCTCCCGCATTGTTGTGCCCAAGGCTGCCATCATAGCCAAACACACCTACCAGGCAAACGGCCGCACCAAGACCCTACGCCAGAAGCTGTCCTCGGTGCGTGGTAACCACATCATCTCTGGGATGTGCGACGCCTGGCAGGGAAAAACGATCAGGGTACCGAAGATCAAACCATCCATGCTGGGCTGCAACATCATCCGCGTGGAGTACGCTCTGATGGTGAGCCTCCGGTTTCTGAAAGTTTTGGTGTTTATCTCGTAAACATTGGTGTTAATAACTGTTTTTCTACATCGTAGATTTACGTACACATTCCTGGTAGTGACAAGCTGATCCTGGAGTTGCCTTTGGTCATTGGGACTGCCGGGCTGGGCAGCCGCAGCAACAGCGTGAGCAGCCAGGACAGTTCAGCCAGCATGGCGTCCCAGAGCTGGGTGTCTCTCAGGATGCCTTCTGAACCTCCGAGCTACTGCGACGTGACCCGGGACTGCCGCCTCGACCAGCCTCTCACACCTCTCCTTGATGACGTTGACGGCGATGACAGTCCCATCTTTATGAACGCACCAGCCTTCCAGTACCCAGCGCCGCCAGCATACAGCGAGGTAAGCATCTCTGCTAACTTAAAAGTGTCCTGTTAGTAAGACGTTGCATCCTTGAGATAACTAAAGGGAATTACGTGTTTTTTCAGGCAGAGGAGGAGTTCAACGGCAATGCTCGCATGCTGCCGGTCTGCTGAAGTCTACCAGTGGGAACCGTGGAGCTGTGGTCCACCTGTTGAGGACCAAACTTGAAAACAGGCAGAAGGTCTAAACTCCAGAGGAGGTTGGATGGAGAAGTAAAGGCACGAGTGTGGAGGTGGACAGAAATGTTGGTCGTTTGTTCCATCAGCTGCCTTCAACCTGCTTCATCGCTTATGAGTCTTCCTGCTCGTGCTCCTCAGACCAGAGACGTTGAGGCCCGATGGCACAGTGATCTGCTGCATTTCTGAATAAGCTGCCAGAGACTCTCCATTTACAGCCACTATGACTTTGTTACTGGGCCATCACTGGCCTGCTGTGGCTTTTTCTCATTGCACTCCAAGCCTGTATTTTTACAGGACCATCCTTTCAGTCCACTCAGTTTGCATCGCTGTTACGAAATTGTTGGGAACACTGTTGCTTTTCAGAACTACAGCATGTAAATTTCTTCCTTAAATGTCAGTAGTGTTACCAGTGTTTGAAAAAAGTCCTTTATTCCTATATTGTTGCACTTTTTGAGCGCTTTTGACTCTCCTACTGCTAGAAGACTCTGTTCAGTCGAACAATGTTTTTGATGTGGAGATCTGCAACTTCACAGCTTGGTGCCTGGTGCTAATTACTGCGAGTGCCGTCCATGCCACACGCTCTCGATGGCACTTTATCTGAGGATCCTTGTATCCGATCTGCAGTTGTCCCAGACAACATTTCATTTAAGAGTTCCACTTCTGTTCTTTCAGGGCGCAGGGAAATCACTGTTAATGACTGATTTGTGAGAAAATATGTTTGTAATACGCTCTTGATACGTGCAGATGTTTTTGTATGAAACCCTATGGGTTCTTTTTTTATTAAAAACTATCCACTCACTTGTCTACCTCCTTTTTTTTTCCTGGTTGTCAGCTAGAAATTTTTAATCGCTGCAGGTTTTTGTTCCGCTTGCACAAACTCTTTGCGCAGGGCGCCTATGGAGAGGTCTTTAATCGCGTGTGCAGTTATATCTGCCTGTTTCCCTGAGTAGATGACAACAGAAACAAAGATTAATACAATAAAGGCGTTTAGGTCAAAGAATGGTACTAATTTATATTTCTTTGTATTAAAATGTAATCTGGACCTTTGTTAAATGCTGGAATAGATTCCACACACTGTGGGGAAATTAGTCAGTGGTTGTTTATGTGACTTGCAGCACTGTGGCTGAATCTATTTGGTTTGTCTTCCACAGCATGTCTGCATCCTGTCTTCCTTCTCTCACCCCAACCCAGTGGTTCCCAAACTTTTTTTGCTGGGCCCCCCTTGTTTTACAATAAAAATGTTCGCGCCCCCCGTCGCGCGCGCATGAACACGTCCTCCAACCACACGCCCATATTTTGCTCCATTGCGGTTTATTTCACACCTCAAACATTTAGTAAACAATTAAGAAAATACAAGTAATCTGCAATAAATTACAGGTAGTAATAAAATAAACTACTAACTCTTTTACGCTGTGTCCGCACCTACACGGGTATTTTTGAACATGCAGCTGTGTCGTCCACGTAAACGGCGTTTCAAATCACAGAGAATGGAGATTTTTTAAAACTCCTTTTTTGCGTTTATGTGTGGACGAGGAATACAGAGTTCGTCACAACGTCAAAGGTTTTTTCACGTCACGCTGTGGCCACGTTATTGTTTACATGAGATGAACTGCAGAATGGCAGATAGAGACGAAATACTGTTAATCTGACTATCTGCAGGTTTTACACGCTTACATATAAACACGCAGTTACTGTCCCTCCATTTACAAAGGCAGAGGCGTCACAGTGTAATTATTTTATGTGTAGTTGTTTTTTTCCTGTGTAATAATATTCAACATTGCTATCAATACATTTTTCAAAAACTGCCTCTCTGTGCAAAATAGGTTTAAAAACATAAACAGCTGTTGGATCCTGTTTGTCCGGGATTTGAACCGGGGGACAAATCGTGGCAGGATCAGCCTGATATTATTTGTATCCTGCTGTAACTTTACTGTATAAAGAGCAAACATCTCCAACATGTCAGGAGTAGTTAGTCATTACAACAAGTGTTTGTGAACTACAAATCAAGAATGTGGGATTCTGTTTGTCCGTGATTTAAACAGCCCAGCGCTGCTCCCGACGAAGGGAAAACCAATCCTGCAGGAAGACCTACCTCGGCACTTGTGCAGGTGAAACCAAAGGGAAGATTTGCTTCACCATATTTTCTAGTCTTTGGCTTAGAATGAAGTTGGTTTGGAAACATATTCAGCGATGCTTCATCTCCTGCTTTGCGTTTGCGTGGGCGCCCGTGCTAGCAGTGTCCAAGCCTTGTTTTTTGGTTTTTTTTTTCCCTTTTCATGCCGCGCCCCCCCTGCAATGGCTCTGCGCCCCCCCTGCAATGGCTCTGGGGGCGGGCCCCACACTTTGGGAAGGTCTGCCCTAACCAATCACAGCAGACGGCCCCGCCCCTCCCTGAGCCTGGTTCTGCTGGAGGTTTCTTCCTGTTAAAAGGGAGTTTTTCCTTCCCACTGTCGCCAAAGTGCTGCTCATAGGGGGTCATATGATTGTTGGGTTTCTCTCTGTATGTATTATTGTAGGGTCTACCTGACAGTATAAAGCGTCTGGGGCGACTGTTGCTGTGATTTGGTGCTGTGTAAATAAAACTGAATTGCATGTTGATGATGTTCTCCACTCTATACTGCGTGCGTCAGAAGCTATTGCGAGCAACAGATAAGCAAAGTTTGTTTATCTAAGACAGGCTCAGCTCATCTGCTGCTTCACAGCCAACCAATGGCAAACGACGAAAAGTCCTGTTTAAGCTTCTCGGAGGCAGTGAAACTTCCTCTGCTCTTTTCCTCTCCCTGGGAAAATGACTACTGGAGTATAATTGTTATTAAAAGTTCACAGCTTGACTTTCAGCCAAGTGAACTTCCCACATTTGGCAAACACTGATAAACACAGTTTGATATTAGAAACATGAAACTGGATATAAACTTCATAACAGGGAAAAGTACAAACCAGCCTCATGTATGAGGGTGATCGGCAAAATGCTTTTAGGCTGCAAGAAGAATGACTTTATTAATATTTTAATATCATTATTAAAAACAATAAAACAGAATGAAAACCATCAGGAAACACTTTTCACTGAAACTCGTATCAAACACACATTTCTTTTTCTTTTAAATGGGAAAACCTAGACGTGTATCCAGCTTTTGGAACCTTTGCTGAAACTTTTCTCAAAACACAAACCAGTTTCACAAAACAAAGGACTGTTTTGGAACATTGAATCCAAACATCCAGTATAACCAGTGATCCGTGTCTCCACACTGATCACAGGTGGCTCATTCCCACTATCCCGTTTCATCCAAACGTAGTAAGATGAGTTTTTTAAAAATGTTATTATAATCAAACTTTTCCACGTTACACCGGCCACACATGCTCCCTGTTACATTCTCGTTCATATGTCCATTTTCTGTCTTTGCCAATGTATTTTAATTCAGGTGTTAACAGACATGTTTTATTAAAGAAACACGTGATATATTTAACTTCATATGGTTTAGACTGAAAAAGAATTATAATGAAATTTAGTCCAATTTTTAAATGCATTTTATTTTGTCACTTTGTTACCTTTAAGCAAAATATATGTTTTATTTTACACACACACAAAAAAAAACATATGTATATTTTGCTTAATGGTAACAAAGGTAACATTTTAATTGGTTAATTGGGCAGCCCGAGCACAAATGTAGGTGACTCGCCTCATACAGCTGCCAGCTGGTTGGGACTTACACCAAGTCGCCTGCAGTGCAGTCTTCAGATCTCCACCCCTGCCTCAGGTGACCTCGCTGGGGCTAACATCTGGTAAATGGGCTGATACAGCACCTTTCTACTTTCCCAGAGAACTCAAACATACAACATGCCTCAACATTCACATTCATTCGTACGAGCACTTGTTTTTTTCTATGCTTAAGTGCTTCCTGTCTAACATTCACACTCTGATATTTGCAGCCAGGGATGACGTGCACGATCAGTAGCAGGTCAACGTCCACCTCCACACGGGACACCTGTGTGAAAATGAGTAATTATCTGTGTCCAGGCTGTGGGTCAGTCTTTAAAGGCAGACATTATGTTGTTACTAAAAACGCCGCACTTATCAAGGCCATGAACACAGGAAACTGACTGGGTTTCCCATCAGTATCATCTCAGGCCGACTGGTTTTTCATACTTGGTACTCTTTTGATTCTGCAGTTTGGGAAACTCTGAAAGGTTTTAGGACCCAGGGGATCAAAGTGAGGGCAGCAGGTGCTTTCTTCTGTCCTGGTTGGTTTTAGATGAAGGCTCTAGTTTAAGCTTGATTCTGAGATATGAGCTCTGAATCACACGTATTTGGAGTTGGAGGTTTCCTGCTGGGGACACTGAGGTGTGATCAGCTGATTGCTGGCAGGCTGTGCCATTACAAGCACCGTGTGGGTCTTTGGTGTGTGCAGATAAGGCCTTTTACTCTAATAACACCTTGTTTTGCAAACTCTTAATAATAAAATCATATAAAGATTTGAGCTCTTTATTCGTCCCTGGATGAGTTTTTAACTGGAAGATAAACACCTCAGTGCTACAGATTATCTCAAATGAGTCAACAGTGAGAAAGGCCGGGTGTGGCAGATCAGAAGAAGTTGATTTATTGACCCTGACCAGGCCTACAGGAACTCTCTCTATTCTCTCTTTCTAATGACTTCTTCAAAAACAGGCTCCTCCCATCTCGTCTCACCGAGGCCAACATTTGTCTTTAAGGCGAGAAGAGGAAGACGCCGACCCCGCAGGCCTGTTCGACCTCCATTGTGGTTCCAGTGCAGAAGCTCAGAGACACACAGACTTTGTAACAACTTAATAGCAACAATGAAGATTGGGGCTGGCGGTGCCGAACCCTTCAGGAGATCCTTCATGGTCATAAAAATAAATAAAACTAATGATAATAAATCTCCAGACTTTTGCATCGTGGCTCGTTTTTGGGTTTCACTCTGAGAGATGAAGTAAGGCCGATGAGAAATGTTCTCATGTTGCAGGCATGTGTGTTTGCGGGCAGCTACGCCATCATCGCACGCCTCGATCCGTCCCCAGACACCAGCTGTGATTGGCTGAGAGGCCAGAGCACTTGCCCCCTGTCTGACTGAATAAAGGCTAGCATTCACGAGCTGCGTGTTCACACCCACCACCAAGACACTCACAAAATACCAGCAGCACAAGTGCACAGACACTCCCGCCGGTTTCCACCTGATCACTATTTCCTCATCCGCCCATTTTTCTCTCAGCGGAGACGGTGACTCTCCACAGGAAGTTCAGTTTGCTTACTGAGCAAGTCTAGTCATGAGTGGGACATCGTGATGCCTCAAATAAACACTGACTGCTGAGGCTCTTCCAAAAAAGCCTTTAACTGTAAAAGCTGCCTCTGTAAAGCCTCCATTTATGATGCCTGTGACACAGGCGAGCTCAGGAGTCTGCACGCCGACGTAACCTCGAGCCGACGTATCCGCTGTCTATCCAAAAACAGACTGCAGTGGTTAACAGGACAAGTCATTAGGCCTTCTTATTGTTTTAGACAGGAATGATGTCCAAGCAGCTTCATCCTTTTCCCAGTTTTCCATATGGAAGTGTGACAACAGAAGTAACTGAACAGAACTCGGCCTTCAGTCTGTTTCAGCAAAGGGGGATGTGGTTGTGCAAAGGCAGAGAAACAACGAGAGAATTCAATTCAATTCAATTCAATTTTATTTATATAGCGCCAAATCACAACAAATGTCGCCTCAAGGCGCTTAAACAGTGACCACTGAAGGAGAAAAGTGGCTGAAGGAGGCCTGGAGGCCACTGTGGTGTTTTGCTGCTGTGTGAACTGAACTGACACAAAAGTTGCTTCTCAGGAACTGGACGAGTTTCCTTCTTTCTTTCTGTTCACAGTGACAAACACACGAGAAAAAAGTCTTCTCTGTTTCCCTCAAAACTTGAGGACTGATTGGCTGAAGCCTGTTGCTAAGTGTTCTGTGATTGGTTGGAGTCCTTGTTCATGCGTGGGGCATGCACACAGAGCGTGTGGGCGTCTTCGGGAGGAATTTTGTTTTTCTCGTGGCTCCTGGGCGGGACGGGGGACTTTCTGCTTACTGCTGCTCGATGTGCTTTCAGTTTTGATACTTTAGTGGGTTTTTGCCAAACTTACTTTTAAATGGAAGCAAATAAATGATGAAAATGTTGCAGGTTGTTCCCTTTCAGGGAACTCTGACTGTCAAAAGGTCACATGGGTTTAGTCAGCGGAGTCTTTGATATGGTGCAAGTGCAGGTTTGTAACTGTAAGTCACATGGTTAACCATGTAGTCCTACAGTACTGTATTCTGCTTCATATCCGTGACCAGTTTAGAGTCACCGGTTAAACTGGCATTCATGCTTTTGGGTGGTGGGAGGAAGTCAGGGTCCCCAAAGGAAGACAACACAGAGGGCCCAGCAGTGATAACAGTGAACAAGGTCATCGCCATTACAACAGCTGCTGTATTTATGCATGTTCTAAGGAAACAGTGAGAAAGAAGAAAAGCTGGAAACTGAACCAATGACAGTTGTCCTTGTTGAGCGTTTTGGTCATTGGTTGTAGCGTTTGCAGCGTTTCACTCACTGTGGAACAGAAATGTGCACAGACACTCTTCACCTTCACATCCACCTTAATCAGCCGTCTGCCTGCTGCGTGCACGCTCGCGCTGACAAACAACAAGCAGGGCATGAATCAGCAGATATTTTGAAAATGCAGATGAAGCCGCACAGACATGAACTCTTGTGTTTTTGGGGAGCGTGAGGAAGATATGAACTCTGAGGCGGCTGCACATTCAGCAAACCGACCGCGGGATCGTAACCTTCCCGGTTTGTGTTCCAGGCAGACGCTCTTCAGCTCCGATCAGCACGTTTCATGTGTGCGAGAACAGATTTGATCATTTCTGTGCTGAGCAATGTTTTCCAGAATAAACAGACTTTGGTCTGCGAACCTTTGTTTGGACTTCAAGCACATTAAAAAAACTGAGAGCAGCTTGAAAAGGTTTACTGAAGGGCAGGAGAGAGGACATTAGCAGTGACCAAAGTAAGGTGAAGTGTGACTGAGCGCGTGCACACAGGTGTGGAGCAGGTAAGCCCTTTCATTGGCTGGAGAACCAGACAACAGATGGACGCCCCTGGAGTTATTATCAATGTTAATGTTTGGTCTCTGCGGTTTATTATCAGCCCTGCTGGTTGTTCAAGCCTCTATCACCCCAGTTCTTATTGATTTGCATTGGTTACCCATAAAGTATCGCATTGAATTCAAAATATTGTTGCTCACCTTTAAAATTATAAATAATTTAGCCCCTCGTTATCTTGCAGATCTTCTCCACATGTCCCTGGGCGAGCCCTCAGGTCTTCAGCCCAGTTACTCCTGGCTCAGCCTGGATCTGGACTTAAATCTGGGGGTGACCGTGCTTTTGAATCTGTGGAACAACCTTCCCGTCGCTATCCGTGCGTCAGACTCCGTTTTATCTTTTAAATCCCGTTTAAAAACTCATTTATTCAACAAAGCTTTTCCATCTAGTTTTATATTTGGTTCAATTTCTTATTTATGTACTTTATCTTTTAGCTATATCTGTTCTTAGTAACTTTGTTCTTATATTCCCTTTTATTGTTGTATAATTAGTGCCCTTAACCTGATGACATATCTGCTACTTTGTTAATAGTCTTTTATTTATTGTCTTATTTTCCTGTTTTTATTGTAAAGTCTTTGGTGAACCGCTGCTCTTTAAAATGTGCTGTACAAATAAAGTTGTGTTGTTCAGTCTCGTCCACTCTGTGTGTCTTACATGGAGATGTTTGCCTTGTGAGGAGTCCACCACAGTTTACGTTAAAATTAAAAAAGTGAGGCAAATATTAGGATTAATTCATGAATCTAATGAATTATTGTTGAGCAGCTGCATACGATAGATGTGGCTGAACTCTTTATTCTAGAGTATATTACAGTGATGGAGGAAGGCTGCGTATCGACTCCACATTAAATCAAAGTTCAGGCTAAACGAGGTTGACAATAAGGAAATGACTCGCTGACGTTTGAAGGTTGTTAAAGTGTGACAGCAGTTAGAGTTCAGTCCATTCAGCACAGAGATGATAACAGACAAACACATTAGAGCAAATGGAGATGAGCGATGTTACTGTTTCACTGTGTGGTTCGAAGCACTTTGGAAGGTCACACCGCACCATAGTTACACACTCGAGGTCGTCCAGCTACCGCGTTCCCGTCCTTCAGGCAGATCTATATGTAAACACTCAGAGAACGTCATGTTCCACACGTTCCACACAAAGCCGGCCCCGCCCACCGTCACATCATGTACTCTATTAATGCAGCTGCTTTTTTACAGGTCACATGATTGTGGTTGTGTTATGTAATGACTGTTCGCGCTCTAGACAAAAGGGGAGTGAGATGCAGCTCGTTGTTTTCCTGCATGTGCACAAAGCCTGAAAGACTTCATCAGCTCGTTTAACTGGTAACGGAGCGAGTTCAGTGTGATGGCAGACACAGATAAACATGTTTCTGAGGTCGTGTTTATCACCAGCCGTCCAACGGTTCTGTGTGAGCATTTCTGCAAATATCCTGAAGTAAACACATGTCTGATAGCCTTATTTTTAGAAAAGTCTATTCAAACTATGCAGCACCGTTAAAGGAACCTTCTGATACGCTCAAAGGAGGCGGACTGTTAGCGAGCGCTCAGTAAATACTGCTCTGGGCTGATTCTGTTAGCAGTGGTCTCATGACTGAAAGAGCCATAAAACCCACAGAGCGCCTTTTAGGATCAAAGCTACAATAATATTTAATATTCAGGCAAAAACATTTCTATTCTACTCTGCTTTGTAACAAAGTTACAAACTTTGTAACAAAGTTACAAACTTTGTAACAAAGTTTGTAACAGCGCAGAAACAATACTGTAACAGCTGCTCCAAATAATATGTGTGTGTGCGCGCGCGTGTGTCCACCAGCCCTGATCCCTGCATGTACCTGTTCATTCAAAGCAGCTCACAGAGGTTGGCTGTTTAATCAACACTGAAAAATCAGGAAATGACATCATGAAACATGTTCGAGTAAAAACACATTCGTCTGTGCTGGAATAAAGAGAGCTGGGTTCAGATTGAGTCCTGATCAGTCTGCTTCATTCTACTTTTCCTGGAGTCTCTTTCAAGCTCTCCAGATGGAAACTGTTTCAACACAGGTCACATTTCAGCTGACCCGGGAAATGGATTGTTGCTCCAGGCTGCCACCTA
Organism: Neolamprologus multifasciatus; assembly: GCF_963576455.1. Taxonomy (NCBI): domain Eukaryota; kingdom Metazoa; phylum Chordata; class Actinopteri; order Cichliformes; family Cichlidae; genus Neolamprologus; species Neolamprologus multifasciatus. Next base: position 33,641,142 of record NC_140459.1, on the reverse strand, counting down.
GTGGAGAGGACTGCGTTGTGTACATGATATAAACGCTGGTTTAAGAATGACCCCCTAATCCAGGGGTGGGGCTCTCCAGGCCTCGAGGGCCGGTGTGCTGGATCTAACACAGCTGATCTAAAGAATCAGAATCAGAGAGACTTTATTTATTTATTTATCCCCAAAGGGGCAATTAAGGTAGAACGGAGCAGAGGTTAAAGATGAGGGCATGAACAGGCCAAGAATGAGAACCTGGAGGGTTCTGGAGGTGGTGACCACAGTATTCACAGAGGCCATGGTTTTCAGGCCCTGCCAGGCTGAGCGGAGGTCCCTTGTGGTGAATCTTTTCCAACAGTGTTTTTATCCAGTTTAGCAGTTTTTACGGGCCTCGACCTCCCTGTTGACCTCCTTTTTATCCAGTGCAGAGCCGGAAAAGAAAATCCTCTTTTTTTTAAATTAAGGATTTGCTTGAGCTTCTTGGTGATCCAGGGTTTGTTGTTGGGGTAGATGGAGACTGTTTTTGAGGGGATAATGATAACTTGATGCCCCGCCCCCCAAAATAAATGAAAAGACCAGAGGAAAAGTGGTCAGGGATGCTGCCAAGAGACCTACAGTAACAATGAAGGAGCTGCAGGTTCTGGTCGGTACTGGCTGTGCACTACACGTGACAGCAGTCGCTGGACGACGGGGTCGGGTTGGAAGACAGAAACCTTTTGTCCAAGTCCAGCTAAAAAACCAAAACGGTGCGCTGTGATGAGACCGGGGTTGAATGTTTTTGACACAAATCCAAAATGTTCATCAAACAAGGCAAAAACACCCTCGACCATGGTGACTTTACACATACAAGTTACTCTTGACCCTGAAAAAGCTTACCAGAAATTTCTCAGCAAGCATATATCAAAGTCTAATTAACGCATGTACAGATCACATTAAACCAACAGGGGCGTGTCCACAAAGAGTCCCGAGAGACAGATCGGCTGAAAGCGCTGCCCAGAGCGTCGTCGCAGAAGAAGAAGAAGAAGAAGAAAGCTGAATGACGTTGACACTTTGAAGCAAATTGTTTCAACCTTTATTAAACATAGCTTGCAAGAGATAAATATTACAAAGTTATTTCCTCCAAAATTAGCTTATTTTTTTTCAATCAATGCATAATTGTCAATCAACTGGCAGTATTCAAACAGCATTATTTTCTTGACGTTTTTTTTTGAAGACCGTTAAATATCAAGTATGTGCAAAAGGTCAGGATTGATGCAAGTAAAACAAAAATTAGTCTGATTAGTCTCTGGTCCGTTTTATCATTCGTTCCTACTTCCCAGATATTTAAAATTGTCAACACTATGCAAAAAAGAAACAATGATTTTGCAGTTAAATCATTCCCTGCATTAGCAACAACAATTAATAGAAGATAAAGCCAAACAGTACAGTATCATACGTGTTGTATGCTGGTGTCGGCAGAAAAAGTGGTCACTGATTCAGGGCGAAGAAGCTAAACAAACAAAAAGTTTCAACAGTTGGAAGAATCTGCGTCTTAGTGGTTCGTGAATATCCGCTTCCTGCCTGCGTGTAACAAACCGCTGAGCAGTAATCGTGGTTTCGCCAACGTGACGGCGTTCTGACAGCGAGGGCTAGGTCCACCGAGTCGGACCAATCAGAGTGTTTCCATCAACAAGTAATTTGAAGGTATCTAAAGTTTAATGCATCAAAGTATTGAGACCATTCTGAGCTGAACCAGTGAGCACTTTCCTGCAAACGCTAACTAGTTCAAAATAACAGCAAATGCAACCAGCGAGGCCGCTTCAAGAAGCAGAACGGGCGAAAGAAAAAGAATCCCAAACATTTTGCACATTTGTTACACAATAATACACAGTGATCACAAAACGAAATGACAAGCTTCACAATATTCATGGCTTTTTGTTTGCTTTTCTACACAATGTACAACCATTTAATTTCTTTTTTCAGTAACGGAGGAAAAAATGCATATGTACAATAAGTCATTATTACTTAAACCCTAGCAAATATTGTGTCATTTATTTCATAGTCAATATTTTTTTTTTAACTGCGACAGAAAACAAACAAATCCTTAGAATAAAGAATGACTTGAAAATCTAAAAAGTGATGTTGAAAAGAACAAAGTTCAAATACAAAGATGTATAAATGCATCTGCAAAAAGAGAGACGGGAGCTTATTTTGTCATTTAGACTTCGGCTTTGCAGCTGAAGCAGATCGGACCAGGAGCCGGAGCAAAAATAGATTTCGGGTTTCATTTCGCTACATCCAATTTCAAACGTCGTCTCCCATCCAGCTCAGTCTTTGTACACATAGTGCCAGCTCACAGCAGGATCTTGGATCGCTCTCTGTGGACTGTTTGTCACTGGATCATTCTGTAGTAGTGACAGGCAGGTCTGGATTACTTGGACACAACCAGAACGCACAACAAACAAACAAACAAAAAAAAAACACGCACAAACACTAGACGATGCAGGGCTTATTGGAGCCACACGGAGCTTCATCAGCCGACTCAGTACCGATACTTGCTCAGGATTCGTTCAGTAACACTGTAATAAAAGTTGACTGTATCGTACAGCCTTTGTGAGTCAGCAGGGTCGCTGCAGCGCGACTGTAACAGCTCCCACCTTCATATTTAAGCAAATTTGAGAAACGTACAAGTATCAGCCACAATCTGTGGATTTGAACACTGAAGCTTCTATCCCCGTTCAATAACAACATAACACACTTTGATTGTTAGTCGGCTATAAGATGCACGTGTGAGAAAACAGCTGAATTAGTGAGAGAGGAAACTAAAAGCTCTAAAACTGGGAATAAGAGGAAACACTGACTTTTCCAGGGTCATCATGTGAACTTTCTCTGCTGTAGTCTGACCATTCAAAGTGCTTTCACATGCTAAACTCATGTTTTTGGATAGTTTTGCTTCCCACTGTGTTCGACGTGCATGACATGGTTTGAACCTCTGTCATGATTCGGTGCTGCTCTCTTTATGGACCAAAAACTGTCCCGCGTGCAGCTTACAGCTGATTTTCTTGGCTGGGGGGCTCGTTAACCAGGAGACCACTGTGACCGACCTGCACAGATTAGCCGATGAAGTGCTGAAGCTCTTTAGAGAGAAGCTGTATTTTTGGTCTGCCACCATCACTTCTCTTGCTCGTACGTTCACACGTGCCTTTTACTTGAACACAGCGGTGCTTTAAGCTAAATGTCGATGTCAAGTTGCAATATGTGAATCACTTTTAAAAAGCAGCCGTTCATGTGCATCAGCAAACACTTTTCAATGAGCCGAGTGCAGTTATGCAGCTGCTCAGTCAGAAACAACTGTAACCTGTGACATTCAAACACCGCACACAAACCGAGGTAAACGTTTCTGTGAGGAACATCAGCTGGTACCCGAGAGCTGAAGAAATCCAACATGGCGGCCGGAGGTCGTGTCAGGTCACGCGGAGTCCTTTGCTACAGGTCAGCCATGTTTCACTACGCGTTAATCCAAGGTCTCGATCAATAATCTGAATCTGCCGGGATGCTGTCGCAGACCATCATCAGTAATCTGCGTCAGACTTCACATCTCAGATTAAGTAGCAACAGCTGCTAGTTTGAGACGACTCTCGGTCGTCCTGTAAGGACGGACGGCGTGCTGTGAAGAATACTGCACATCAACTGAACACTGCTTGAAATACTCGAGTCCCCAACAACACCAAAGATTGACCTGAACACGTTCTTCTTGCTTAGATTATGAGGCTTCGACTGCAGTCTGAATGATGCATTTGTCATAACCTGCTGTCTGCACAACGCCGTTACAGTTATGAAGATTCATGTTCCCTCCCAAACCTTCAACACCATCATACAGTTATCTCCAGAGGTTTTTGGACCATGAATTTATGCCTTTCACACAACGACAGTCGACTTTAAACCAAACCAAGATGTGACAAAACCAGACTTTCTGATTTCATTGACAGAAGTGTTGCATTGACTGTTGACTGAAGGGTCAAAAGTAACTGGACAGCTGACAGACGAGCAGATTTCGTGGTCAGACTCCCTCATTACTCCCTGACACAGGAGAAAACAGATGATGGTGAATGTTGAACTTGTACTTAGCTGATCATGGGAACTCTCAGCATGAGCATGAAGGTGGTTACGCTCCATCACCCAGGACAGATGAGATACTTACAAAGAAAATCTAAAAGAGCAGGTGGAGGCAGCGTACGTCTGTATGCCTGAAAACTGAACTTATTGGTGACGTGACAGAAGCATCAGGATGAATTCTGCAGGATCTCTCTGCTCAGATTTAGCCAAATGCTCCAAAACTGACTGGATGACACCTCAGTGCACATGGACAATGTCCCAAACATACTGCATGGACAACCCTGGAGCTTTTCTGAGACAAAGAAATGGGACATTGATCCCAACCCAACAGAGCATTGAGGCAAATCTGAAGGCAAACACACACAAAAAGCAGATGAAGGCAGCTGGAGGAAATGGAGTAACGGCCTGGCAGAGTATCGTGATGTCCGTGGGTTGGAGACTTCAGGCAGTCTTCGACAGCACAGGGTTTCAGTGAAGTATTAAAAATAATCCTGACATTTAAAATTACAGCAGTCTGTCCAAATACTTTTGAGCCTCTGAAAGATGTAAAAAAGATTCAGCAGGTGATGCAATATTTTTGTTTAAAACAAAGTCTGCATTTCAACAACACCTTGATTTGAAATCCACTGTGATGGTCGACTAAGGCAAGACAAGCTGTCTGTAGGTGTCCAACCAGAATCTAACACTGCTGTTACGACAGCTGTTGTTACGTCTCAAACTAACTGATGAAGCAGCTGTCCAGCCTGTGTAAAGACCGACTGGGTTTGGGCAGGTTTAGAGGTTTTGTCCGGAGCAAAACCATCGACGTCATCGTGGAAATACTTCAAATGGTTTGTGAAAACACACACTTACATGATCAATACATAAAAGTGGATTAACACCATCAGATGCTTGGTTCTGTTCATATGACAGCACCGCAGTTTTCTACCTGTCTCCAAAACTATGTTGGAAGAAATCACATTTCCTGACACTTTGGAAACTGCACATCACTGCTGCAGCGTTGAGAGCTGCTTATGTAAAAGCCCAGTGACAGTCATGTCACCAACTCTCACCATTTCTTATCCAGAGCACAGATGGGCTGTAGTGTTTGAGGTGACGCCTGAAACAGGTGAAGAGTCTGTTCTTATTAACACTGAACGATTGGTTCTTCTCACTATCTTCACTATCGTGTGTAACATGCCAAAAGTTCTCCATCTGAGCGACGAGTGCTGTCACTTTAACAACAATAGATCGTTTTACACAAACACAAATAAAGGGGCAGCTGTAGCTCGGAGGTCGAGCAGGAGGCCAACTACTAACCAGAGTCGGTGGTTCAAACATCCTTGGGCAGGATACTGAGCCCGAGCTGTGCCCGATGCATCCATCACAGTACGAATGTTAGATAGAAAACATTTGAGCAAAAAGAGGGTGGATGAGGTTACGTTGTATAAAGCGCACAGAGTGCTCAGGTGCAGTAGCAAAGGGCTGCGTAAGAACCGCTCCATTACTAACAGCACACTTGCTGCAGTGAGAACGAGGTGCAGGCCTGACACTGGGCTCTGTAACGGCTATGTGTCAGGATATGAGTGGAGTAACTCCATCTTTTAGATACATGTACAAACTGGGCACCAGTGAAATGAAAGCTGGGCCTGAGGTCCAACATTTGCAGAGAGTAAATTAGGATTTATTTATCAACAAGTTGAGTGTCTCTTTCAGCTTTTCTCCAAACTTTATTCAGTGTGTTCGATAACTTCTTCGTGCATGTTTCAAAGGTCAACGAGTAACAGCTGGAGCCTGACTGGAGGTGACACACCAGCAGAGCAGGTGGCAGCACCTGTAGCTCAGGTGGCCGAGCAGCTCACCTACTAATCAGAAGGTTGGTGGTTTGATCCTATTCTGCTCCAGTCTGCATGCCAAATATCTGCACCCCAACCAATCACAGCAGATGGCCCCGCCCCTCCCTGAGCCTGGTTCTGCTGGAGGTTTCTTCCTGTTAAAAGGGAGTTTTTCCTTCCCACTGTCACCAAAGTGCTGCTCATAGGGGGTCATATGATTGTTGGGTTTTTCTCTGTATCTATGAAGCGCCTTGAGGAGACTTTTGTTGTGATTTGGTGCTATATAAATAAAATTGAATTGAATTGAATCCCTGGGCGAGATACTGACCCCAGGTTGCTCTCCGATGCGTCCATCGGAGTGTGAATGTGTGTGAATGTTAGTCAGACAGCACTAAACACTAATCAACGAGTTGTGTGAAGAGCTTCGAGTGCTCAGAGCAGAAAAGCTACCAGTCCATTTAGCACTGGGTCATGCTAACATGCTAACATGCTAACTGAGCTATTTCAACAAAGAGACGTTCCAAACAAACCTGCTTTCATCGACTTCCTCCTGTTCACGTTGTCAACAACAGAACAAGTAGAGACAAATAACACCATCCAGACCAACGTTAGCTCTGCTGTGATGTCAGCACGCTCAGGGATAGAAGCAACATGTGGTCGTCCTGTCGTGGCTTCAGGTAACAGCTTTGTCAAGAAGCCCACAGAGTTTAGCTTTCGTCATCACAGCTGACCAATAAGAGTGGAACTGGAATTTTGGAAGGCGGGCTTTAAAGCGACGGAAACTCAAACGGAGCATTTGTAGAAGTGCAGGATCATAAAGTGTTTTTGAACATTAAAAGCATGTAAACATCTTTTGGGGAGCCTGTAAATAAAACAAAACGAGAAACACAAAACACACACCTCACGGACTCTGGTTCGCCGTCAGCCAGCATCCAGACCGCAGCCACTCTTAACTCTTCTCCACACAAACATCTAATTTGAAATATGCACAGTGCTCCTCTGTAGAGGAAACGTGTGCAGAGCATTCACACGATGATTGAGCCGTGCCTCTCCTTAAAAGATAAAATCCACATCCTTTTTCTCTGAAGCTAGCTATCTATACATAATCCATACAGACATTTTAATAGTTTCTGTTTTACGTTGATTATTATCGTCTCCGGCAGCCGTACCTCTCAGGTACGCAACCGTTTTATTAGGAGACGCCGCATAAAGTTTAAACGAACAAACGAAAAGGGATGAGGTAGGGATGGGAATAGTAGTTAGGGTTCGGGAATGGGTGTTGCACAACATTTAGAAAATAATCTAAAAACCAAAATATAAAAAGAAGAAGAACCCAGATTTGTAGTTACAGAGTCTGTGGTTTGGACGCACAAAATGCGCTTCCACCTTTAGCTTTGAGGTCTTTTCGCTCAAAGAACACGCGACGCCACGAGGAACAGCGGGGTCAAAGGGTTCAGTCTGTGCATACTGAACAGCCGAAGGGTTGGGGTGGGGAGTATGGTGGTGGTTTAGTAGGTCACTGGCAAATAGTGAAATGGGATGGGACCAACAGAGCATCAGCAGGCGAATACTTGGCAGGTACGCAGACGACACGCTCGGCCCGTCGCTTCCTTCTCGCTGGAGTTTCGACTGACTGCTGGTCTCCTGACGAGGCAGGTGGTAAACTGCTGTGACTGTCCATCGTGATCAGTACAACTTAAGCATCATCCAGCATAAAAAAGTGTTACTGTTTCAATCTGAAATGAAGAACCTGATAAGAAGCTTTTCGTGAACGACGGTGGAAGCGAAGGTTATCCGAACACTGATCACACGGGTTTTCTTTTGCTTCCAGTTCATCAACTCCGTCGGTGGCAGAATCTCCGGCGCTGTCCTGAAACTTAACGTTAGCATATCAGAATTTTGGCTGAGTGTCGCTGTGAAGCAGGCCCTTTCAGGGAGATTGTACAGGTGTGGCTGCTCTGCCGCTCCCTCCTTCCCTCCCTCCACGTTCTCCATTTTTAAAATGGGTTCTTCATCCTCTTTTCAAGAGCATGCAGAGCCTCAAACCGTCTGTTTTTGTACCCGTCGGGATTTCAGTTTCGTCCGAGTCGAGACTATTTTACAAAGCTTGTAAGTTGCATAGCAACCAGAACGCATCATCTTGATCTTCTGTTACTAGCAACGATCGCAGCTAAGCTTTAGGACAAATTATAAAGAAAAAAAATGCTATATGACAACGACAGGCCGTCACTACCCAGAGTCAAAGATAAACAGCAGAAAACAAACGATCAAAAGGAGAAAGCATAATGAGTAATAGTAACAGAAGCAAATATGGTAGTTGTAGGAATAATAATGCTACCACCAGTTATAATAAGGGGAATTATAATTCTTAAAAAGACTGAAGAAGAAGGATTTTACTATATTAAGAGTCAAATGCACTGGTCGTTTAGAGTCCTCGTCCAACTCGGTGGGGTTTTTATGGGTCAGTTTAAGGTAGGCACATGGACAGGCACTGCATGCGATGAGAGGTGAAGAGGAGAGGGGGTCGACTGATTTAGGAGTGCTTCGGTATGGTTTAGGTATGAAGATGAAGGTGGCTTCGAGGGGCAAGAGCTGGACAGGGCTCATTTCTGTCCAGTGATCGACTGCGATATGGATCGAGGCGGGATCATGTCCAACAGGTACTCCCTCTGCCGGTCTGCTAAGCTGGAGCTCTTATGGGCTCCGACAGCCGCTGGGTTCAGATAGGCGATGTTTAACCCTGTGGAGCAGAAGGACAACGTTCAGAGAGGATGAAGACTTTGTAGAGTTTAAGGCTCAAACATGTGAGTGACCTTTTGTTTTGTTGCTGTTGACATGAACTAACCTGACGCGCCGAAATTTCTTTTATTTTATACGTTTACTAGAATTTTTTTAAAGTAAAGAAACAGCAATAAAACTAAATGGACACAGAGGTGGACTCAGCGAAACATCTGCGTCCTCACGTTTGTTTGCATGATTGACCCCAGATAACCGTCACACCTGCCTCACTCTCACTCACATCCACGTAAACAACACTGCACTCAGAGCTGTTCCCAGGCTTACTCCTCTCCAGTATCAGTCGACCCCACCCCTCCAACCCCAACACCCAATCATATGCTTTCTATAAAGCCACAGTGTAACTCCTCCTGACCTTCTGACTTGCTGATAGCCACGTCTCTGCTTAAGCTAATGTTAAAGACCTTGGTGGATGCTGATTTGAATGGCTGGTTGTCGCCTCCACTCGACACCCCTGCAAAGTTGAGCTGTCGTGTTTACAGACAGAAAGACAAAACAACGTCCTGGGCGGAGCCAATAAACCTACGAATGGCTGATGTTGACTAAGATGCACGGCAGGAAACAACACACACACACACACACACACACACACAGAGGTACCTGGGATGTTGTAGATCTGCCGACGGTTGTCATGCTGCAGTCTGTTACTGCTGCTGTTGCTGCCGCCTCCGCTGCCGCCACAATGCTTGGCGCTGGTCATGCCCATGAGGCTGCTGGCCACAGAGAGCTGGGAGGCCTGGGCGAAGTTGGACAGGACCCCTCGTGCCGAGTTCGACAGCCCCTGCTGCAGGGAGGCCTGAGGCTGGGACGCCTAAGAACCAGAGATTTGCGAGTTATTGCTTGAAGCACATTTGGTTTGGAACACACACGAGCACCACACGTCTCCTCTGCTGGAACGTACCTGGCGGAGGGCATGATGTCGGATCATGGAGTCAGACTTGGAGGCGTTGGTAGGGACTGAGCTGGGAGAGAGAGCAGCCTGCTGCTGCAGCCTCTGTTCGATCTCCTAACAAGAGAAGCACATTCAGGTGCATTGGTGCCACCAGGTACTTACATTCAACGACTCCACAATCACTATCAAATACTCCAGCTGTGTTTGGGGGTTCAGGTGTGGTAACAAAGAGACTGCAAAGCAGGGTTACATCTTATCTGAGTAACTTCAGCACAATTCAGGGTTTTCAGTACTGAAAAGCTCTGGAGCACTTTTAACTTCCTTTTTAAAATCAGCTGCTCACAGCAGACGTGTTTATCCAGATGCTGCCAACGCAGTGAAACCCTGGGTTAGCCTAGCTAGCTGACACCAGCTTTAGGGTGAAGCCAGGTGAGGCTCTGCTGAGTCGACAGCGTGCTCTTAGTGATGTTTACAAACATGAAACGCAGTCCCAACCGTGTCCCTATTGGCACATTTTAGACGACACTAAAATGTGCCAATTATTTATTTATCACTTTGCTACCAACACCAGACGACAGCACTCTGTGTGGCTACACAGTAAAACTGTGACAGTGACATAAACAAACTTAGTGAGAGGAAGAATCAGCTGCTAACCTGCTCCTGTTGTAAGGCCTTCACAAAGGCATTCTTCAGCCTGTTGGTGTGCTCGGCCTTCAAAGCCTTTTTCTGATTGGATGTCATGCACTGCTCGCAGAGGATCCTCCCACTCTTCTCCTGCTTCCAGTGGGGGGTGAAGTCAGTTCTGCACTGGGCGCAGAAGAAAGGCTCCAGACGGGCCAGCGTCCCTCTGAGTTTACCTACAGACACGACTCCGTTAACAATGACAGAGCTGCAGCGACGGGCGGCGCTCCAGCAGACGCACACCCAGAGTTTAAACCTTAAAGTCATCACAACAGTCCTGAAACAAACTGAAGGCACTTTGTTCAGTGTGACAGGTGTAGCCGCCTTTATTCAGACCTTTAAAGGCTGACAGAGTAAAAAGGCGGAGCTACAGGGATGGAGCTGGATTCAGGGACAATGATTTCTCAAACATACGAGAAGAACTTCCTGCTTCTGGCTCTGCTAAGCCGTGATTGGTTATTGCAACAAACTATGGCCAGAAGAAACAATAGCACCACCTGCTGGGGAGATTTAGTCTTGGCAAATGTTTATAATCATTATCAAAATGGTCTCTGGGTCATGCTCACACAACCAAACGCTTATTTACTTATTTAAATATAGCGTATCCATGGTTTGTCTATCAGTTCGGTATAAATCAAACATTTGCTGTAGATGTTTCCTCCCCAATATCAGGGTTTACTTACCCTGACTGTCGAGCACACTCTGCACCACCTCCTCGAGGCCCACCATGTAGATGAACTCGCTGTTGGCGGCAGAGGGCAGGAAGTGCAGGAGGGGGGCTGGGGGTTTGGGTGGAGGGATCTCCAGTAAGGTTTTCTCCAGCTGCTTCCTTAGGGCCAGCTTGGCCGCCGCCTGACTGCTCGCCTGGTCTGCCATGGAGCTCACCGCTCCGCTGGCCGAACCGGACATGGTGGACGGGCTGACGGCCGAAGCTCCGCCCAGACCGCCGGCCCCAGCTGCTGCTGCTTGCATGTGGGCCAGGTTCATGTACATGGCGCTGGAGCCTGAGCGCTGGGAAGCTGCCACCTGACTGGCCTGCAGAGAGATATACATCCACACATGTAAAGGGTTTGATCAGCGATCTCTCTCCAGGCAGTCCCACCAATCAGCACACACGGTCACACCTCTCTCAAACGAATGCTTTAGCCCAGGTTGGTTTGACTCCGTACCTGCTGGTAGCTGACAGCGTTAGCCAAGCTGTTGGAACTGGAACGAGACATCCCAGGTTTGGACGCGAGCCTCTGGCCCTGCAGCTGGGCCGGGTTGGGTGCTATCACTCGCTGAGACATCAATATGGGGGGCAGGTTTGCATTAGCCGCTGACCGGATGACTGTGTGACCCTGCAGACAGGAGAAGGGCAACAAAGGGTTTCATAGTTCAGCAGAGATCAGAGATGCAAATGACACCTGCTCACCTGGTTTACTGTAAATGATAATGTAACCACGGCTCATTCACACGTTCTTAAGTGCGTTTTTATCCACCGCAGCTCAAAGTTTTATCTGGAGCTAAAAATCCAGAAGATTTTGTTTTTTTCCCTTTTGAGTCTCTAAACTGAAAGCTTTTTACAAACGGGTACGTATCATTGGCTAAAAGATGAAAACAAGACCGTACTTGGTAAGAACATTCCTCTACAGTGAGTGGTGCAGCCACCAACGAGGCGATGAATCATCTCAGTAAATCAGATAACCTGGAGTCACTACAAGGCTAAATCTGATAGCATGTCCACGCTGTCCCACAGCAGAGACGTGGATTCAGTCTCAGAGAAAACTGACATTTTGCTAAAGACATCAACAAAAGGTGGGAGCTCAGCGTGCAGAGCCATCTCTGTGAGTACTCCACATGTGGTGAAGTTTCAAATGTGATAAAAAGGAGACATTTCAGACTCCATCACGGTCCTACATGGTCACATGACCCTTTCTTACAGCCAAAACGTCGAAGGTTCGTTTACAGCAGCGGTCTCCAACCCCCGGGCCTCGGACCGGTACCGGTCCGTGAGTCGTTTGGTACCGGGCCGCAAGAGTTGAGGCTCAGGTGTGAAATGTATAGTTTTCAGGGTTTTTATCGGTTTTCAGCGTTATTTTGTTATCGTTTTTATCGTTTACTCGGTTTTCCTGGGTCTTTTCATGTGTGTTATGAATAAATCTTCTTTTTTTCAGTACCGGTACTAGTTTTATTTTGTTGTATTTATCCGCGACACCTTAAAGGTCGGTCCATGAAAATATTGTCGGGCATAAACCGGTCCGTGGCGCAAAAAAGGTTGGAGCTGGTTTACATGATAGACTCTGAGTGACTTCTGTAGTTCTTGTTCTTTCTTTGTGAGTCAAAGACGTCATTTAAAGTCAGCACGGCTGGTTTAAGGTGCAACAATCACACACTCACACACACACACACACACACACACACACCTGTGCAGTGCGGAGGTTCTGGGGCTCAGGGTTGTGTAGACCTGGCCTCACAGGTAGCTTCCCCAGGACAGGAGAGCTGTGGATGGGAGGAGGCTGCACAGATGACGCAGCATTCTGGACCACTGGGACCTGCAGGAGAGCAACGATGAACCAGGACGGGAACGTCTCAGACTGATGTTCTGGTGCTTTCTTTATAAATGTTTACTGCATATGATTTAGAGCAGCGCTCTCAAACTAAACGAGACACTGCTGCACTGTTGTCTCATGCGAGGGCAAACAAAAACAAACAAGGAAACGCCCACAAATCTCTCCTAAAATGTCGTTTTGTTTAAAAACAACAAGACAAATCTTTTTGTTCGTATTTTTGTTCGTATTTAACAAAAGTGCAGACATAAGTGTGCGCATTAGTTTGTGAGTCTGTCAGTGAACTAACACACCCGTCATGTTTGTGTCGCCTTCATATTCAATCGTTTGAAGGCAAGTTTATTTGTATAGAACAATTCAACAACAAGGTGATTCAAAGTGCTTTACAGAGACATTAGAAACAAAAACAAATAAAAAGCAGGATTTAAAATTGATTAAAACAAACAAACCAGCAGTAGATAAAATCAAAACAGATTGAATCAGTAGTTAAAATGTAAGTTTTGAAATTTAAGCTTACAAGTGTGGATTTGGTGTTTTATTCAAATGCAGCTGAGAACAGGTGAGTCTTCAACCTGGATTTAAATAAACTGAGTGTTTCAGCTGATCTGAGGCTTTCTGGGAGTTTGTTCCAGATATAAGGAGCATAAAAGCTGAATGCGGCTTCTCCGTGTTTGGTTCTGACTCTGGGAGCTGATAAAAGACCGGATCCAGATGACCTGAGGGATCTGGAAGGTTCATACTGGGTCAGGAGGTCACTGATGTATTTTGGTCCTAAACCATTCAGAGCTTTATAGTCGATCCTCTGACGGACAGCCGGTGTAAAGACCTCACAGCTGGACTGATGTGGAGTTTGAAGAACTTTTCAACATTTCACTCAACAACAAACAAAATCGTCCCTTCAACAGTCAAACTGCATTTTATGTCTGCAGGTCCACGTACGGGGCAGCGAGCAGGGGGCTGCGAGTGGCCCCCGAGCCACGGCTTTGGGAGCCCTGATTCAGAACAATATTACAGTCCCGTCTGCAGCTCAGGGGTACAAACATGTTTCAATACTGATCCTGCACTATCCACTGTCTATATATATATATATATGCTCTCCAGATATAAACTATTATTATTATTATGTTAGGATCAGTCTATGAATATATTTGTTAAATTATTGAAATATTAACAAACTGCTGCTGTGATTAAATAAGACACTGAAGCCTCCTTGAGGAAACACTGATTTGGCACCAATAACCATGGCGAAGGCACCACGGACACATGCAAAGAGCAGCAGAGCTCCAGCAGTGGCCTTGTGTGAGAGTGTGTTATCAGCAGCACTCACCTTCTGGACCACGTTCTCCTTCTGCATTTGACTCTGCCTGAGCTTCTTCAGCAGCACGAGGCGAGCCTCCTCCAGACGAAGCTCTTCTCTTAGAGCCTTGATCATCTGCTGCCTCTCCTCTCCCGTCTTCCCCTGGTACAAACGAGCACACAACATTAGAAAGGCACACTATATCCGCACATAAGACCAGAGGCGACTTTGAGCTCGTTGAACTCAACAGCCAGTCTGTACAAACCAGACTAAACCTGCACAGAAGCTGCAGTTTGAACAGCGCGTCGCGTTTCTGCATCGACACAGGATGCGACTGCAGAGTAAACAGGACACGTTGGGCTGAAATATTCTTTTGTGCAAAGTCAAAAGCAGCAATTTAAAACCGAATGACGGTCGCGAAGGGAAACGGCGAGAACGCATCTAAGGCAACGCATTTGGAAAACTTCGAGCTTGCTCAGGTCGTGTTTGAGCATCGTCCACGTCTCTGCGCCGTAAAGTAGAATGGGCCACCTGCGTTTACTCTGATTACTCTGCTCGGCTAAAACAGCTGCTGACAATGACGTCCTCTGCTTTGCATCTATAATCAGACTCATTACAGTCCATCCACCACTTTGATCACACTCTGGATCTTCTGACATACAGGATGAGATTAGACTCGTTTCATTACAGCAGATGTCTTTTGGAAAGTGACTCCTCCACTGGTCCTGTGTTGAAAACCTTGTGACAACACCGCACAGAGAAGCTACCCAATCTCTACTCCCACACAAGTCCATCACCTCCTTAAGAGAACAGAATTGCCTTTTATTGTCATTGTACATGTACGAATGATTGGTTGTGTTAATAGCTGCTGTGAAAAAGAAAAGCTTCCATCAGGACTTCCTGGTATCACTTCCTGGTTGTTGGTGTATCGGCAGCTTCAGTTCAGGACTACGCTTCCTCCTCACGTCACCCGCCCGGCCTGTTTCCCTGCTGCTCAGGACAATCTGCTGGGTGAGCTAACAGTGGCCCTGCTACCATCGCTCGCCCCGACCGCAGGGCTTAACTCTTTAAGACCTACCATAGAACCAAGTCCGCCAGAGCTTATATTATATGTTTACATGCTGTGGAGCCATTTTTGGGAGCATTTCAAGTTGCTATACATCAATACAACCATTACAGCCCAGATTTTAATAATATGTCTGCATTAAGTGCATAGTAATTACATAAATTGCAAAAAAGTGCAATAAACTACAAAAAAATTGAAAATCGTTTTTGTTTTTTTAACATATATTTCTAGTTAGAGAAATTTAAGAGGCTTATCCCTCAAAACTGTAAATACAAAAAAGTTGCACAAAATAGTTTCCCACCACAGGAAATTTATTTTGAGTGTCTTCATAGTTTTATTTTTGAAATACACCAATTTTTATACACTGCAGGAAAAATGAAAATAAATATTATAATGCAAATTTGCAAAAAAGCAGCATATGCATCAAAATAAACTATTTCCAGCAGTGCAATATGAGTCCTAAGCATCCCAGAAACCACACAGAAAGTCATAAAGTCAAAGATAACTTTTAAAAACACCAGTATAGGCTCATGAGGCCCTGATGGTAAAAAAGTCACTTCCGGTTTCGGGCAGGTCATGGCAGACATGCGATAGTTTGTGCTGATGGATGTAGGAAGTGTTACAAACAGCTGATCGGATCGGCAAAGCGTGTTTCTGGAATATTATGTTTTTGTTCCTGCAAGTGCTTTTTATGCAGTTTTTGCAAAGCTATATGTGGAAGGAAACTGTGACCGAGGACAAGCTGATTGCATAAGATGTAAGTACAACTCCTCCGGTTTCATATGCAAAAAAAATTATTGTGCTAGCTCACGTGGTTGCAGAGCTACCGGGATTTAAAAATAGTTACGCAAAACAGAGCGTGCTGCTCTGATCGGTTTTAAAGGGTTAAGCTAGCTGCAGGGTTTTAAGGGTGTGAAGCCAGGTCTCATTAAGTGTAGCATCCTGAAATATCTGAGCGACCTCTACACTGGATTTATGCACCAGCGTTAAAGGACTTGTAGAGCGTATTCAGTCTATTTCTTCACCCTTGTCAGCAGCGCTGTGACGGCCTGTTACCTTGAACATGTCCAGGTTAGCCTTGTGCACGCGCTCCTCGGGCCGAGGTGTCGTTCTGGGACTGGAAGCCTCGTTGTCTGACAGGATGATGACATCCGGTGACGGAGTTCGTCTGTCATGATCAGCATCACTGGTAAGAAAAAAAGATCAAACACAAAGTGCAGCATTTAAAGTCGTACTTCATCATCACAGGATCCGACAGCTTCACTAAACTGCGTGGGGTCGCTTGACATCTGTTCTGCTGGTTTTCCTGGTAGGTTCAATGGAAGTCAGTTTACAGTAGGGCTGCACGATTAATCGTTAGAAAATCGCGATCTCGATTCATACTTATGTGCGATCTCATTTCCAAATGACAACGATTTAAAAAAAGAAAAAAAAAAGACGACGATTGTACCGCATTTTGATCCGGGACGTAATCTGCATGAAAACAAGCGCTCACTCTTCCTGCTCAACAAATGACGAGGGCGGAGCCTTATACCACGTGATACAGAAGCTGGCTGCTAAAATTAGCAACGGAGAGCACGTCAGGGATGACGAGAGAGTGACAGGAGAAAATCTGTCCCGGTCAACCACCCAAACATCAATAACAGGAACCTTATACAGCGCTTCCCTATACCCGTCGAACTCCCGCAGGCACAAAGAAATTACGGAGGCTGTTACTTATCACCTGACCAAAGATATGGCTCCATCAACACTGTGCAAAACGAGGGATTTAGGAAAATGATCAACACCCTAGACAAACGCTACACAGCGCCGTCCCGCAACTATTTTTCTATTGTTGCACTACCTGCTCTATACACGCAGTGTGGAGACATTTGTTGTTTTTATGTTTATTTATTGTTTTTATGTTCAGTCTCAACTGTTACGAAGTTGATGTGCAGTTAATAAGTGCAATAAATATTTATACTGGAAAAGAAAATCGTGAGAGAATCGTGATTCTCATTTTATGCAACATCGTGCAGCCGTAGTTTACAGGTTGTGAATCTTTAGTCGTGCTCGTTGGTTAAAAGCAGAATAACAGAGAAACTGGGCCGTTTCTAACGTCCATGTTCTTAAACTTAAAAGCAAATCTTTCAGCAGCTCCAGACACAAAGGTTTGAGGGGCAGAAACAGTCATGTACACTGTCACACATTTATCAAAGAAGATTGAATATTCTGTATAGCAACACTAGATTACATGTAGGCTAGTGGTGCCCTCCTGTCATTGTTCCATGTTATATATACTGACTGATGTTTACAGCTGACCCTGCTGCATGTGCATTTGTCATTACTGTAAAACTAACCACACCTTTGCTACACCTGTGTTACTTTGTGCCGTTTAGAGTTTTCGTTACTTTCCGTGTGGTTGAAACCGTTGCTACCACCTTGCACACAGTGTACATATAAGCCCTGCTCTGTAGGGCCGAGCTGGCACCAAACACTGTGGACTATTCCACAGATTTCTCACTGAACCTGTGGAGTAAGTTGGTCCCTCTGTACTCATGTAAAAGCCACAGTGTGCTGTGGACAGTTCTTGCAGTTTGGTGACCAAAAATGTGTCAACGAGGACAAAAGTGAAGACTTTCATTGACAGCCGAGGTTTCACCCGCTGGTTACTTCTGCAGAGTAAAACTAGCTGCTAAGCTGAACCGATATTTTCCTTCACATAATCAAATAAACGATGCCTGGATTCAGGTAAACAAACACGCATTCCTGCTCTTTACTGTTTAAAATGTTTATTCTCACCACCTCCTCCCAGCGCTCATGTCGACCGGCTCATCCAGGATGTTCTCCTTCCCATTCTTACTTGGTCCGACGGGGCTACTGTGGCTTCCCAGCCTCAGACTCCCATTTAACTTCTCCTCATAAGCGGCGCCCATTAGGCTCTGATGATGCAGGCTGCTGGCTCCGGGGCCTTTTCCATCTCCCAAGCTCCCTGCAACATCCAGGGCTGCTAGGTCAGCTAAGTCCTTGCGTTTAAGAAGCGCCAGCATCTTCAGGCGCTCCATGGCCTCGTGACCTTCCATTTTGAGGCGCTTGGCCAACGCCTCTTCTCGCTCACTGGTTGACTCAAGGCCTCGCTTAAGTAGGTTCAGCCTCAGCGCCTCCTCAGACATCTGCTCCATCCTAGAAACAAGAGGGCAGACAGGTTAGCAGAGCCACCACAAACACACTCCTCTGTGTAACCTAAAGCATGAGTACAGTCATCCACCACACTGGGTGCAACAGCTGAACGACTCTGGAGCCTCCGATCCTTCCCAACCCTTACTCCAGATGTTCTCTCCTCCCAGCAAAGTTAATCCACGTTCCTCTGAAACCACGCGGAACAACTCCAAGTTATCCCAGCGATCCGAGCTCGAATCTGCTTTTAATCTGGTATTAACATGATCACATTTGTATATTTCTACACGTTTCCTAATCCAGATAATGTAACGCAGATGTAAACACAGCGAACACAGCTTTGCATGGCGCTCGATGATGAATACTGTTTTTGTGTAGACTGGAAAAAATAAAGAAATAAATAAATCGATAAGAATAAGCAAAGAGCAACAAACACAACCCCACCAGACCATAGACCGGTTTAAAGGCAAACCTGTCCCTGCTAAGTTCCACTGTTAGCGTGACAAAACACACAAACCAGTGTGTAATGAGGAGCAGGTGGGAACCTGACAGCAAACTCCTTCAGACGGAGGATTCAGATTAAACACAACATGTTTCCTTGATCGTCTCCTCTGGGTAACTATAGAATAGTTTAAAGCATGAACGACGTCTGCATGTCGGCAAAGCTGAGAGGAAAGTGGAGGCCAGACAGCGCCGAGGCACAACTTTGACTCTGAAGGTCTCCATGTCTGGTTGTGCTGCACTTTTTACAGTAGCTCTGTAGTGACTGTAGAGAAACATACGGTTTTCACTTGGAGATCTTAGACTCCGAGTGAAAACCAGCAACCTCCAAGAACCACAGCCAACCAGTAAGGAAATGCACATTTTCCCCAGCAGCTATGGGTGAACAACGTCCAGCGTGGTGGAGAACTGAGCAAGTCTCATGTATGAAGCCGTGAATCATCAACATGAACACAAAGAATGAAACTACAATCCTTCAGCTCTGAGAGCTGACCCCTGACCTCTGACCTCCTGGACGCTAATCGCCCAGTCTGGAGGTCACTGCTCCGATTACCACACACACACACACAGACACACACACACACACGCACGCACACTCACACACACACACACACACACACACACACACGCACGCACACTCACACACACACACAGACACACACACACACACACACACACGCACGCACACTCACACACACACACAGACACGCACACACACACACACACACTCACACACACACAGACACGCACACACACACACACACACACACACACACACACACTCACACACACACACACACTCACACACTCACACACACACACGCACTGCTTGACTTGGTCACTTCCTGTTGGCAGCCTGTACCTGCTGGCGTCACCGTGGCGTGCCCTCACGCTGTCTTTTCACCGCTCTAATCTGCTCCTCCTCCCTCGTGTCATCACCCTCACATCTACATCTACAGCTGCCTCCTCAGCACAGGGAGGAGTCTCACTGCTCCCACAACACGGCTCTGCCCGCCACTTCTTCCTCTAATTAATTTGCGACGCAGCGGCGGAGTCGTCGCCTCCATTTGCTGGAGCACAAACACGAGCGGCTCGTGTAACCCCTCCGCCGATCCGGCCGCCTCGCCGCGTTTAATGAGCCAGAGATCTGCGCCGAGAAGCCAATCACGGTTTGCCTCGCTCCGCACGTCAGTAACTGGCACCCAGCGCTCTCGCACTTAGACTTCCCCTCCCCCTGGTTACTGCTGCCAGGCTTTACATAATATAATGACTGTTACAGTCAGCAGTGCCCCCCAGACAAAGAAATAAACAAACAAACACTTTCCCTTCGCTTCATCCACCACACCCTTCCAACACACTGCCAGGCCGATAATGGAGAAGAATAGATGTACAATCACACCTCTCCTAACCCCGGCAGGATAAAACACTAAACATCTGTCACACTGGAAAACTGTGGCGCTCCAAGGAATGCTTCCCGTTCGCACCAGCAGATAGACGGCGTGCACACAGACGCACATGCAGCTCAGCATTCCGATAGAGGGCAGAGTTTTGTAATCCTGCCTCCTACTCCAGCAGTACAGTACCACAAAGAAACACTCCTCCCTTCTCCTCTACCCTCCCCCAACTCCTCAAACGCTCATCTTTTCCTCTCCCTCCTCTTTCACTGCAAAAATAAACACAAGCTTAATTTCAGGGGCCCCGTCGATGCCGCCAAAGCCGAGCGCTTCGTTTGTTCACGTTACGCCAGCCAACAGTGTGTGTGCACGTGAGGAGGGACGGGAACCAAGACACAGAGAGGGTTTCTCTTTATGTGTGTGTGTGTGTGTGTGTGTGTGCAGGGCTACAGGCAGAGACAGCAGCTCTCTCCTGAAATGACGCCAACTTGTAATTCCACCTCCCATCCCCCAAAACACACACACGTTTATTCAAAGAGCTGTCAATCAGAGGCTGCTACTAAAACATTCCCCTCACAATTAAACCCGTAGTCTTCCTCACTGACGGCGCTGTTGGAAATCCGTGGCAGAGATAACCTTGATGTCCTGTCCTGTCGATGTGGCGCCAGATTAACAGTGTTTGGGTGTAATCGTAATAAAGCGAGCGCGCGGTCGAATCCGCTGCTCGACGTTCATCGTGAAAATCCATTTTTGTCCACTCTGTCCTGTTTCTGTGGGAAAGTGTTCAAACTGATGGTTTCACTCGGCGGTGGATGCGAGTCTGATGCGTCAGGCCTGACATCCAATCGCTTCACTTACTGATTTGATTTGTTTCATCCAACTGTAAATATGGAAGTTGTTATGCTAAACTATTAGCACCTCAAGTCCAAATCCAACCTCTGATTTGGCTGCAGACGAGCAGCCGTGCCTGTTAAAGTCTTCCTGTATTCATACTAGAGATGGACCGATCTGATATTACGTATCGGTATTGGTCTGATACTGACCTAAATTACTGGATCGGATATCAGAGAGAAATAAAAAATGTAATCCGATCCATTAAATATTAAAAAAGCACCTCACAAAACTTGCGACACGGAGTAACTCGGCTCATAACCGTAACACGTCTGAGCAGTGTGGTCACGTGATAGAGCAGCTGTGTGTGTTTGTAGCCTGCTAGCAAACATTTCATCTCCGAGGAAGTTTTCCCAGAGAGAAGTAAAGCAAGTGTGTAAGTTCATCTCTGAATGTCTGTAAAGCATTCCAGCGTTAAGCTTAACAACAGATATATGGAGCGACTGCCTCTTCTTGCTGCTACTTCAATCATGAAACTGATCAATGATCAGCTGATCAGCTTTTCTGTATTTCTTTTACTGTATATAGTAACTGTTAAGTCTAATATACCCTAGTAAGCTATACTACTTTTTCCTTTGGGAAGATACCATCTGTGCAATTCTGTTGAAGAAAGATGTTGAATCTATTTAATTATTCTTGAAAAATAATTTATTTCTGTGAATTTTTTTTCACACTGCATCAAATTAAAGTTGATTACATCGATTAAGCATCATGAGGAAGAGGGTGGTTCCCTATTTTCTTTTGCTGGGAGTTTGCAACCCTGTTAGTTAGGTTGCTTAATATTTCTGCTAAGTACTCTTTAAAACACCAGAATAGGGAGGATGGTGCAGGTTTAAGTTTATTAGATTGATCAGTTTTGCTGATCTATGAAATATTTTGGGTGCAGTGTGTGTGTTTTTTTTTTAAACTTACAGGTATAACAGAATAGCTTTAGTGTTGTTGTTTTTTAACTTGAGTATGAACTTATACAAAAAGCAGCAAGATATTAAAAAAACAGTTTTATTGATTAAAAAAAACACTATATCGGATTCATATCGGTATCGGCAGATATCCACATTTATGATATCAGTATCGGTATCGGACATAAAAAAGTGGTATCGTGCCATCTCTAATTCATACGTAGTAGGTGCACTGCAGTTGGTCACACTCAGGCATGCAAACGTCTGCTCGGAGCCTCGCACTCCCAAAATCTATGCTGCTTAGAGCCAAGCGGACCACAGCATATCTGCAGACACTGAAGCTTATAGGACACCTTTAAGTATGCACAGCACATGACACAAACATAATAATGTTAGTGCAACAGAATCACAGAATGTACTCGGACTTTTCTGGACTTTACAAGTCAGGTGAACATTTGTGATGATGTGCTGTAGCTGTGTGTATTGTGCTTCTGCTGCTATGGCTTATTCCACTTTCTGTTACTCGATGCTAACGATGCAGCTACCATCCTGTTCTTATTTTGACCGTTATTATTCTGATCTGTTTCTCAGATGTCACAAAAATATGCAAATGGGAACATCTCTGCACCGAATTCAGCTGCAGAAGAAGTGGGACCACTCCCCTCACGATGTTCTGCTGCTGGTTTGTTATTCGTGCATTTTATCAACAAATCAGCAGAAGAAGAAACAGGTGTTTCAGACAGCTGCCATCCAAACGCACACAATGAAAGCCAGACTGCTTACAGCTCCACCTATTGACTAAAAGACAAGACGATCAATAACCTGACTACTGTGACTACGTGTGGTTTCACAGTCTGCTACTTTGTGGCTGAATTGTTTCCAGTTGCCTCCATGTTGTTATCATAGCACTGATAGTTGACCAGCAAATAAACTGTCACGGTTGGACCAGCGCAGGTGAAGGCAGCACCCATCTCCTCTCTTAGCTCCTCGTGCTGCTGTAACTCGGTATAGCAAACACAGCTTGGTATCACTTCTTCCTATACTTTCCCACCACTAGTCTGTCAGCTTGGTTAGCCATCACCAGTTGGTCGGTTTATTTTTGCTCCCACAGCTTAATCATTCTCAACCAGAATAAGGACAATTTTGACAAAACACACTGAGCAAAAGTCAAGAATATTAAAACTTGTTAAAGTTTCTCCTAAAACATTAAAAAATGAGATATTCTTCTTCTTGTCTCTGCGTCTCATTGACAAACTGGTGCAGAAATAGACTGACTGACGATGCTAACGACCTGGAGCACAAGCGCCTCTCTTCCACTGATGTTGGACCTTAATAAAACAAAATGTCCCGAGTGGCTTGTGTCCCATCCACAGTAACGTCATTGCTGCTGTATGGTGGAAACGCCTTGTTGCTAATCATATCAACCATCCTTCAGGAAAGCACCAGAGTCAGCTACCATCTGGCTTCTTCAGCTCGTGTGCTAGAAAACAGAGATGTGCAGAAAACAATAAAACCTTCCTGTGATTTCAGGAGGAAGGAGCCTAGCTCATCGGTCCAGCAGACACACTAAAGCAGCAATGCGCACACACACACACGCACACACACACGCACGCGCGCGCGCACACACACACACACACACACACGCACACAGTTGGCTGTGTGAAGATGCTGATGACAGGGTTGCTGGGAATATGACCAAAATTTGCATGTGGCTACTTTTTGATACTAATGAGGCCGATCAGAACACCGCCCATAGCAACAGAGTTGCAATTGGTAGTGGGGAGCAGCTAAGGACTCGATGGTTGTGGGATAAAGATTCAGACGTGGACTTGCGAGGAGAATGCTGATGCTTTGTTCCTGAATAATCGATCGCGAGTAAAATACGACAACAATCGCGCACGCCTTCACCTGCTGTCTGTGGACGCACAGCGCGTAAGGCGACTCACACCTTATGCACAGACTGCTCTTTATTAAATGAGACAACAGCTCATTGTGGGGGTTGCTATGACAACCAGTCATCTATTTTTAAGACATACCACTAATCAATTCCTGTTCTGCTGTTGCCTGAGGGGTGGGGGTATGCAACAACATGCAAACCCCAACCCCCATGTTCTGTTTGTGTGCGGGTGGTATTACGGGGGTGTTTCTTTTTTTTTTCTTTTTTTTTGGGGGGGGGGGGGGGGGGGCAACAGTGCCAAGACACTAAGCAGGGGGGAGTGTGCAGTAGGAAACAAAGAGCGGAGCAGAGTGAATGAGTACTGAGGATCCATCTGATAGCAGCGCGTGACGCCGAGTCAAACTACTGCAATCACTCATCCAGTAACCAGGAACCCACACACACCTGCAGATCCTGCCCACTCCCCGATCACGTCAACAACTATGAAGTGTCACATACTTACAGGTTAAAGCATAAATATAGGTCATACAGTTCATACATTTTCCTAACCTAACTGTATTTATGACCTTTTTTGTGTTATTTGCACAAATATACACGTTACTCACAAAACAGTAAATGACTACACTGTGATTAAATCAGTATTTACCTGCAGTGATCCTTTCATGACTGAAATAAGACCCGAACCCTTCATTCATTCATTTCTCTTTCATATTTGTGCATATTGGGACCTGATGAATGTAAAAACAAAGAATTACCAGATTTTTGTTTCTGAGAGCCACATATGAGGATGTTCGTCTAATATTTCGATAGAACAGTGGCAGCATAATGTCCTCATAAGTGCATATCAGGCCCTTGTAGAGCAAAATTGAGTATTTTGGTCTAAATAACCCAAAATGTGACGTCCACATATGTGGACGCAGGTCCGAGGAGGTTAAATAGGACATTTAGACCACGGAGCCCTGTACAGGTTTAACACTGTCCACGAGGCTACATTTAAAAAGGTTCTTAGAGCGTGTAGCACCACTCATACGCTCTCTGAGTACAGAATATCATGTCACCTGAGGACAAACCCTCTGCCAGCTCCGGACAAACCTGACAGAGGGGACAGGGCAGACTTGACTCAAACACCATCTCCTCCACAAGATCCAGCTTACAGGTGGAGTTAGGGCTGCTCGATTATGGCAAAAATGATAATCAGGATTATTTTCACTGAAATTGAGATCTCGATTATTTGACGATATTTATTTAACAATAACAATGTGTTGAGTAATGACTAAAGATCAAAAAATAATATATAACAGTGCAAATGTTTGCAATATAAAAATAAATGTAAACATCTATGTTTAGTGAACTTTGCAGTGTTGCTCTGTGGTGCAGCTACGACACTGTAGCAAAGTTTACACACTGTGTCTACTTGATCCACGTCTGACTGAACCCATAATGTTTCCACACCACTCAAGTTTTTTACCTCTTTTCAACCAACAGCAGTCACTCTCCTCTCCAAATAACTTCTGCTGAGCTTTCCGAGCTTCCCTCGGCTCCTCTTAATCAGCGGTCCCCAACCCCCGGGCCTCGGACCGGTACCGGTTCGTGAGTCGTTTGGTACCGGGCCGCGTGAGTTGAGGCTCGGGTGTGAAATGTATAGTTTTCAGGGTTTTTATCGGTTTTCAGCGTTATTTTGTTATCGTTTTTATCGTTAACTCTGTTTTCCTGGGTCTTTTCACGTGTGTTATGAATAAATTTTCTTTTTTTTGGTACCGGTACTAGTTTTATTTTGTTGTATTTATCCGCGACACCTTAAAGGCCGGTCTGTGAAAATATAGTCGGGCATAAACCGGTCCGTGGCGCAAAAAAAAAAAAAAGAAAAAAAAAAGGACCGCTGCTCTTAATTGTTGTGACACGTGTTCGAAATGCAGAGAGGTGCGCTCGATTTGCCGCACGGAGCAGCGCGAGAGTAAAGCACGAGGGAGGGGCTAATAATCGGCCCAGATCGTAATCGAGATTAAAATTCGATTAATTGAGCAGCCCTAGGTGGATTCCCCTGTTTCAGTGCAGCTCTACTGTGCCCCCGTACACCCCCAGTGCTTTTTCACCAGTTTTCAGAGAAATGTTGTGTTTGTCCAACCACTGAACACCAACCTATGAATCATTCAGGGATAAACTTCAAAGATTCAGTCTTAAATGACGTCTTCAGACACTGTTCCTCACAGCCTGTCACAGAAACACAATTTCATTTCACTCTATAATGAAACGTTAAAGCTGGGGCTGTGTGATATGACCAAAATCTCATAACCTGATAAGACATTTATCGTCCCGACAACCATATAAATCACAAACATGCTACTTTTCTGTAAATTCTGTGAATCTCGGGCAGCTCGACTGGTATGAAGTGTTTCCAGCTGGGCGTCGTGTAGCTGGAGGCGAGTGTTTTGACTGATACATGAAACTATATATATTTAGATAGGAGTTGTAATGGCCGCCATTTTCTTTGTGAGTATTTATTACGCGGCGTGCTGCGGGGAAAAGCCTGTTCTAACGTTTGAGTCTAAGGTGTATTTGGAGCACCTGGCGGCTCTTCTTTTCTTCTCATCAGTAAACTCTCTCCACACTCTTTGGCGTGATTCTTGTGTCGGTGGTTGTAGAGGTTTGTTGTGTTTGAGTCTGAGGTGGGGGCCGTTTGCACCATAATTTGCAGAGTTTTATCTGGTCCGTGTCCGTTTTCATAACCAACCCGTGTCCATGCTACAGAGGCAGCCCCGCGTTTAGGAACAAGCTCCTCGATTTGTTTGGACTGGTCCTTCGGTTTGTCATCATTTTAGCTTATTTTGAAAAATTTCAACAGGATCTTCAGCTTTATTGTGAAAGGTTCATGTGGAAAACAAACAAGCAGACGGCGGAGGCACACGCTGGGTTTACCGTCGTTGTTACTGACATCAACTCGTAAAAACAGGCCCTTGTCCGTCCGTAGTGGTTATTTTAAATATAAGAGAGAGAACTGCTGCTACACTGACCATCAAAACCACGAAAAACAGCCGTAAACTGTTTATTTTGCGACACCATGAAACAAACGATAGATGTTCTTATATTATCATATCAAACAGCCCTGGTTACAGCAGTTTGTTGGTGGTATTGTGAACAAAGTGACCACTACATACGAGTCCATTTATCATGTCAACACATCATCCCAGCCGCACAATCAATATTATAGAGCCCTATGAAGGAAGATGTACTGGGAGATTCACCAGAGCAACACTGAATTTAACAGATTTGTTAGATATCATATTCTAAACATATTGTGAAAACATTTAAAATGACAGACAAACATATTATTAAAGATTAATTATACAGGATTTAATATCCAGAGGGTTGCTGTCTTGCTAACCCAAATGTTGTCATCTACTCTGCTGTGCTATTGTGTCTTTTTCTCATTTTTATATTGATTATATTGATTTTTACTTTAACTAATGTGCCATTAATAAATTAAAACTGAAATAATTGATTTAATACATGTTTAAAAGCAGGTCATTACTGCACTGTTTCTGTCATTCTTTGATGGGTTCATGTGTCGCCAACCTCTCAGGCCGAGTCTGTAATTACCTGCTAGTTCTGACTTAGTAAACTCAGCAGTCTGGACCTCTGAGCACAGCTCAGTGACACAGCACCATACTTGATGGCATCAGCTCGACTTCCCTGTGCACTTAACCCTTATGATTCATGTTTGCAATGGAAGTAGCCTACAACACAATACCCCTCATTATCGGTGCTTTTTGAAAATATACATACAATTTTAGCATCTAAAAAAAGGCCCATTCATCCACATTTATTTTGAAAAGTCAAAATCTCTGAAAGAGAAATGACTTCGACCACAGCTGAGCTGGGCTGTAAGCTCAGGGTTCAAAATGATCTTTTATTATGTAGCAGTTAGTGGCAACAATGTCACAGCAAGGTGGCAAAAAACCCAAAACAACAAACAACCCAGTGACCAAAGTTCTCTCTCTGGGCCGTGTTTACTTTTAAGGGGACAGCTTTCATTTAGTCTGTGAACAGGAAGGAGCAGATCTGGATAATAAGGCTGTTCTGTAAACACCTGGACATGAACAACTTGACCTCGTACAGTGAGCAGACCAGCTGTACATTCATCCATTCATCATGATTCATTTCACAGAAAAATGAGCAAATACAACAAAAATAGCTAATAGAAAAGTATAAATAGATGAAAAACACTGCTCTACTAAAAACATGCACTTGTTGGTGGGTAGCAGCAGCCACAGAGTGTGAGTCATATTGAACATTGTACCATGTTATTCTAGTGTTCTGTACCATCATGTAACATTACATTTGGCAGCGTTGTGACTGCAGGTGGGGGGGGGGGTGAAGCTCAGTAGGTCGATTCACTGGGCTTAGCGGTCAGCCATTTCTCTGCCTGGCTGTCCTACTTATTAAACACCTGTACCTGTAACCAGCTTCCAGTTTGGATTCAGGAGACAGACACTATCTCTACTTTCAAGATTAGGCTTCAAACTTTCCTTTTTGCTAAAGCATATAGTTAGGGCTGGACCAGGTGACCCTGAATCCTCCCTTAGTTATGCTGCAATAGACGTAGGCTGCCGGGGGATTCCCATGATGCATTGAGTTTTTCCTTTCCAGTCACCTTTCTCACTCACTATGTGTTAACAGACCTCTCTGTATTGAATCATATCTGTTATTAACCTCTGTCTCTCTTCCACAGCATGTCTTTATCCTGTCTTCCTTCTCTCACCCCAACCAATCACAGCAGATGGCCCCGCCCCTCCCTGAGCCTGGTTCTGCTGGAGGTTTCTTCCTGTTAAAAGGGAGTTTTTCCTTCCCACTGTCGCCAAAGTGCTGCTCATATGATTGTTGGGTTTTTCTCTGTATCTATATAGCACCAAATCACAACTTTTGTTGTGATTTGGTGCTATATAGATAAAATTGAATTGAATTGAATTGAATTGAACTTCCTGTCAGGGGGCATGAGGCTGAACAGGTGAGACAAGTTTTCTGGGACACTGTTTGCTAGTTAAGTCCTTCAGAGATGGTCAAAGCCGATGATCTGCAGCTGCCACCAACCATGATGCAGTAGCTGAGGACACCCTCGATGGTGCTGTGGTAAAAAGGATCCTAAGGATGTCTTTGTTGGACTTGTGTTCAGCTTGTGTTCACACCACCATGCTGACAGTTTTTAACCTCCTTGCTGTACAGTCTCGTCTCCTGATGAGGCAACATATACTCCTGTACAGACGTAACACCAGCCTGGATGACGTCCCCAGCGACAATACAGATTCCCTCAGGACAGACCTGCACTGTTTGTTTATCACGGTGTACAGCTGGGAGAACGCCATGCTAACATTAGCATCAGGTGGTACGTACACTGCAGCGATGATCACTGTGAGCTCTCTGCACAGCACAGTCAGAGCTTCCAGTGTGTGAGTGTGATGCTACCGTTCATGCACCAGTCTGATCACACACAGACACTAAAGTTTAGCTAAGTTTACCCTCAATCATTCACACAGAAACATGCTCTGTGAAACTGTGAGCTCCTGGCTGCTGGGTGCCTACGTGCCGCCATCTTGCATGGGATAACACAAATTTTGCAGTCAAACAAAGTCAGATATGATGATTATATATGTGTAATAGTGAGCTCAGAGGTCAAAGGTGACATGATAGTTGGATCCAGACAATTATTTGAATTTAACCATTATCATTTCTTAAATGTTGCCAAAACAAACAAAGGCAGTCTAATTTTAATCATAGTTTTAAAGATAAAAACATTTTTCTGAAAGTTTGACCTTATTTGACCTTGGAGGAGAGGTCAGAAGTGCGAACTTGTTATTTAAAATCCCTACATACTATTGTGTATAGACTGATGTGTTGTCAGGACAAGTAATGGCAATTTAACAACAAACAAACAGTTTTAAATAGCTCTATATGACCTTAATCTACTGACAGTGAAGCTAGTTAAATATAGCGTATTTAAAACCTTTATAAGGTACTCTGTATGTTGACAGTACACACCACACCTGTAAGGATCAGAGTGCCTAAATATAACCAATAACTCTTTACGTTGGCTTTGAAGCCCTCGATGACCTCGATATAGCAAATGCTCTTGGATGATAATAATAACTTTATTTATAAAGCGCTTTCAAACAAAGTGCTGTACAACTATTTGAAACTAAAAAGATAAATAAATAAAAGTGATACAGGTAAAAGACACAATACAAGTTAAAAACAGTAAAGATAAGGTGAACAAATGTGTCTTCAGCTTAGTTTTAAAAACCTCCACAGAGCAGCCTGCCGAATATCTTGAGGGAGGTTGTTCCACAGAAACGGGAAAAAGCTCTCCAATAGTCTTTGTTCTGGCTCTAGGAACCTTTAGAAGGTCAGAGTCCTGAGATCGGAGAGCACGGGGTGGAACATAAAGGTGTAAAAGGTCGGAGAGGTATGAAGGTGCCAGTCCGTTTAAAGCCTTGTAGGTGAGCAGCAGGACCTTAAAATCTGCTCGAACCTGACAAGGTAGCCAGTGAAGAGATCTCAGTACAGGGTAATGTGCTCACATTTCCCAGTTCTTGTTAAAATGCGAGCAGCTGCATTTTTCACCATCTGTAGACCTCTGAAACTTTTCTTTGGTAGCCCAGAAAGAAGAGCATTGCAATAATCAATATGTGAGGACACAAATGCACGGACAAGAACCTCTGCAGGGTCGCTTGACAAAACGTGTCTGATTCTGGCTGATGTTCCTCAAATGATAAGGGGCGGTCTTTGTTATCTCTTTTACACGAGACTCGAAAGAGAGCACCATGTTGAACCACACGCCCAAGTTTTTTACCTTGTTCCTGCAATTTATGGCACTGTCATCAATTCTCAAGATGACATTTTGGGACAAGTGCTGAAATTTGTGTGGCCCAATGACCATCAACTCTGTCTTATCAGGATTTAGGAGCAAGAAATGATCCGATAACCAGCCGTTAATTGCAAATAGACAAGATTGTAGTTTAGAGACTTCAGCACAATTTCCAATGGTTAAAGGAACATAAAGCTGCAGGTCATCAGCGTAACAATGAAAGGTTACATTAAAAGAACGTAAAAGAACACCAAGAGGCAGCAGGTACAAAGAAAACAGCAACGGTCCAAGTACGGAGCCCTGAGGGACCCCACGCCTCACTGCACAGGTCTCTGAGATCATTTTTAAACTGGTGGTTACCATGACCCCGCTCTGCACCCATACGACATTTTATCTGAATGTATTTACAGACAGAATGACACGCGAGCGTGCATCCAAAAAGAAAAAGAAAAACAACGCGGTGGGAGGTGAGCAGGAGGAGCAGGCGGGTGGGTGTGGGCGTTGTTGGAGTGTTAGGGCAGCCACTGCATTTTGAGAGCTGAATGAAGAAAAGCTCCTCTTTGATAAGAAAAGACTGACTGCTTTAGACCAGAGGGTGGGGCATACGCTCTTCCACAAGCCAGAGGACGAAAAACAGAGAAACAGAAAGAAAACTGCAGGAACAGGAGACGTTTAGTCAAAGTACAGACATCTTAAAATGAGGCTGAATGTGGCATCAACACAAACACACCCACACTGAACACTCAGCAGATCTGCACGACATGCTAACCTCCACACATTTCACTTTCATGTAACACTTGTGTGCTTCAGACATAACCGCTGCTAGATGCTGGTGACTGATCACATCTGGAGCAGATTTAAATGAAAAGCATCAACACCACCAGCAACGTGTGCGTGCACATCTCCAAACTCATATACGCTTTAGAAACTTTCTGCACATCTACAGATTTCCATTATAGTCTCAGTAGAAACACTAGAATCAGAATCAGCAGGTCAGACAGTTAGTGACCACTGATGTCAACGTTTGCAGATTCATCCACGTCACAAATAAAGATGTTATATGAAATTACTTCTCAGCCCAGGAAACTTATGTTTGACACGCTAAAAAACATTTGAATGCAACGAGGATTTTTGAATTGCAATTACTGCAGTCTTGTTTCCCATGATGCAATCTGCATGCTTTCCCCTCTAAAAGGTTTCTGCATCTCAAATGTAACGATATCTTATCAGCCTTTAGTTGTTTTCACAGAGAAAAAGAAAGATGAAAATTCCTGTTTGCTCAAAATCTGCTCATTGTCAGCATATATACATGAAGTCATGGACTTTAACTATGTGCACTATATTGCCGAGCGTATTCACCTCACCCATAAAAATCATTGAATTCAGGTGTTCCAATCCCATCCATGGACACAGGTGTATAAAACCAAGCACGTGGGCACAAAGGCTGCTTCTCCAAACACATTTCTGAAAGAGCGGGTCACTCTCTGCAGCTCAGGGTGCAGCGTACACTTGTGCAACACGTCTAGTTAACTGTTAGCTGCATTATAACAAAGTGGAAGTGATTGGGAACGACAGCAACTTGCACACACAGTGGTAGGCTACAAAAAATAAATCACAGAGTGGGATCAGCAGATGTTGAGGTGCATAGTGTGCAGAGGTCGCCAACTTTCTGCAGACTTCATGTGGTCTTCAAATTAGCTTAAGAACAGTGAGAGCTTCATGACTGGGCAGCTACATCCAAGTCTTACAACTCCAAGTACAATACAAGCATCAGATGCAGTGGTGTAAAGCACGCCAGCACTGGACTCTGGTTCTGGTGGTTGTCAGGAGGATGGTACTCGTCTGCCTCCATTGAGCGAGGTGTAAAGTTTGCAGGAGTGGGGATCATGTTGTCGCCACTTAAAGAAACTCTTAATCTTTGGACAATTTTATGCAACCAACGTTGTGCGAACAGTTTAGGGATGGCCACTTCCTGTTCCAGCATGGCTGTGCACCAGTGTACAAAGCAAGGTCCATAAAGACATGATGAGCAAGTCCGGTGTGGAAGAACTTTTTTGCACAATGACCTGACCTCAACCCAACAGCACAGCTGTGGGATGAATTAGAGCAGGCCTTCACCGTTTGACCTCAGTTCTGGAAGAGTGACTAGCACACTCCTAAACCTCGTGGGAAACCTTCACAGAAGAGTCGACACTGTTATAGCTTCACATGCACATCAGCTTCGAAGTTGATGTGCACGTGAAGGTAGATGAGTGAATACTTTTGGCAATACAGTATATATGGTGCCTGACAAAACATTTGAGCCAACCCAAAAACAGCGGAACTTTAAGAGGCATAAAATAACATCATATTAGTGGATAATTTCAGTGACCCACTATGAGCAAGCACTTTGGTGACAGCGGGAAGGAAAAACTCCCTCTAAACAGGAAGAAACCTCCAGCAGAACCTCCAGGGAGGGGCGGCCATCTGCCATGGAGGTCAGAAGAAGTGGCAGGCCTATCTACAGATGAACAGTGTCTGAAAGTCATGTCCTCAAGAAACAGGGAAGAAAAGACTTGACACAGGACCCACGACACGTATCTGACCCTTCAGTTTATCCATCTGTTCGCCAAACTTAACCCAAAATAGTTTCATTTCAGTGAAGGGTGGCTTTCAAGAAGTCATTCTTAAGCAAAGCAAATAGGACAGAGGTACACCAGATTACACAGAAACTCAGCCAGAAATCAGTGGTAGCAGGTTTTATAAAGAGACAAATCCACATTTTTAATTTTTGGTTCAAATATTACAGAAGAGGTCAACATTTGTAAAAGTCAGTGGAGGCCGTCACGGTTTGAGTCATTTCAGCCAGTTGTGGTGGGGATCTTGTCAAAATTAATGATATATTAATGCAGAAAAGTCATATCAGATTTTGATCAACAGTGCAAAACCACGTGGAAAGAACCTGACTGGTAGCCGTGTCGTTTTTCAGCAAAACGATGACACCAAATATATTGTCAATGCAGTAAAAGAAGACATAGTGTTACATTGTCTCCCTATCAGTCATGGAGTGACCTTCAAAAGGCAGCTAGGAGGAACAAAAGAGCAAACTTCCAAAGGAGAGCTTTGGGATGTCTCCAAGAGGCCTGAGTAATTATCACAGAATACTAAATAAATTACAAGACAGCTTGACTAGAAAAAGTGTATAAACCCAACACAACGGTTACGGGAGCATCAGGTCCATGGCTGCACACAGACACGTCTGCCCCATGTTGAAAAATGAATTTGTGACATTCAGTATCTGAGTTTAGAATAATCTACCTTCGAATTATGTTGAGCACTTTCATCAAACTATTTCGGCAGAGGAAGTGTGCGCCTGGGACCAACAAAACAACAAAACAACAGGAGTCTCTGAGTAAGAGACCTTATCACCTTATTTTGGTTTAGAAATTCTGTTTGCAGCTGCTGTGGAAATTTTTATGTTTACCCACATTGTCTCACTGAGTGGATTAGTTCATACTATAAGTGAGTCCAAATGAAAGTGAAGGAGAGCGTAACACAAAGGGTTTGTAGCTCTGCGGACATGCTGATGGATGTTAGTAAGTTAAGTCTATTAGTAGCTGCCAGCCAACCTGGTGATGTCTGCACTCGCACAAGATGGCTCTGCACTCGCTCTGAAAACTTTTAAAAAGTCCTACAATGAGGCTGCAAAAGGTTCACTTGCAACTAGACAGAAACAGTAATTAAGCAACTGTACCTCATCAACGATGACACTACGACACCAAGTCACACGACAGCCCACCTCAGACAACCTAACAGTGTGTCGGCGTTTTTTGGCACCACCTGAGAGATTCTTATGTACTGGGGTTTTTGCATCCCATGATACTGAAAGTTTTGAGCATTTTCTAAGCATAGCAGGTATCAGACATCAGGTTTGAAAACCTAGTACTCTAACCACCCCATAGGACTGTGCAGGTTAGCTAAACTCGAAATTAATTATTTGGAAACAGGACTGCTCCTGAAACACACACAAAAATACTTTTTGGCCAAAGTTCAAACTTCATTCATTTGAATCTGCCCTGGTAACCTCGTGCTTTACTTTGACAGAATTTTCATTTTCTCAAACTTTTATATTTCGATAATTTTGATATTTCCTATAAAATATTTTGCTATTTTATCCACAAAACAAATGTTATATAGAAGGCAAAAGAAGAGGCTGTACTACATGCTATGGTAAGTATTAATGAAGCATCACAATCTAAGTTTCTGAAGACGTCACTTGGATGATGACGAAACATTTCTCTGAAAACGCCGCGTCCAGACGAACAGAATCAACTTTTTGGGATTTCATTATGTCGCACAGAAACACCATCTGCACTTGTATCCCATCATCCACTGTTGGTATGTTCCTTTATTTTCCATGAAATAAGATAAATGACAAATAATTTTAAAAAAAAATTGTGCCGTCGGCGTTAATCTCGTTAAAATGACGTTAACGCCATAACCGCATTAACGCGGCAAATCTCAGCCAATCTTAGCGAGTTACCGCAGATTGCCCCGTGTGCGGGGCTGCCCGGCGTCAACATGTTAGCGCGGTTAGCTCGTTAACGCATTTGTCACTACCCGATCCGTACCGGAAACCTGATCCGTACGCAAATCTTACGTCACTTCCTCTCTTTGCCAGCATTGCGACATTCAATATATTTGAATGACACGGTTAGCGCCCAGTTAGCTCCTAGCATTTCTCAACAGCTCTGCCTCCTTTTTGACTACCGGGACATTTAGACAATGGATAATCCGTATCCGCAACAAATTTCTGCTTTTCTCCTCAACAGAAAGCGTTCCCCGATTGAACAATAGCGCCGTAAAATAAGAAGAATGGCGCCTAATTACAGACTTAATACAGACTTTGTAATATATCACGTGAAGATTCAGCAGCCAGATTAAGTGTTTACTGACAATTGACAGTGATAGCGGACATCATCATCACTATTCCAACAATCCTCTCCACACAGACAAGCATAAACACACTCGACTGTCACTAAATCAAATGTAACACACGTTTGTAATGACGCTAATTCAGTTTACAATAGGGTTCATTCGCTCAGTCAGCAGGTGGCGGTATCCTCGGACACTGGGGAGTACACTGCCATTAAACGAACAGAAGAAGAAGAAAACCCCTGCACATGTGCAGTAAGGATCGGGAGTTCTGATCTGTCACTGTCTTTTTATTTTTTTGTTTTTGTCTACATTATATTAAATGTTTCATTATCAGAAACATTTTAAGAGATACTTGTTATTCTTAACATCTTAACAGATACTCTGACCTGTAACTATCGTAAACGCTTTGACCGGAAGTAGACACCTTTCGCGCATGCGGGGTACCGATCGGGTTTCCGGGACGGATCGGGTAGTGACAGCATTGACACGTGCAGCCCTGCGATCTGCGCTAACTCACTTTTTTTTGTAAAAAAAACTTCCTACATATAAACAAAAAAAGACATCTTGTAACAGGTTCTAATTAAAGTTGTTACAAAGTATCGATGTGCGATGCCACTGATTTCTATTCCGACCTGATACAAAGAAAAATTCAGGCTACTATTGACGATATTGATCTGATACTTTGTATAAAAAGTTAATGCGCTTGGAAATCTAAAGCAGCGTACACTACCCGGTAAAAGTTTGGACCCATCTTCTCATTTTTCTTTATTTCCATGACTATTTACATCGTACATCTTCACTAAAGGCATCAAATCTATGAACGAACACATACGGAGTTATGTGGTAAACAAAAAATTGTTTGATATTTTTGTTTCTTCAAAGTAGCCTCCCTTTGCTTTGTTGACAGTGAAACCTTGGCCTTCTCTCAACGAGCTTGGTGATGTATGCGTAGATATTACACTGCAGTGTGCTGCATGGACGTCGTCTCATTAAAGCCTAATCATTCAAATAATCCACTTTAACTGATCTACTCAGCAGCCTTACCAACTGAACTGACACACATATTACTCCAAGTTAAACTCATACAGCTATTTACTGCAACGCGTTTTATTAACGTAGATTTGAACAAATGGGATTCTGCAGTTTTAAGCATGCAGGGAATTCCAGTTGTTTAAACATTGACACAAAAATGTAAACCTAGCTACGAGTCGCTTTCCAAAATTCAGCAGCAGCGCTACACGTAACAGCTCCACATCGTCTCTCAGTTCCTGGACAGCGCCTGCAGCACCAAAGGACTCTGTGTCGCCGTAGCAGCAACTGTTCCTCTCCTCCTCCTCCTCATCATATTGTGTGTTATGATTTACTTTTGTTTGTGTTTGACGAGGTTTGTGTTCTTGCCACATGCATCGCACACCGCGTCCTGGCTCCGTCTACGATCAGCCGTTATCGTCAACAAAACGAGCGAGGACACGAGCCGCGATGCATGTCTGCAGCCGTATTTCACACATCACTGTGACAGGCGGAAGAACAAGTAGATCCTACCAATCGTTTACACGCTGCCAGTAACACAGTGTTCTTGTTAATGATAACCTACAGAAATTACTAATATTTTAATATGACAATCGATTCCAGAACATAAATAAGTGAAACAGGAGGAATCAATATTTTATAATTAGAAAGATTTCTTTGTAGTAACCTTCACTTTCCCATAATTATTTTTTGAAACATTCAGATTTTTCATGACAGTATATTCTAACAGTAGTGAAACTGTCGATTTCACAATAGATTTCAAGCATCTTTAGAATTCTCTTCAGTTTGCTTCACTCTCTTCTGAATATACGATTCTTTATGCCTCAAACAGTTCATTTCACCAAACCCGTTAATCGCTCATCTAGTTGGTCTCATATCTTTCTGTTGCACAGGCTAAAATAAACGTACTACACTGCTTAAAGTACAGTGCGTCCTAACAGCACGACACTTGTTCCACTTGTCATGCTACAGCCTTATTCCAAAATGGATCAAATTCATTTTTCACTTTAAATTCCACACACAGTGGCAAAGTGAAAACAGTGAAAAGGAGTTTGCTTGAAATCCTCGCTAATTTATTACAAAATAATAAACTCAAATATAACATACGGCGTTGCCATGACACTCAAAATTGAAGTGCAGGTGCATCCTACTGACTTTCTGTCACATGTTTCAACAACTTGATTGAAGTCATCCTGTGACAGATTCAGTTGATTGGACGTGATTTGGAAAGGCACACACATACCTGTTTATGTAACCATATCATCACATTATTCTCCTGAAGGACAATAAAGCCTCATACACGCTGATACAGAGAGACAACTCAAAACTGGAAGCAAAGACTTGGCTGAGAGGTTTTTGTTTTGTGTTTTCTTCCACAAAGTCTCAAGTTTTCATGTGTCTGTAGATCTCTGATCGCCTGCACTAGAATACCATCAAAATGGTGGTAAAAACCAACACAATCATACGTTTGTGTCCTCAACCTAGCTGTGGTGGCCGCGGGACAACGCACCTGATTTTAAAACTTAAGATGTGAACAACCAACCAAAGCATAACAAACATTAGGAAGGTGACTGAGAACCCAAGGCTCACTCTGCCAGAGCTCCAGCATCGCTCTGTAGAGGAAAGACAACCATTTCTGCACCACTGTGTGGTAGAGTGGCCAGACGGAAGCTACTCCCCAGTAAACAGCTGCCGGGAGTTTGCCAAAAGGCACCTAAAAGCTCTCAGACCACGAGAAACAAAACTGTCTAGTCGGCTAAAACAAAGGTTTAACTCTTTGGTCTGAAGGTAGCGCTGAAACCAGTAAAGCGCTCCTGGCCAGTACCATCCCTACAGCGAAGCATGGTTGTGGCAGCATCCTGCCGCAGGGATATTTCAGAGTTGAAAGAAAGACGAATGCAGCGATGTAGAGACATCCTTGATGATAACCTGCTTCAAAGCACTCTGGACCTCAGACTGCGATGAACAGGCCCACGACCATAAGGTGCTAGACACACAGAGAGGAAGCACTGATGTTACTCATCCAGCTCAAAGTTACTCACCAAGTGGCGAGGGCTACTGAGTAAGCTATGCTGATTATGAAAGGATGAGGGGTGGAGCCACGCAGATACACCACCTCAACCTGCTGAAAGCACAGAGAGGTGGTGAGGAGACTGAAGAAGACATTAGCTATGGCTAGAAATGCCAAATTCATTGCCACCTCACTCTACCGTGATAACACAAGCCCAGAAATCTGATTTTGCTGCATTCACTTTGAGGATGTTCCCCTCCGCCCAGTCCCACCACAACATTCAATAATCTAAATGGAATTTAACTCAATGCAAAATCTCATAGGCCGTTTTGGCATTTCATCAGAAAAGTAACAAAAAACATCCAAAACGGACAAAACTACAGAAATCAAATCACTCGTTCGATTCTAGATACGTTAATTCAACATTCGGCCATAGTAGAATAAACAAAAACAACAATATTCAATAAATAAAACTAGTAATTGCACTTACTGTCGCTAGCCTAGAATTAGCTTACCGGCGTTTTAGGATGTGCGACCGCGGCTCCGCATTTACATTGATTGCGACCAAACAAACCAAACAAATAACTCACCGGTGAGTCGATTGTGAGGTGGTGTAAAGATGAATGAATCGGCCGGGTTACTGCACGCTGTCAACTAGTATGCAGTGGAAAATTTGTCAATATCTGACAAGTACGCCAACCACAGGGACAACAGCAGCCAGAGGAAGCAGGGAAGATGCGGCTGATTGACCCGGAACTTATACGGGGTTCATTCCCGCCACAATAAAGGGACTGGCGGAAGTGGGGTCAGAAGTTACCGTGGTTACACTGCACCACTTAGAAACTCGCCCATGTCTGATGGTGCGTTCGCGGCTCTGCAGGTTACCTGAACACAAAAGGCGAATGGTTCAGAGGTAACTGGCTGCTCACATTGACAGCTCACTTTTTCACTGGACTTAACCAGACTACCGGCAGATTCCCTCGTCTCCAGACGGAAAAGATGGTGCTCTCCACTCTGCATGGTTTTACCAATTCGTCACCCTTCCTGTCAGCTTGTTCAGAGCTCCATCACTTTCCAATGCCTTTACACGATTTCATCATTCGCACTGACATCTGGCTGAAATCTCTGATGGCGGCAGAGCTCGTGGCCAACACGGAGAAGTGGGTGTTTGGACGGAGGGAGGTATCTGCTATCTCGTTATCAGTATCTAGAGTACTAAGACCAAACAAAAGGTACGCTGGCTTTTACATGTGGTTGTTTACTAGCTCAGAGCTGTGTTCAGTGTCTGCCTGAGTGAAACAGGCTCTGTGGGGAACCCCTGCTTCACACTCCTGTTTTTGTTCTGCAGACTGATGCCTCGAGCATGAGGCCTGTTTTGTCCCTGCAGGTAAAGGGGGTCGACCCCACCAGTGGGTTACTCGAGACAAAAGCTATCAAAGTGTGCGACCAGACTGCTCATCCTTTCCTACTCTCCATCACAAAAAAGAGGCCATGCCTGGATCAATCACTGGTATCGCTCCTTAAACCCATTGAAATACAAGAATCTGTAGGCCAGGGGCGCAGACGGCTTTGGCCAATTTCCTGTCTTGTTCATGGGGGAAGGAGCAGGCTAGGCCACAGAATGGAGGTATGTGGTCGCAGGGTGTGGTTTGTGGTTTATGGCTCAATTACAGGGAACGGGTGGTGTGTTCAATGGTAGTGCCAGGGGGAACTGGCTGGCACATATGCCAGCAAACATATAATTATGTCTCTCTGATTTCACACAGTAGCACGCTGGGATCAAGGTGTGTGCAGCAGGAGTCGAGTGCTGCCAGCTGTGAAGGTGTAGCAGTGAGCTCGAGCTGACTGGACAACATAGTGCAAATCATTGGAAAGTGCAAATTTGGTGGTGAATAAAGAAACGCCGTGTTAATGGTGCATGTGTTGGGGTTCCCACAGATGTGCTACAGCTTTTTTTACACAAGTTGTGTTCCCAGATTGCCCGTCCCCCAGTACTGTTTAGGAAATCTAACAAGTCCTCTCACTTCTCCTCTAGTCACATAAATTACAGTAAGTTTAACTTTTTCTGGAGTGAAATCATCGACCACAGGGCTCGCAAAATCGCTAGCCCGACGTCCCAGGGCTAGCAATTTTTCCAGTCGGGCTTCATTTCAAATTCAGGATCTGACACAGACTGATTCATGTCCTACACAGTTCTTACAAGTTCACAGAAATTTCTGTTCAATTAGAACCAAGTATTTGAGTTGATGATTGTCATTTTTATACAGTTGTTGTGATTTGTATTTTGACAATTTTTTGATTAGTTTTTGTTTCCGTTACAATATTGTAACGGAAACAAAAACAAAAAAAAATTCTCTTTTGTATTCGGGCTACTTAAATATATTTTGGGCTACCAAAAACTGAATTGTGCCGGCTCAAATGGCTACCAGAGATTTTGAAATTTTGCGAGCCCTGTACCAGGTTCAGTAAACATCACACACTGATCAACCTTTTTCTTCATGGTTCATTAATGTGGAAAAACATAACATGTCCACTCTGCTACGTTTATTTATTTATAAAAATGATTTTTGTCTGCATGTGTTAGCCGGTTGTGCATCACATGAGTAGAAATGGCTGAGAAAACATCATCCCTGTTACCGTCAGGGTTTTGTGGACACTTGTCCCAAAAATGCCCTGCAGGGACTCTTTCCATGACAAAGGTGGCAAAGAAAAGCTTTTTAAAAAAATCATTTAAATGATTTTATTTTGAAACAGAATAAACTGCCATGGTTTTATTTAAAAAGAAAATGATGGTATGCTTTATATACCAAGAGTTCTCAAGCTGTTGACTTTATTAAAATGAGCAAGCACTTTGTACAGAAATTGAAGTTGACATGAGACTTTTATTAAGTAAAAAAAAAAGGATACATTAAATTAAATCAGTGAAATTGTAAAAACCAATGTGAAACCAGGAAAACGTTAACTTCTCATAAAAATGTCTATTTTATTTAAAAGTTCGCTCTTGGCACAAAACCCAAAAGTTACACGGGTGTAGCCGTGAAATAATATTAAATCTGCATCCTGGTGGGTTTCATATATTTACAGGGCGGGGCAAGCTTTCAGCCGTGGTACATCCTGTCCTACTGCTCCTCTGTCCACCCTGCTACGTCTGTTTTTGTGACTATAGAGAAAACGGACAAATTCTTAATGCATATTATAATTTTATACGTATTTTAAGAGTTATAAGACTGTTAGTTATTATCCTTGTTAATGGAGTGTTAAATATTGCTTAAAGGTGCAGCACTTTGCACCATGCATTACACTGAAAACATAATAAGGCTGATTCATCGAGTAATCTGATTATAAAAAATCCTCGACACAAACTCTTTGCTTGGACGTTTCTTTTAATCCACGGCTCGGTGGCGCACGGTCGTCACGCGAGTGCTTCACCTGCATTTATAACTAACAGACCTGGAATAGAAACGTATTGAGGAGCAGCGTGTGAATAAAGAGTCTGACAAAGTTACGCCCACGCCGCCCGCATTTTAAAACATAAACGATGATAACAAAGCGAATACGATGCTGTTGTAGTTGAACATGGAGCCAGGAAAAGGCCAGTGGGAGTCCTTCATCAAACCACCTGACCAACCAACTGTGTGGGTGCTCGTCCACCACCGTCTGCTTTACACAACAAAACATCTGCAGTAAGCATCC
Organism: Neolamprologus multifasciatus; assembly: GCF_963576455.1. Lineage (NCBI taxonomy): Eukaryota > Metazoa > Chordata > Actinopteri > Cichliformes > Cichlidae > Neolamprologus > Neolamprologus multifasciatus. Next base: position 33,598,729 of record NC_140459.1, on the reverse strand, counting down.
AGAGGTTGTTTTAAATGTAGCCTGATACGATGTTTAAATTACAGCTCAAGGCCGACAGCACTTAAACTGAAACAGGAAGTTTCAGTTATTTATTTATTTTTCTTTATTAAGTTGAGCTGCTGTGTTGTACATAGTGCTGATGCGGGACTGTTTCCAATTTTGCTGTATTATTGTACTAGGTATGATAATAAAGAGTTATCTGATCTAAACATTAGCAGCACATGCCTTTGAAAGGCCAACTCTGTGCAAAAATGTGGATTCATTCTCATTTTGTGTCAGGTAGTCACACTGTCACGACGTTCTGATGGCAAAAGCAAACAAACTTTCCTTTTTGAATGTGGTCGGGTTGTTGAACTGCATAAGCAGCACGCCATCGCTGCTGAGGTGGGACGGCTGAGGTTCAGGGGCGTCCAGATGTTGCAGAGAGCATCCCTCATGACTGAAGGCCCACGACTCACTGTAACGACTGGGATTTTCAACAGGACCACGCTACAGTACACAATGCCTGCAGGACGAGGGATCTTATCCATCACTCATATTAACATTATTATTAATATTAATTACCATCTCCACCATCATGTCTTGGTTTAGGGTTAAGCATTAACCAACCAAACATGAACACACACCGAATCAGGAAATAAAACAGAACTCTTTATCCCCATTAACATCAGAAAGCCTCCAAGAAGACAAAGCAAAGATACTTTTTTATGCCTTAGTTTAGATCACATATATAGCTTTATTTATTTGAATTTTTTTATCTTTACTTTTTAATTTAATTAAAATTACTCGATTAATCAGTGGAATATTCAACAGAATACTCGATTGTTAGAATAACCGATAGCTGCGACCCTAAAACACACGATACCCGAGGTAGTGCTGGTTTCTACCTCGCTGACATACAGTGGAAATGTTGCACCTTTCATGCTTGGTCATATACAAGTACCCCTCTGGCACCAAGCAGATGCACCTGTAGCATAAATCTGAAAATCCCAGGTGATTTTCAGAAAATTGACCTCTGACCTTGACGACAAAGTCATCGGGATTCAAACTTGTCTGAGATTTTTAATAGTGTAACGTATGGTATGATTTTTTTTTTTAAATCTTATGTTTTTGTTTTTTAAAAAAAGGATTTTTAGAAAAACTTGACCTCTAAGCTTGATTGTGACCATTGATCTAAGATTTTTAGTACATGCGCTTTGGTCTGACTTTGAATGTCCAATGTGATTTCCTTCATAAGAGTCACACACAAGATTTTCACAACACTTGACTTGTGACACTGAAACTCATCTGAAATTTCTAGTAGACGCACATCTCGTATCAAATTAAAAATCATACGTTGACAGATTCCCGAGTGACTGCATCCACAAACTTTGTACAGTGATGTACATGACGAATGAAAAACATCACCGAACCAAACGTTTATGCTGTTGTCTTCCTTGTGCACAGCCATACGTCCCCAATATGTCTTTACAACCGCTCAGGTTTTGTTTCTGGTCACATCCCGCTCTCACTTTTTGCAGTGTAGCCCGGGGCAGTCGCTGCAGATGAGCTGGAGGCACCGATCTGCGAGCAGGTCTTTCTCTATGGGCGTGTCAATGACAGATTAGTGTGGGAGCATAGGGATTCCCACACTGCACACAGGGCCACCACTGCAACAGTTCTTTGGAAACCTTCTTGTTTTTAAGTTTGAGCCCTCCCATCAGCCATTCCCTCTGAAGAACACGAGCATATTCCACATCTATCGAGTATACTGACTATATGGACAGCCGTGTGCATCGTCAAGCTGTAAAAAAGTAAAACCTTTCTCTGTGGGAACAGGTGTTTCCTCCTCCAGGGAGATTGTTTGTACAACATCCATAATTGATTAGAGAGAGATGGAAAAATATGAATTTTTTTTTTTTTTTAAATATCCGACTGTTGTCACAGACGAGTGGAAATTAAAGATTTTCTCCACTTTTTGTTTCGGCCGCTCAAACTTTTCACCAGCCATCATTTTTCTTTTGTGTGTAACATTTGAACGATGCATTTCACCTCCTTATGGCCTTTAGACAATCCGAGGTCCCTGATGGCCTCTAATTCAGAGTATTTGGTGCTAACAATAAAGCGATCAGTCTTGCTGCTGGAAGGCGTGTGCTGCCGACAGTTGGAACAAAACATTGATTGGCTGCTCTGATTAAAAGTGAACCAGTCGCGTACCTCACCGTTGTCACGTCTTTTGCATTTTTCGTTAAAAAACTGCCGTTTAATGTCCCATCGTAACACCTCGAGGAGTGTTTTTGTTTCTGCCACCTGCTTAGCTCCACAAACGTAACACCACATTGCTAAACTGCTCGAATTTTCCCTCCTCTTTCAAAGCCCCTTTTCCATTAGTACCTCCTCGGATCGACTCGCCACGGATCGACTGGTGTTCCATTATAAACCAGTACTACCAAACCTGCGTGGTTGTCACCATTGCGATGTGTTTGAGCATCCCGCAACGTCGAGGCGACGATATACCTGCTGCTCCGTCTGTGGCTTTTCATCAACCACGGCGTTGTTTGTTTGGAGCCATTTCCCTCATTGCCTGGTTTCAAAGATGGCAGCTTTAACTTTCGTGAACAAGACGTGCTCGTGACTCGTCAAGTGACGCTACCGACCAGCCAATCTGTCGACGACGCATTTTAGTACCTGCTCGGGTCGCGTAACTGCATTTAGAGCAGACTAGCAGCAACACATCCGCATTGGTGCCCACGACAGGTCAGGACTGCAAATTAAACGTCGTTTTTTCTGTTCAAACTTCAATCCACCATGCTGGCTTCTGCATTGTTCAAATTTACCACAACTTCATAAACGTACCCGCATTTGGCCAGTGGCGGGTGCTAATTTCCACCACTGGTCACAGATCATAATAAGAAATTTCCAAGAATATACTTGGACATTCTTTAATATTACAGTCCAAGGTTTTCAAGAACAGATCAAAAAATTTATTAACCTCATCACACCATAGACGCCACTGGGAAGCATGGAAAACCGCATGTAAATAAATGTTCAGAAACATACCTGTAACCTTCCAAAGTCAGGATATTATTCTGAACAGCCATGTCTGAGACATGTATCACAGCCTTTTATTAAACTACTACCACTTCCAGACTCATCAGCACCAAAGTATTGTTAAGTGTCTGGACAAACTGTTATTTAAGCAATGTTAATGTATTCTTACAGAGCTCATGTTTCCTTCTTTTCAGCTGAAACAAAGGAGCTTTAAACCTGCTGGTCTTCAGCTCAGCCTTCTGACTCCAACGCTGACGGTATTTGTAAAACAGTTACTTACCTGGGAAAAAACAAGTCTATCTTATTGGAATAGCTCAAGTTTCTTTTTGATCATAACTTCTTAAAGAGGTATGAAAAGGAAATTGAATGGTTTCTGTCTCATATATAATCCTTTATAGGCTGGATAAATGCTCACTTTATTTCAATTAAACACAATAACCAAGTTTTTTTAAGCACCACTCACTTTAAGCACATCTACTATTTTTTAAACCACCGTCCTCGACTTTCACCGCAAGGTTGGCATCAAATTTAAAATGTGCAACATTTCTTAGTTTCGACATTTCAAAAGCTTTCTTTGTTCCATTTTTAGTTAAGACATTTCTTACAAACCATCACATTGTTTTTGTTTACTTCTTCCACACTGTCACACCTTTCTAAAAATCCAGGAGGTACACTACTACAGAAATGTAAAAAGCTTCCACTGTGGCAGCGAGGATGTGTATCCTGCTATGGCTGCCAGGAGATTCAAGAAAAAGGACGAGTAAAAAACTCCACAGCTGAGATTACACTACTACTCAACAGCAGGGACCTTTCATTCATACAAGCCCACAATCACCAAGTGTGTGGAAGGCTGAATGTTTTAGGTCTGGAAACGTTTACCCTAAAATTCAAAGGCTTGGGCGTTGCTTTGATGCCACACTGTCACTAATTAGTCATAAAGAAGAGAAAAGTGACAAAACAATGGTAGATCTTTTATTCCCACAGTTTTCCTGTGTTGTACAGTGAATCCTGTATGAAGATGGAAGTTAAAATAGCTAGCTCCTGTTGACAAACCTCTTATAAGAGAGGAAGGCACAGATATAGTCTTCATTTCACCTCAAAGATAACTGTACTGTATCATCCTATGTAACGCAACTGAAAGAAGTCAATGTAAATATCAGCATGTGACTGCCTGAAATCCCGAGCAAGCAGCAGCAGCAGAGAGGCTGAAGAGGCACCAATTTGTCTGAAATGAGCTTGTGTGCACCAAAGAATAATAGCAGCACACATTAAATATTGATTCCAGTTTGGTGTCTAACGTCATCTCGACATCCACCTCCGTTAATCCGCCGATCAGGAAACAATCAACCGTCTGGCCCGAGTAAAGCCTTGCCCTTACAGTAAAATGTTGGTAATGCTGACAGGCGCCAGGCAGCCATTTAGGTGCATATGGAGTCAGTTGAGTCTCTACGTAAATGGCTGATGCATTTCGAATTTTTCTTCCTAATTGCTGAGAGCCATCAGCACCCCGGCCTCCTCCTAGCGCCTTTTAATCCGCCACTTTATATAGCCTTGCTTCAATAAAACCGTCTCACGACCTCGTCTCATTCCACTGTTCTCTCAAGAAGCTTTCACCAGTACCTGAAAGACCGTGTTTCTTTATCGAGTCTGAGTTAACCCCTAGAGACTCTGGATGAAACAATGAAACGGATTGGAGGCACTCCGACCAACGTTTCCATCAGAATGTAATTACAACACGTCCGTTAGCAGCTCGGCGCTTATCAAAACAAAAAAGCCACACACGATAAAAAAAAAAAAAAGATCCATAAGTGTTTGTGTTGCGACTAGAGGCCTTTAAATGTAAAGTAACAGTTGCAGGCGGCATTGCTGGTCGCCAACATGTCAGCATGCATCAATAAATAGCGAAGCAAAGGCGCTCCATTGTCTGACAGCGTATCAGCGTATCAGCGTATCCGCTAACAGGAAAACGACACAATAACCGTCCGGCTGCGACGTCAAATCCACAGTTGCCGTTTCAAAACATCCCTGACCAGAACCAGGCCCCGTACACATCCTCGGACTCACCTGTATCTCCTTTCGCCTCAGTGTGTAGCGTCTCCGGGTTCACGGTCCGGTCCTGACGCGTTGCAGCAGCCCCTCACCACCAGTCCCCGGCACCGGCAGGCAGCACTGAGAAGCTGATTGGGCCTCGGTAGACACTCACCCTTTCGGTGCATCCAGACAGCCCGCTAATTGGTCAGACGCTCTCTCCGTGAAGTCCAGACAGCGCAATGAATGGCTGTTCGTTTCCACAGAAGACCCAGACAGGCAGCTGATTGGTCGTTTATTTCCGCGGCGGAGACAGAGTGCGACTTGATTGGATGGTAGTAGTGTTGTTGTCTGTGTCTATATGGAGAGCCATGTTACCTCAAACGAGACGAAAAAAACAGTGTTTGGTTGTATTCACTGAACTAAACCGGATCATTTATGGTGCTCCAAATTATTTTTACCCAACGACGTCTGAACGACCAAAAACAACAGCTACATTTTCCGAGGAGAATTTTAGTGACTTCTTGTTACACCCGTTTCCTAACGGGTATTCTGTCCTTACATGCATGACAAAGACCCAAGGGAGGACAAATGTAGCTCGGACAGCATTGGATGGTTCAATCATAGGAAACGTCATTACTTCTATCCCAACTACTGCGCTGCAGAGCGGGTCTTTGTGGGCAGTAGTAGCAGGCTTATAGTGGTAGGCTGGTCAGGGGACGCTGCCCTCATGCCTTTAGGACTTGCAGAACATGGAATAATATACATGCTAAATAAAATGATTTTGTATAGCACTTATCTAGTATTATCAACTACTCAAAGCACTTTACACATACCTATATTCTGAAAATTCTGAAGCATTTTCAGCACAAGCCTATGTCACACTGACAAGATCAGGAAAATCATTTTACCATCCTTGACTGGATGATTTTGTCAATATCAATGGCTTAAAAATGTCATTTTTTTGAGTGGAAATAACTTTGGTCACATCTTCATGTGCAGTACATTTGTGCATAACTACCTACAACGGTAAAATACACACATCAGCCACAGCATTAAACAGTTAAAGTGAAAAACATTGATAATCTCATTCCTCGTTTTTCCTCGGAAACCTTCAGGTCTCAGCATCATGTAGATATCGCCTTAACATGAACACTCAACTAAACACTGTTGTAATCCTCCATGGAAACCTTACGGAAGAGGATTAGGGCCACCGAAAGAAAAAAAAAGTGGGCAAAAGTCAGAATTCTGACTTTAATCTCAGAATTCTGACTTTAATCTCAGAATTCTGACTTTAATCTCGGAATTCTGACTTTAATCTCGGAATTCTGACTTTAATCTCGGAATTCTGAGAGGAAAAAATTCTGACTTTTTCCTCAGGATTCTGGAAAAGAAGAAAAAAAAGACCTGCCCACTTTTTCCCTGTGGCCCTAATCCTCTTCCATACAACCTTCCTCAAGTAGGACAACGCACCCATTTACTCAGTAATAACTAGGAGCTCGAGGAACACATTGTCAGGGTCCATGCAGGTCGTGAAAAAGTATCACAACTATAGTTAAGTAAATATCTACTGTATTAACACAAATGATTTATTATTAGTTGAGAACTATTCCTTGCATATAATATGCACACAACAAGGAATAAAACACATCTCAACCCACATGAAACTAATACTAATACTAGTATTAATTACTAATGTGAAAGGGCTGCTGAGCCTGTCTGTTTTATTAGACGTCACAGCTGCCGTCCACTCCCGTCATGGTTGCAGCTTTCATTGCTAAATTAATAAAAAGAGTTGCCTCCCACTACTCTCTCATCAGTTTATTGTCAAAGGCTAGTTTATACGCAAAGCCCCTTCACAGATCACCAGAAGAAAGCAGTAGGCATCTCAGGTTGCCCAGCTCCAGCCAAACAAGAGACGGACATGTCCTCAAAACGCAGAGAGCTGCAGTTTTCTATGAGATTAAAAGAAGTGCAGCTTTCAGCAACAATATCTGACTGTGGCCACAAGATGGCAGTAATGTAAAGGATTGATGCACATGTTGACTGACAGGCCAGAAGCTTTTTGACAGTGTTGTCTGAGGTGAAAGAGTGATCACTTTACTTTGGTAAATGGCCTAGCGCTTTACACATCCAGTCATCCACACACTGGTGATGGCAGCTACATTGTAGCCACAGCCACCCTGGGGCGCACTGACAGAGGCGAGGCTGCCGGACACTGGCGCCACCGGGCCCTCTGACCACCACCAGTAGGCAACGGGTGAAGTTTCTCGCCCAAGGACACAACAACGAGACTGTCAGAGCTGGGGCTCGAACCGGCAACCTTCCGATTACAAGGCGAACTCCCAACTCTTGAGCCACGATTGGTAGTTTTAACTTCCTTGCTTTTCCCAATGGAATGGCTCTGGAGCGTTGGTCTGACCTGCAAACTACCCAGATCAGAATAACTAACAATGTCAGTGCAGTGAGGCGGTTGTTTCAGTGTTGCCTTTAATCTTAGCTACTTTTTTTAAACTATTACTTGGAATGGCAAGATGGTTTTTGACACTATCTGTTCATCTATAGTGCATTCCTTCTCTTGCTATATCAATCACCTTTGTAATGTTGCTTTCAAAATAAAGGTTTTACTTCTTTGACTTTTGACAGTGTTGTGATTCAGCTAAAGCAGAAGAGACAGACATGAATCAGTGACTTTGGTGTATGTCTGTGAAGGTTCTCAGTCATCCAGGTCATCGTAGTCTAAGGAGCTTGCAAAGAAAAGCGTCTGGACTTCTTTAAGTTGCTTGAAGACGTTTCACCTCTCATCCGAGAGGCTTCTTCAGTTCTAAGGTCAAATGGTGGAGAGTCCCAGATATAAACCTAGTGGGAGTTTCCCCCCACAGAGGGACAAAAGGACCCCCTGATGGCTAAACTACACTTTGGTGTAGTTTAGCCTGTAGCTACTTTTGGCTGCACTCTTGTCACCACAGCAGGTAACTCTGCATGTTTGATTGGCAGTTTTATTCCAACGCCCTTCCAGACATAACCCCAAAGGTGATGTGCATCTCCAGCTAGAACTGACTAAGTGACCTTTGCTGGACTTTGTGGACTTTCCACTAATTAATGTGCTACCCACATTAACCACATTAGTGTAGTGGGTAGCACTACAATAATGAATGATTCTGATTAAATTATAATTTGCATAGGATCCAAGATCCAGGATCCAAGATGGCGCCGCGGATGGCAGCCTCGGTACTGCGCTCTCTCTGATTCTCTTCTGATTCTGATTCTGATAAGAGGTAACCCAGATAATTTTTTTTATGATCAATGATGGCAATAGAAGGGTTTTGATATTAAATGAATGCACTGGTCATAATTTTCAAATCTGTTTGTGGATTTATTATAAGATTGTATTATTTGCATGAATTGGATAATTCTTCTTTTTTAAAATCATGTGTGAAAGCAACAGTTACACTCTTTTGTCCATCCGGTATAGTGAAAATAACAAATAACAAAGTTTGAAGTTTTTACAGTTTACAGTAAAATTTGAATCATATATATTTAATCTCTGTAATATTCTGAATATTTATAATTGAGTTATTTGCATATGTTAGAGCTATTGCTTATATTTTGTAGCTTTGTAATATACTATATTATTTAAGTGAGTTCAGTCTGTTACTGTTCACTGTAACCACATAATTTCCTTTCAAGATTAATAATGTATTGTTTTTCTGATTCACACACAGAGATGGATAGATGGATAGGTACTGTATCCTTCAAGCTCAGCTTCTCTACCAGAGGCCTTGAGGTAATGTAGATATCATGTTAGGATTTTTCCCATCTTTACAAGAGTCAAATTTCTTCAGTATAATAATGCAACTGTTCACATGAAACAGAAGGAATCTGTTGGTTTTCAATGTGAATTTTTTTTCGAATTGGCCAAACACTGCATCTGTCACGGCGGGGTGCGCCGGTGTGAAGAAGAGGCAGACCCAGATGCAGACACGGTGGAGACAGAACTAGGTTTCCAAAAATAATTTATTTTATCAGCCTTTATTGTGGCTGATGGCATGACAAAAACACTAGAGAACACTGAAACTGGGAAAACTAAGGAGACCAAGAACACTGTGTAACCTAAAAAGACTACGACACTCTGTGAAAGAACTATGAAGAAACTATGAACACAGAGTAATGAGGCAGGCTATGAAACAGTGACACAATAACGGAAACTATGAAAAGATGAGGTGAGGATAACAGACGATCTGATCCCGACTGAGCAGAAACACACGGATTAAGTACACATAAGGAATGATCAGGGGAAGCGGAATCACATGAAAACAGCTGACAACAATTAACATAATGACAGGACAGGGGACGTGAAGCTAAATACAATAAACAAAAAACACAAGGATCCTTCAAAATAAAACGGGAAACATAACGAGACCCAGACGTGACTCGAACTAGACAAACAAAGAAAACTTGGACATGAAACATGACAGATAAACACACGAAGACTTAACACAGGGATGAGACAAATGGGGAGCTCGATAAATCATGAAGTAAAACTGTAACCGAGGCATGACAGAATGTAACTAGATAAACTGAAATGAAACTAGACTGAAAGGAATAACAAAAACATCAAGAAACTCAGAATACTGGGTTACATGACCCAGGACCATGACAGCATCTTTAAAATCTGCATGAACCTTTGGTGGTACAAATTGAACAGTCTTCAAGGCACTTTTGATGGAGTGCTGATGATGTGGGGTGGATGACTCTGTATTTACAAGGAGAGGCACATGTGTCGCAGCCAGCGGGGCAAGCCGTGTGGAGTTTAATAAGGACCCAAAACACAGGCACTGAGGGGAAGGAAAAGTGGAGGTAACATGGAAAATGACCAGCAGGGAGAACAGCATGGAGGAACAAGTCCACAGAAAACACTGGAGCTCACAAATACAGTCCAAACACAGTTCAGGGGGTCGGCCTGGGGGCTGACAGCAAAGAAGTCCATACGGTTCTGCAGGCCGGGAGGTCGGTAGCACAGGAGCCGAGGGGAAAAGCCGTGGCGGCAACACAGATGAAGTAAATCTGGAGGCCGGCCGGGTGGAAGGCAGCGGCGGTGACTCAGGCGAAGTAGATCCTTGGAGAGAGTTACTGTCTTTAAAGCAGCCAGTTCTTGGCAACACAAGAGAATGAGCTGAACTTAACCCATGGGGTCAAATTTGACCCCATGGTTTCCCTAGTAAACCAATGGGGTCGGATCTGACCCCATTGGTTCTCCAGGGTTAAACAGAAAACACTGGGAAACACCCAGGACCATGACAACATGCCCCTTATTTCACTTTACAAACAGCAACATGATAAAACCAGTGGACTGCTGCTTTTCCTTGCCACATACAGTGTATCACTTCAACAATGCACCAGAAGAAACAATGTAGAAGGGCAGGGTAGATGCATAGGTTGATGAGCCAGGCGGGCGGTTGGGAGTAGGGGGGCACGGTGAGGTTAGTCTTGATGGGAAGCGTGAAGGCAGGTAGCCTATAGATGCCTCAAAGGAAGACAAGACTGTAGCGGAGAAGGTGAGAGAGTTTTGTGTGCGTTTGATCCAGGAGAGCTGTGTAGACCAGGAAGATGGGTTCAGGGAGGTGACACAACGGAGAGCCGTCTCCAGTTCGTGCTTGTAATAGATCCACAGCAGGTCCACATTTGAATGCTTCTCAGCATATTTTATTGACACTCTTCTTCCGCACACGGTTGCTGTATACACACTAGCCTTTCTGTTTGACCATTGGTTTGTGAATGAAAACTCGAGCTGAGACATGCTTTGGCTCTAAGAGCTGTGCAGAAAGTTTTCCATACTTGAGAGATGAATCGGGGACTCCAATCAGACTCTCTTTCTGTAGCAATGGCAGCTTGAAAACACGATTGATTAAGAGTTTAGCGTTCTCCACGGCATTGGACAATTTCTCTAGGGGAATAAAGTGAGTGGACTTGGAAAACCTGTCAACTACTGAAAGAATGTTACCCATTACCAACAGCAAAACAACCAAAGACTAGGGATATATGTGAACATAGTCTATGTAGTGTTGACAAGGTTTGTAGCAGACCAGATGGGCACTCTGGGTTACTTTTATTCTGGACACAGATTGAACTGCTGCCACATAGTCTCTCACACCCCTTTCTACTGACCCCCATCAGAAACAGCAGTAGAGGGACATGGTGGTCCTACTCACCCCAGGGTGATATCTGAACCTGGCTGAGTGAGCCCAGTGAATGACTCTGGAGCAGGTTGCAGTTGCAACATAGTTCCAGTTGAGGGGCTGGTACCAGGGTCAGGCTCATCATGTAGTCCTCCTTTGTTGGGGACCCCACTGTGAATTTGGAGAAAAGGATGTTCTCAGGCTCCAATGGATCGTTGTTAGCAGAGAATTGGCAAGAGAGCCTGGACAATAGGAAATGGTGAAACTGAAACAACCAAAAGACAAGGACCAGCAAGCTTGGCAGGTACTGAGTATTGCAGTTCTGAGATATGTTAAGTGTTTATGACAACGGGTTGTGAGGCCTCCTCGAACCAGTACCACCACTCCTCCCAAGTAGCTCGCAGTCCTGGACATTGTTATTTCACTCAGCAGGGGTTAGCCAATGGGAGCAAAAGTTCCTTGAGATTAGCAAAGGCAGCGTTGGCCTTGGGGGACCAGGAAAATAGTTGCTGGGCTGAGTAAAGTGGAGTAAAGTGGGGGGCCAGGATGGATGGACTTAGTCCAGAACAAAAAGAAAAGTCCACCAGGAGCACTGGAGCTCATGAAGTGGTCCAAACCAGAGTAGTAAACACTGGAACTCAGGGGACAGTCCGTCACAGAGCAGAGCGAGGCAGATTCAGAGGCTGACCGCACGGAAAGCAGCGGTGGAAAGACAGTTCTGAAGGCGCCCATGACAGCTAAGGTGCCCAGCCGATGGCCTGGAAACTGTGGACCAGTGTGGCCTGGTCCACACCAGTGTGTCCTGGTGTGGAGCTGTACGTTTATGTGCAGGCTGAACCGAACATGGATGGGAGACTCATGGGCAGCTCACAGTTGCACTGCGGTGGTTGAAGAAGGTGGCACTGATTGTGGAACTGATGGCTGGGCGGGCTCCTTGGAGCCTTCAATAGAGACAGATGGGTGGAACCTGTCCTTGGACCCTCCAGCGGGGACAGATGGCTGAGGCGACCCCTCAGGATCTCCAGCGGAGACCAAAGATGGGTCTAGCTGCTCTCCGGACCCTCCAGCAGAGACAGACTGCTGGACAGGGCCCTCGGACCCTCCAGTAGGAACAGAAGACGGCTGGTGCGGCTCCTCGGACCCCGCTGGGGTGTGAACACAGTGGAGCTGGAAACGGCTACATCTACATTAATCTGGATAAATTTGAAAACGGCGTTTTCATCTAAAAATGCATGTCCATACTATTGTTTTCAATAATTTCTGAAGACTTGTTCATCCACACTGAAAGACTGAAAACGCTTACATTCCTGTACTGTGCATGCGTGAAAAACAATTTGACCTGTGACATTTCAGTCTGCCATTTATTTACTTTCCGGCTCTTTGAAATGTTGAGGAAAAGCACAGAGTTTTTCAAACGGACTGACTATGAGGTGCAGTTGTTGCTGTGAGAAGAGGACAAAGTTGCAAAGGTGAGTGAAAATATAGACTGGGAGACCAAAACAAATACGCCAAAATTAACATTTGGTCTTCTCTGAAGAAAAGCGTTGTGGAGCAAACTGATATTAATCTTTAATAGAGCTGTGAAAAATGGGAAAAAACAAAACAACTGCTGTGCAGCGCCGTCATGACTGCATCATATGACTAAAACGCGCCATCGTTTTCGAAAGCCTCCATTTTCACGATCCACACTGCAACAAATGTGTCCACTTTGAAGAGCATTTTCAAAAAGCTCAGTTTTCCTTGACCAAAAACATAAATTAGTGTGGACATGACCAAAGAAGGCTTGGCAGAAACTTTATTTCCTGAGCATCCTCAGGAGAAATAACAAAAGCTGCTGGTGTCCTTCTATCGATGTTCTGTCGAGAGCATCCTGTGCTTCTGCCTCTGTGTGTGGTTTTCCAGCTGCACATCAGTGCAGAGGAAACCTGCTGGTCTTTAGCCTCTCTGGACGAACTGCTTAGTCTCGCTGTCTCAGGAAAGCAGGAAACATCATCAAAGGCTCCTCACACTCTGCTCATCATCTGTTCCTCCTGCATCAGAACAAATAGACAAATAGACTGAATATCAGTTTCTACCCCGGAGCTTTTAGGGCATTGAATTACACGAAATCACCTCCAATTCAACCTGACAGGTACAGTGCAATGGACGGCATCCTGTGCAATAAGGTTTTATTTATTATACTGAACGACTGTGTTCTACTTCTTTTTTATTTTATTTTTTTGTAATTACATTTAAACGTTTTCTCTTGACACCACAGGAACTGCACTTAATTTCGTTGTCCTCGTTACAATGAGAATAAAGATATTCTGATATTGCAAATGAAGAGGGAAGAATCAAAGTGAAAATTGGAAATAGCGAAGAAGGTGACTGATGGGATTTATAGTTCTTATAGGAAAACTAAACCTTAAAATGACTTGGGTTAATCACATGACGCTAAGTGGTTCTTCATTTCGTCATTTGGTGCTTGAAGAAAAAACTCCCTATAAGGTGTCATCCAGCCAGCCAGACTCGGTGGCTACCTTGCAAAAATCAACAGTGAACTCCCTGCCATAACTTTAATAATTCAGGGTGGGGGGCTTCCTGTGATTGATTTTGGCCTGGTCGTTCTGTCACAAGGCCAGAAGGTGTAACTGTGGTAGGCAACAGGGTCGGCCAAAAAGGGGGCAACTGTCATGGTCCCCGAGCCTCGCTGGTCGACTCTCTGTTAGGCAACATGTTTGTTTTTGTTTTCGCTCTCTCCCTCCCCCCTCTCCCCCTCTGGCTCTCTCCCTTTTGCCGCGGCGAAGCTCATTGCGGGCTCCCGCTGCTGGCCCCCACACCTGCTCTCATCACCACACCGGTCACCGATCACAGCTGATTGCAACACTATTTAAGATGGCAGATCTACACTGGTCTTCGCTGGATCGTTGAGCTATCAGCGTCACTCAATCTGCAAATCTGAATCTGCATCCGTGAGTTTTGTGACTGTTCCTCTAATCGGACCTTTTTGTGGACTACAAGAGGAGCGGCAGTGGAGAGGAGTTGGATTTTGTACAGTAAGTGTGGAGCACCTGTTTCCCCACGGACCCTGGAGACCCGGACCCCTCTTTTCCCCTGCACATTGTATATTCACTTGGTGTTTTGTTCACTGTAAATAAACACACTGTCTTTTGCCTAAGGAAAACCTGGCCTGCGTCCCTTTAAGAAACCTTATCAGCAACGGCAGCAATCTTCATTTCAAGGCTCTTCATTTATTTGAAAGCCTGATGCTTGACCTCGTCCACTCTAACAGATTTATTTCTTATACATCATCCAACTGGCTCTTATTTAAAGTCCCTGTGATCTTTCAGATGTTTATCTGATTTAGTGCTCAGATCAACTAATTATTGTTTTTAACATCCCAGCCGATAATGAAATGACAGCCTCAACATGACATTTAATCTCTTATTAGACTCAATTAGCTTTTCTCAAAAGTGTAAAAGAACCCACCGACCACTTTAAACACATTCTGCTTCTTGTTCAGACGTATGACATTCAGCCTGAAATGACATCTCACTGATTTAGAAGATCTTAATTTAGCCTGGAAAAATAGTTTGTTGCTCTATTTAAAAAAGTCATCAGTGCATCTATTAGCAGGGAAGCATCTAGAGAAACTTTCTTAGGGTGGCAAAGAAATCAAAGCCTTTTTTCATACACATATGCAGGTGGTTACATGTGGTTAAAATGATTCAAATGCAGTAAGTATCCACGTTTTTCATATAAATATAATCTATAACTTAATTATTGTCTGTAGCCCAAATAATTACACACTTTAGTTACATAAAACATGAGTTTTGATGTTATGTCCTGTATAGCCTGTATAATAAATTAATATGTGGCCCAATAAGTATAAAATCCAGAAAGCTACACAACATGGGACGGTTCATTTACGAACACAAGTCTAACTTAAGTTTCACTGTTTTTTGTTAGAAAACAATCACATTGTTACAGCTTCAATTACACAAAATGTCAGAAATCTGCACTGTCATGAACAAACATTTAAACCTAATTTTTCATGATTTGTTGGACTCTGAGGTCTGAAACATAACGGCTCATTTTTGACTCCTTTTGAGTTTACTTGTATTTCACCCTCAAATTGTTTCATTTTATTTTTTTCCTGCCTTGTTTGGTATCTTTTCAGCTCAACCTCACGTGTCTGAATTCAGATGTTTTTTCACTGACATACTGCATTAATATTACTGATCTGAAATCATGCAAAAAAACTTAAAATCCTAGTAGTATTTTTTTTACTGTAAAAAAAACACAGACATGTTGATTAAATTATTTTTATAACTTGAAGTGCAAACATAAATTGTACATAAATTGCACAGCTCCAAAACTATGGAACGAGCTTCCTTTAGAGATCAGACAGGCCACTTCTTTACCTGTTTTTAAGTCACTCTTGAAAACCCACCTCTTTACCCTGACCTTTGACACCACGTGAGATGTTGGTTTTTTATTTTTTATTTCAGTTGTTTTTAGGTGATTCGATGCTGTTTTATCTTGTTTTTGTTTTAATATAGGGCTGTTTTCATTTGATGTTTTATGTGTTTTACTTATTTATTTTGCTGTTTTCTGTTATTCTGTTGTTTTAACTTATTTTCTGTACAGCACTTTGTTCCTGTGCTGGGTATTTTAAAGTGCTTTATAAATAAAATTGGATTGGATTTTGTAAACACATAGAACTATTTATCTAAAATGCAGCCAATACACCTGTCGTTTTCTTTTATTTTGTACAACCTTTTCAAAATATGACTAAAACTAAAACGAGAGAACAATCAGGCGTCACAAATGTGTGCCAGTAAAAAATGTTTTTCCACCAAAAGACAGAAGAACAGGGACAAACCTGCAGGCCTGACAACAGGAGTATCACTCCGCTGGTTTTCTACTTAGTGACAGTGTTTACGCTGCACTGTGCCTTTGTGACATTCATTAGTGCCCTCAGTGACACACAAAACAAAGCAACGACTACACAACACACTAACTATACACTCCACACTAAACGTCACAAATCTCCCACATCTAAAAACTCTCTCGCTCGCTCGCTCTGTCTCTCTCCCAAAACAACCAAACCCCACGTGTTGATTTTTTTTAAATTGGTTGACATGGTGCATTTTTCCACCAATAGGAAAGAGGTGCGTTTTTGCAGTCCTTAGAAAACGCTTAAAACAACAACAGCAAAACACACACGCGGCGACAGTATTTAGAAAAAAGGAAGCTTATATATATTTTTATCATAACTCTGGATTTAAATTTAAAAGCTGGTGTAAACTTTGAAGTCCGAACTTTGAAGACTCAGCGCGGCTGCAGCTTGTTGCTGTGTCAGCTTCAATCAGTCGTGTGATTTGGAGGTGCGGTGTGTCCGTGGACCACAGAGGGTTAATAACACTCACCTTCATAATTTTTGTGATAAAGTTAGAATAATTCACAACTTATGATTTATAATTATAGTAATATTACTCTAAATGATGAATAATAAGTCATTGGAGATTATTATGACTTCTGACTAACACTTATGTGTATAAATCATATTTAAAAAGTTATTCCAAATGGAAACGGTGCTTTGTGACGACAGAGTATTGATGATGTTTTGCTCGTCTGAATCCAGAATTAATCGTATCTGTATTTGTTCAATACAAAAAGGAAAAACAAAGTGAAGTTTGTTAAGTTTGTTAAGTCATTATAGTCGACTGTTCTAATGACATTGTGCACATGGATTTGCTGTAGTTGGGATGGAGTGTGGTCTGTGGCTCAGCTGTGGGAGAACGAGGGGGGGCAGTGCTACAGGAAGTGTGTGGAACATCTATTTAATGTCTCCCCTGTTTATGTAGTAACATCCTGGCATCGGGGGAGAAGTGTGTTATCTGCTGGTGAGAGTTGGTGGAGTACGCTGGGCAGGTGACGGTTGACTGTAACTGTGTCTTCGTGTGGTTTCGGGACCACACAAAGACACACAAGAGCCTGAGTGTCCTGAGTGGACAGTTGGACGTGCATAAACCAGTAAGCACAGAGGACAGTGGGACAGGTAGCCATGAGCCTAAGGAATAGGATGTGACATCATGTAGTTATTTAGTGTGGCAACATGCCAGCACATCACAGAGAAGGACACCTCGAATGGCGTCTTGTTAACTGTGGAATTTTCCACAGACTCACACGGACGACTGTTTTGCTCAGAGGATCAAACAGTGGGAGATGAAGGATGAGGTGAAGCGCTTGGCTACTGATGCTCAACCTAACATGATACCCTGAGCAAGGACACCACAGGCTGGGCACAGCATCTGTGCTGAACATCCCCTCAGTTTAATAGAGCACGAGTCAATCCAATCGGTCCTCCTGCCTGCAGCTCTATGGGCAAAATAAAGGAAGATGATAGCAGATCAGATCGTTTATGCCAGACGCAAGAGTCGGTGTGCTGACCAGCACATAAATGACTCATAGAAGTAGAGACCAGATGAAAGATCACCCTGTTAATATTACACGGCCTCTTCAAACAGCGTGAAGCTAACCAGCTGGTTGTCTGGTGTTTGAATGCTGTTTCTTATGGCAGGACTAGTTATAAATGAATATATAATTCATTCCTGCTAAAAATCCCGACTTCCCAGGGGGTCCTGGAGTTCTTGAGCAGCTTCCAACTTAACATAAAGGAATAATTTGGATGGTCGTCGGCCTGCCTTCAGTATAAACACACTTTCTGTCGATGTGTCTCAATTCAAATCATATTCTGACTGTCAGCTGAAGCTTATTTTACAGTAACTGCATTGCTGGAAAACAGCTTGTACTGGTTAATTTCCTGTGTACTGCTAACCAGTAACATCCCAGCAATGAATCTACGTTCAATGAAGAAACAAACTTCTTTTAAAACAATTTACTGATCAGACCTAAAATAGTGTCTAATTGTCACGGACCTGGCTCTGGAGGACTCGGGGGTCCGTGAGCAGTTTTGACTGTGGTTGTTGTTGTTATTATTATTATTGTTATTATTTGGGGATGTGTGTTTTTCTGCACTATGCTTCTATGTTCCACTCATATGTATAGGCAGGGTGTGGGTGTGTACGTGTGTGGCTGGAGGACAGCCACATGCAGGCCTGATGGGTGTGGCCCTGCAGGAGGACTGGCCACACCTGAAGTTCCTGCCCCACACCTGTTGGTGATCAGGGCTCGTCGGGGGAGCTACTTAGGAGAGTGTTGGAGCTCCCACTGGCACGGGATCATTGAGTTGTCATCCCAAGTTAGTGTGTCAGTGTACGACGGTGCAGTTCGTGTATGCCCGCCAGGGTTGGTGTTGATGGCTGTTTTTGTGGTTTCCCCCCCAGGAGGAAGAGTGGACCAGAACGGCAGCACGCACAGGGTGTGCGAGAACACAACAGCGGGGAGCACGAGCACACAGGATTCAAGGGAGCAACGGGGAGTCATTGTGTTTACAGCCTTCACTGTAAATAAAGTGCACTGTTTGCATTGCAGAACCATGCGTTGTGGGTCCTCATTCCCCCATATCCCCACAGTCTGCCAGCCAGACCGTGACACTAGTCAATCTCTCCAGATGTGTTCACACGACAGTTTTCCAAAGAGACATTTGAGTGATTTATCGACTGTATGAAGCCTTGAGTTTGTCTTTCTTACTGACTTGTTCAAACAAAAGCTGGACTCTGTGGACTTCATTATGTTAGCTTCAGTTAGGTTTGTGTGTTTTACCCCTCTTTGTGTTAAATAAAAAATCTTCTTTGCCTAAGTTTCCTTTGCTGCTCGCTCCATCATATTTATATTCAAAAAGGTTTTTTTGTCCCCACATGTGTGGATGTAAACGTTTAAAGGCAACAGTGAAGCTCTGAGCTCAATGTCACCTTTAAAAGGATTTCATTAAATATTTAACTCTTAATTCTGATGATCATGTGTGAAAAGTCATGATGGCTGAATTTGAACATGTTATTTTAGTCTTTGGGCTCTTATACGTCTACTTAGGACGATGGATAATAACAGACTCGTGTGCTTTTCATTGTTTTATGATGTGTGACTTTGGTCTTGCTTTGTTTGTAGACTGTAGCAGCAAAATTAACTGTTTATCTTGGAGGGTAAATCTTTCCTTCAATCAGCTTTCACAGGTTTAACAGTCGGTCTGTGTCTGTGGGGAAAGGCGACCATGACATTTGTGAGATGCACGTTTACCCCTCCCTGTGTGAGCGGCTCCTGCTTTTGGTTTGTTTATTTCCTTGTTAATAAAACTGAATATTTTATGGATGTTTGGATGTTTAGAGACAACAGACTTGATTCATTTGCTGCTGTTGGAGGTGCTGCGAGTTTTCAGTAAACTACATCAGATTAAAACCTTTCTGAGTTCCAGCTGGTCTCAGGACAGAGATGCTTTAATCGACTATACTTTGTTTGAAAATTCATAACCAAAGGATCACTGAGGTAGTGGTTCCCAAACTTTTTTTTCTGGGCCCCCTTTGTTTCCTCCAACCACACACACATATTTTGCTCCATTGTTGTTTATTTCACACCTCAAACATTTAGTAAACAATTAAGCAAATACAAGTAATCTGCAATAAATTACAGGAAGTAAGAAAATAAACTACTAACTCTTTTATGCTACGTCCGCACCTACACGAGTATTTTTGAACACGCAGCTGTTTCGTCCACGTAAACGGCGTTTCGAATCACCGAAAACTGAGACTTTTTAAATCTCTGTTTGTGCGTTTATGTGTGGACGAGGAATACAGAGTTCG
Source organism: Neolamprologus multifasciatus (assembly GCF_963576455.1). Classification (NCBI taxonomy): domain Eukaryota; kingdom Metazoa; phylum Chordata; class Actinopteri; order Cichliformes; family Cichlidae; genus Neolamprologus; species Neolamprologus multifasciatus. Next base: position 33,578,751 of record NC_140459.1, on the reverse strand, counting down.
TCACTCAACGTCAAAGGTTTGTGCCTTTTTTCACGTCACGCTGTGGCCACGTTATTGTTTACATGAGATGAATAGCAGAATGATAGAGACAAAATACTGTTAATCTGACTGTCTGCAGGTTTTACACGCAGTTACTGTCCCTCCATTTACAAAGGCAGAGGCGTCACGGTGTCATTATTTTACTGTATGTGTAATAATATTCAACATTGTTATCAATGCATTTTTCAAAAAATGTCTCTCTGTGTAAAATGGGTTTAAAAACACAAACAGCTGTGGGATACTGTTTGTCCGGGATTTGAACAGCCCAGCGCTGCTCCTGATGAAGGGAAAACCAATCCTGCAGGAAGACCTACCTCGGTACTTGTGCAGGTGAAGCCAAAGGGAAGATTTGCTTCACCATATTTTCTAGTCTTTGGCTTAGAATGAAGTTGGTTTGGAAACATATTCAGCGATGCTTCATCTCCTGCTTTGCGTTTCTGTGGGCGCCCTGTGCTAGCAGTGTCCAAGCGTTTTGTTTTTTCTCCCCCCCCCCCCTTTTCATACCGCGCCCCCCCTCGGGGGCGGGCCCCACACTTTGGGAAGGTCTGACTTAAGGCATGTTTCTCCCACTGAAAACTGAAAACGCTACGTCCAGATGAACAGAATCAACGTTTTGGGATCTGTATCCATAATTTCTGGACACACTGATTTGTTTTTGATGTAGCACCTCTTTTATTTAACCTGCATCATAAACTGCAGATCATGAAATCCTCTTTATTTGAAAAAAATCTTTAAACTATTTTTGTTCTGTTTATTTAGTGAATAAACAGTTTGAACTAGAGCGGTATCGTAGCATTGGCAAATCATAATTAAAACAACTGTGATGAATTTTATTTGACCGTTCATATATAATCCAAAGATTCTCTGTAGTGATGATCTCTGTCTGTGTGTGTGGTCCTGTGGCTGGCAGACGGGAGGACATCTCCCAATAAACTGACCAGACAGTCAGTTTGGACGATGTTGGCAAACACACAGTCAGTCGTGACAGAAGCGCTCTGTGCTCGACCACAGCTCCAAACACCAAACATGTTATAATGTGTTTGAATGAATTCAAATCAGCTTATTTACAAGATGTTTTTATACATTTGAATAAATATCTTCTTTTTAATACACTTTGTATTATGTGGAGTTTTTATTGTAAAGATTCTGATGTGAAGCATCAGCCGCACATTAAAGTTCTCATGTCAGTAAAGCTGCTGTGAGAAGTGTTGATAGTTTTTAACAGACGCCCACAACACAAACATGTTGACTTCTCACTGTTATGTTGTCGTATCCACCTAATCATGAACGTACCTGCTGTGTCCTGTCACTGTAAGGTTTCTTACATTTATGAAACAAACTATAACTTAGGGCTCATCAACTGTCAGGTAAATGCAATGTCTCATATCAGGAGCAAATGTCATATCAGAGGGATTAAGCGAATAAATAAATGTGAGTCCTGGCACAAGTCCATCCATCCATCCATCCATCCATCCATTCATTCGCTTCCGCTTCTCCTTTTCAGGGTCGCGGGGGGCGCTGGAGCCTATCCCAGCTGTCATAGGGCGAGAGGCGGGGTACATCCTGGACAGGTCGCCAGTCTGTCGCAGGGCCAACACACAGGGACAGACAACCATTCACACTCACATTCACACCTAGTGGCAATTTGGATTTTCCAATTAACCTATCCCCACAAGCTGCATGTCTTTGGACGGTGGGAGGAAGCCGGAGTACCCGGAGGGAACCCACGCAAACACGGGGAGAACATGCAAACTCCACACAGAAAGACCCCGGGGGGGCCTGATGTTGGAATTGAACTCAGGACCTTCTTGCTGTGCGGCAACAGTGCTGACCACCGTGCCGCCTGGTTCCAAAAGTCATTGATGAAAAAACATTGGGCACTAAAGTGTCCTTCCTCTCTGCGGTGGGGTGTGGTTTGCAGCTCAGCAGCAGGGGAGGAGAAGGAAGTTCAGAGTGTGGTGTTAGGGGAGGCTGACCAACACAGCAGATCTCCATCACCTAATAATGCCTCGTGTGTTTGAGCAGGATGACCTGACAGGAGCGCTGTGCTGGAGAAGAGACAAATGGAAAGCTGCACAAGTAGAAAAGTGAAGAAACACTGACAATAATTATGAAGATGACAAATGTTCCTCTTCTTTTCCCGCTCTGTTAGTTCAGAAGTTGGACCGAGTCCATTCAATCACTTGAATGGGGAGAGCTTTGGGGATATTTCAGTTTAACAAGTAGGCAGAAAATATAATAACTGTTGTTTCACCACTGAGCTGATTGCATCTCTGTGCAGCGCTGGAGGCGATACATGCCACAACAAGCATAACAGACACTACAGAATCCTACCATTACTATTATTATGATGATTATTAAGTCCTACACACAGAGGGGTGTTGCAGTGTTGCCTCACCAATAACTTCAAAAACTAATGATTTGGTCACATTTTGGAGGTTTGTTTTTCTAAGGAGAACAAGAGAGAGAGAAACCCATGAGCGGAGCACTGGACATGTGACAAACAGCTTGAAGTATCCAGCATAAATTAGCTCAGGAGGTTAAAATAATAATATTGTGACACAAATTATCTTGAAAACGTCATATCACACCTCTCAGAGTCTTTTTGTATAAAACAGCATTTAATATTCATTTCGCTTCGGAATAACTTAAAACTAATACAATTATGAAGTCAAGAAAAATTCCTGCACTGAGCTGCAGCAGCAACATTTCTGAGCTCGCCGGAAAAATAAATGATTAATCCTAAAGAAAACCAAATCTACGTTTGGCTGCAGCCCTTAAAACAATTTACATGATTGTATATTATCAGATCCTCTTCCTCAGTGACAGAAAACGTTTAGATATCACATAGAAAGACACGCCCCCTACTGTTAACGGCTGAAACGACAAACCAGACATTTCAAAATAAACGTCAAACGCCAGGAAAAACCTCCCGGCTTCAAACTGCAAAACAATATTTCTAAATGTAATGAGTGTTATGATAACATAGCTGAGGTAGTCATATGTTTTTGTTGTTTTTTTTAAAGAAACGATTAACGTAAGTTACACAGTGTAAAAGTAAAACTACAAGTAAATAGTTTCGGGCTAAATCCTGATTAGACCAAATCTCACCCACAGTATTACATGAATAACGATGTGTAAATGAACAACGGGTAATCTGATTACTTTGATGCATAAGATGAGTAAATATAAATTGTTAAATGTGAAATAAAATCATTATTAACCCGCGTTAATGTGTCTGTTGGTTATTCCTACACTGTGTGTTTGTGTGTGAACCAGTGACGCTGATGGCTGCTTTTATTTTGAAGTCTGACAAGTACTCCGGTGTGCGCCGGTGTGGAGCTGGGCACTTGACAGATTTCTCCAGCAACGATTTGTATTGATGTGACCAAAGGCGAGTGAGGTGGAGGCTGACCCGTGGGCGGTCACACTGCGCAATACCGTGGGGCAAAGTTTGCCTGCTCTGATCTGCCGCTTGTGACTGAGGACTGCTGTGTGCGGCATGAACCAGGGCTGAGCGCAGCTCGGGTGGTGCGTATGTCCAATATTATCTTCAATGAACGCTGCCGTGTAACCGCCGTGTTTCACAACGTACTCTCCGGCGCGGGCCTCTGCCTGTCCACTGCACCGATCCTAGCCATGGGTGGGAGTCTGGGTTGCCACCGCTCCATCCCCAAAGACCCCACTGATTTCAGCTGCGGCAAGCGCAAATTCAGCGCCGCCTGCAACTTCAGCCACATTCTGGTGAATCAAGAGCGGCTGAACATTAACATCGCCACCGAGGAGGAGCTCATGACTCTGCCGGGAGTTAATCGCACAGTTGCGCGGAATATCGTGCAGTACCGGGACTGTATCGGTGGCTTTAAAAAGGTGGAGGACCTGGCGCTGGTAAGCGGGGTCGGGGCCACCAAGCTGGAGGTGATCAAACTGGAAATCTGCGTTTCCAGCAGGACCAGTTCTTCCCAACACTCTCCGTCGTCACTGCGCAAAGACTTGGACTCTCAGCTCTACACCGGCATGAACATCAACACCGCCACCCCGGCGCAGCTCATGAGCATTCGAGGAATCACGGAAACGATCGCAAAGAACGTGGTTTCGTATCGCGCGGAGCACGGCCCGTTTAAAAGCATCGAGGACCTGGTGAAGGTGAAGCACATCAACAGCTCGCTGCTCGACAAGATCCGGTTCCAAGTTTTCGTGGAGCGCTCCCGGGCACCGTCCACCAACACGAACGCGGGGCTCCCCGGAACCACCAAGTGTCACCCGAGCCCCTCTTCCTTTAGTCTGGGCAGCGACGACTTGGACCTCCCACCTGGAGGCCCGACCCAGATCGTGTCTGTGCGGCCGAAGGTGGATCGCCCGCTGGGGCTCCGGGACGGGAAGTCCGTAGTGCGCGTGGCCACCTGGAGCCTGCAGGGCTGCTCGTGCGACAAGGCTAACAACCCGGGGGTCAGGGAGGTGGTGTGCATGACCCTGCTCGAGAACGAGTGAGTACCTGCACACACTCATCACACCTGGAGGCCGCGTGGTTACTGAAGCGTGGGCAGATGAGGAACGCTCATCTGCCCACGGATCCGGCAAAACATTTTAAAGCTACATGAAACCCCCAAACTGAATAAGTCGCTTTATTAAATCACTTTTATTTATATCGCGCGAAATCACAATAACAGTCTTAATGAATGAAAGTTTGTAAGATAACAAACAAAACAACTCGAGTTTCTTTTCCCATCACACTAAATGCGCACAGTGTGCAGTCAGCCAGCTGCACGTGTGCTGATCGTCATTATGTCAGCTGTGCGTCCACACACCAAAGGAGACCTACAGCCACTCACTGCTGCAGTCAGCTGGAGCTCTCTGAGGTTTAATTATGCTGTGACCTCATCATATTTTCAGATTCATGACTCTTTCAATCCTGAACGGGAGCCTTAACAGGACTAAACCCCCCCCCCCCCCCCCCCAACATTACTGCACCCAGGCCTAAGTTTTCTTGTGCAAAAACCTAAATAATGATTTGATTTGAATGACAGTCGTGCAGGAATAATGACTCTTTGTTTCAGGTTTCCTTATAGAGACGTGTTTGTCTGATGTTGTGCATATTTCAGACTTCAGAAAAACAAAACCAAAGTAGCTCTTTGCTTCGTGTTATTTGTCTGTTATGGGTTCAAAAATGTGGAAACGTCATTAAAACTGCTGCAGAAAGAAAATAAGAGAACATTGTTCAGAGTCATCACCTGATGTTACAAAAGCACAACTCTGGGATTTAACAGACCAAACTTGATCGTGACCTGATGAGTTTTTTTGTAGCGTTAAATCTGGTTTTATGTCCAGAATAAAACTCGTATCATGCATCTTTTTTATAAAGCCATCAGATGCATGTGAAAGGGAAAATGTATCACACAAAATCTATGAAAATTTGACCCCGAGACAGCAGGCGAAAAACATCATCAGGGCTTCGTGATTGAGGTCAAGCCAGTTGTGTGTTGCAGGGGGACACATTGTCAGATTCCCTGTCAGACCACAGTGGACCGTGGTTCATATTCCACCAGTGAAAATGTTCTTTTAAGCAGAAAACGAACTAAAATAAAAATCCATCCATGCATTTTGTTTGGCTGATCTTGGGCTGGATCGTTGAGGCAGCAGCCTAAGTAAGCAACCAGACCTCCCTCTGCCCAGCCACCTCCTCCAGCTTATCCAGGGGAATCCCGATGCGTTCCCAGTCCAGCTGACAGATATAATCTCTCCAGCGTGTCCTGTGTCTGCCCCGGGCCTCCTCCCATCTTCTCCCTGACCCAGAGTGGCCACTACAACCTTCTCCGTCTGAGGACCACGGCCAAAGACCTGGAGGTGCTGATTTGGTCGGTCTGCATACAGTGAAAACATAAGACTCTGTGGAAAACCTTTGGGTGTATATACCTGTGAAGACCATGAGTGGCTGTGAAAAATGAGAGCAGCAGCAACGCAAATCAGGCATCAGGGTTTAAATCTCCTCAGTGGCTCTTTCTTTTGTTCTCTCGTGGAGAAATGAGAAGCTAAAGTTTGGTAAGGTGTTTAATTTTTTTAATATTACAAAAAAAGTTCTTTAAGCCATCTATAGAGCTTCACCGTGGTTTCCAGAGCAAACTGTGTCAAGTACAGCCTAAAGTCAGCAATGGTGTTGTGATCCTTGTTAGTGAGGAGCAGGAGCAGCAGCAGGAGGAGACTCAGTATGTTTGCACAGTGATAAACTGCTGTGTTAGTAATCATAAGACCCAGTCTAAGTTTACACACTTCATGACTTTCCTCCAGGCAAAAGCAGACAGCTACTACAGTTCAATGAACTCTATTTTTTTTCACCAGAGTTTGCACAAACTGCTCTCGGCCAAAACAGCCAATCAGGGACGTGGAGCTAGAATCAGCTGGCTGCAGTCGTCCTGACTATAGGGAAGTGAAAAGAGCTGACTTCAGCTCCTAATAGCAAGGTTCACATGGATCAAAGCATGCAGGCTGATAATGTGCTGTTAATGTTTCTTACTGTTGAATTCTTCTTTCCCCGGCTTCTCACTGCCAAACAGGCCCAGCTTTGTTAGCCAGCTAACCCAACTAACTAACCCAACTAACTAACCCAACTAACTAACTAACTAACCCAACTAACTAACTAACTAACCCAACTAACCTACCTACCTAACTAACCCAACTAACTAACTAACCCAACTAACTAACCCAACTAACTAACTAACTAACTAACCTACCTAAGTAACCCAACTAACTAACCTACCTAACTAACCCAACTAACTAACTAACTAACTAACTAACTAACTAACCTACCTAAGTAACCTAACTAACCCAACTAACTAACTAACTAACTAACCTACCTAAGTAACCTAACTAACTAACCAACTAACTAACTAACTAACTAACCTACCTAAGTAACCTAACTAACTAACCAACTAACTAACTAACTAACTAACCTACCTAAGTAACCTAACTAACTAACCCAACTAACTAACCTACCTAACTAACTAACTAACTAACTAACCTACCTACCTAACTAACCTACCTAACTAACTAACTAACTAACCATCCACAGCATATGGGACTGAATTAAAATGTCGAAATTTAATGTTGAAAGATTTTTCGTTATTTTTGTATTTTGGACATTTGAGTGAGATAAAAGCTCAGTACTTACGTTTATTAGTTTATACCTGGAAACTGGACCAGTTTCTTGGACCGGCTCCTATTTCCCCCCCAAATATCCTTCAGTCACTGATGTGCACTGAATATTGGGACAGGGTGGAGCTGGTGCATCCTGTAAATCTGGGGAAAAGAAAGCATGTGGGTTGCTTTTGGACGAGCCCATGTGGACCGCCTTCGTCTCCTGGTTGTGACTTAATCAGCCCTCAAATGTGACGCCTAAAGGACGCAGCCACTGATGCTTCATCGTGTCTGCATTGAAGCAGCTAATATGAAGTCCTGTTTGACATTATCAGTGGTTGCTGCTGTCAGAGTGACACTGACGAGTCTTTATGACACATTTACTCTCATGCTCATGTGTATTTTTCTTGCTGTAAACTAATTTTGTCTACCTCTATAGACTTGACCATAGAGTCGTGGCTTACAGTCACCAGTGTTGTCCTGATGAGACGGCTAATAGGCAGCTCAGACTGTGGGGGTTTGAATCCTTGCAGTGGAAATGGGAGGATCAGGATCTTAAGCAGCAGGAGCGTTGCATGCTCTCAGAGCGATCAGACCTGCAGGGGAGGAAGGAGGTATTGTCTGTGCGACTGCAGGCTGTTTATTCTGAAAACAGGATCTGTGGACAAAGTTTCTGCCCATAATCCCATCAACACCCAGCTGTTCAGTGGCTCAGGTGGGCCAGTGTGGCAGAGCAAAACATGCAGGTGCTGGAAAAGTGAAACGGAGTCCAGCAAAATGTGGTTGTTTTTTTTTTTTACTGGTTATTTATAACGAGCAAACAACGAGTAAAAAAACAGCTTTTTAAAACTTTTTAAAACAACAGCCACTGATCAAAGCTTTACAGCTAAAAGAGTAATGAAAAGCATGATAACAAACAAAGAACACAAGTAAAACAGTACAAGTTAAAAAATAGCCATAATTAGTTTGGGGCAGCTGTTGCTCAGGAAGTAGCGTCGGTCATTAACCAATCAGGTGGTTTGATCCCTCTATTGTCATCTGTGTGTCGTGTGTGTCTGCGTCTCCCTGATGTGTGTGTGTTTCATTTCCAGTATTCAGGGTTATATAGACTGAGCCCTGCAGAGGTTCATTAACAGGATCAAACACCAATTAGTCTAATTGAGTAGAACCTGGAGAACCATTGAAAGCCCCGCAGGCACAAGAGGAACATGAACCTCCACACATAACTACGCAGCTGGAGTTTAAATCATGAGACGCTCTGATTTTATGCCATGTGTCCTGAATCAGGAGAAAACAGGGAGCACGAGGGTTTATTTGCCTTTTCAGAGACGCAAATTTAACTTAATAATGAATTAAAAACATTGCTTTTGTTTTCAAGAGTCAGGATTTTAATAATTTTATCTGAACTGAGCTTTCAAAAAACCTCTGTGCAACAAACAACATTTAACTAAACGTCTTGTGTTGTTCAGTGATGGTCTGAGAACATCTAAAGCTTTCTAATGAGTAACTCTGTCCAGATCTGTGGTTGATACGCGAGCACGAAAGACTGCGACCGTTCCTCGACCCGTGTTAAAGATTCTGACCGTTCGTACGACGTTGAGGTGCTGATTCTTTTAAACACGGACTTCCTGCCAAAGACAAAAGAAATCAATATTTTGATCAGCTGTTAAATACTAATTTACTAACAGTGAGTCGTTGTTATATTTAGTTGTTTTTGCTCTTTGGTGCTATTGAAATATTTCCATTCATTTAGTCATTGAGGTTTTTGCTGGTGTTTATTATTCTTGGTGCTTTGGTTGTAGCTGCATAATGTAGAAGTTTACACCTGAGCAAAATGTAATTCCCAGGAGTAAACACGAATCATCAGGAAGGACGTCCGGTGTAACAAATCAAAACAATCTGAGCAACCTGTTGTGGCAACACAGGAGCTCAAGCAGCTTTTATTCTGGGTGGTCTGAGGACAGACTGACTACAGGCAGAGTTTTAGGGAGCTGTTGCATGAAGACTGTAAGACTGCAGTGTCATATATGCATGTGATCAGTAGAGTCCAGAAGTGTGGAACCAGATTTGCACATTATTCAGTGTTTATTTTTAGTCTTCAGTTGATGCAGATGGGTGTTGTTATTGTCATCGTCCTACAAAGACTGTTTAGCCAGGAGCTTTCAGATCGCTGTCTCAAATGCATCTGGCTGTTTGTTGAGTCTAGCTTCAAATTGGCAATCACACATAGAATTATTATTTTTTCCTTTTCTTTTTTTGTTTTGTTGTTGTTGTTGTTTTTGTTTTTTTAATAAAACAAGTGAAGTCGATGTAAAAATGTGGATGGGCTGGTGGTGCATTTCATCCTCACCCAGGCAGGTGGAGTTCTCTAGAAGACCTGCTGGGGATGCTTATAAGGACCTCAGCTACTTCATACCCAGTGTTGGGAAGGTTACTTTTAAAATGTATTCCATTACAGATTACAGATTACATGCCCCAACATGTATTCTGTAATGTATTCTGTTACGTTACTCAATGAGAGTAACGTATTCTGAATACTTTGGATTACTTAATATATTATCATGCTGTTTACAACTACATGAATGTACTATTGCTGTGATTTATTACTGTTACTGAAGGTCCGCGGCTCCGAACCGTAGTAAAGGGACCTCTGGCTAATACGGTGGGTTCTGTGTCGGCTCGTAGCCAAAAACTAGCTTTACTTTGTTGTCTGGGTCAACTTTGCTAGCAGAGACAGAGAGAGGCGTTGAAAGGCTGCTCCAACAGAACTTATTGTTTTTGGAGGAAAACACGAACACGGTGTACAGTCGAGTCTTAATAGCTTACTTACAACTGGGCTCGTCAGGCACTCTTCTTGGCTGCAGTGGTTATTATTATATTTACATGCTTCCAGCTCCCGTTTCTGCTCGATGACAGCTCGTACTTTTCCTTTTTCTCCCTCCCTCGCTCACAGACACATAACGTGTATGGCAGTCCATTCTCCCTGCAGCATGGACTACACTGCCCATGATGCTACATTCTTTAGAGCTATACCTGTAGCATTCTGCCTGTTAGCTTAGCACAACAACAACAACAGGCGCTCTCTCACCCAGGAAACACGCAGAGAGGGAGCGTCACCCTGTAACCATGGCAACCGTAAGGCTGCCGCCTCAAACAACAGAACGTAGCTGTCAAACAAAACCCAAACAGTCCTGACCCGCCACAATATGAAACAGGGAAGTACTGCCGTGTAATCCATTTATTTCAACAAAGTAACTGTATTCTAAATACCACCTTTTTAAACGGTAACTGTAACGGAATACAGTTACTCATATTTTGTATTTTAAATACGTAACGGCGGTACATGTATTCCGTTACTCCCCAACACTGCTAGTACCCTTAATCCTTTGAAGGGCCACATTTAGACCACTGCCAGTAAAGGAGGGTGGAAACTGGAACTACTGGTGTGTAGTCGTGGATGGATAAATGGAATTGGCACACTGAGCATGAGAGCGCTGAAGAAACAGCTGTGATGTTTATTTATAGTAGCACAAGTACAAATGGCTGAGACGGTAGCTTCAGTGCAGCTTTTCTTCCTTTTGTGTTGGTTTGTATTGACAGCGTGCAGAAAATCTTATAACAGTCACAGTTTATGTTGATTCTTTGAAAACATCACTAGTTGTTGCAGAAATGTCTGGAAACATTTGAGCAGATACCAGCTGTTGCACACACTTCTCCACGTTACCCACAGTTGTCAAATGACTGATAAGAATCGGTCGCCATCTTTAAAGGAGAAGAACTCTGCTCGTTCTTTCTGTCTGACATGAATCCTGTGTAACTGAATCAACGTGGCGCTCTGATCATGGCTGAATTGTGCCATGTCATGTGACATGTTGTAACTCAATTCTGACTCCTGACTGACTGCATTACTTATGATGCTTGTGCATCCCTGGTTTCAGTGAGGATCAGCTGACAGGAAGCAGCCAGCAGCTGTAATGTTGAGAGTCTCACCTGTGTTGCAAAATGCAAAGCAGCTCATCTTCAGAGTAAAAGTGCCTGTTAGAAATGTATAGCACTTTATTATGCTGACTGTTGATCTGGGAAGTCATTTGAAAAGTAAACAGTTCAACATTTATTGGGCTGTAAAGGCCCGTCCTTCATGCAGTGTTGGCACAGTCCAAAGTGTGTCTATAAAGAGTCTTATTTTCTCAGCTGTCTGCCAGTTTGTTAAAAGAAACTTTAAATTTGGCCTAAGTTTGCTGTGTGTTTACTATGCCGATCAACCATAACGATGACCATCTCCTAGAAAAACTGTGATCTCAGCTTTGCTGGGTACCAGTAAGTCATAAATGCTGTGCAGGTGCAGTGCGAGGGTAGAAAGAAGAAATGAAATGCTCAGAACTTTTAATTAAGGCTAAAAGTTCCATTAATGTTAGAAGATTTCTATAAAACAGTCATCCGTCACATTACTTCATAGCTAGTAATAATTGTAATTTTTCAATGTTCTGATAAAATTTATTTTTCCCAAACATTGTAAGTTTATAAATTTTAATTTACAAATACAAAATGGGTGTTCTGATGATTAACTCTAACCAGTACGGTTGAGTTTCAAAGTAACCTGAAAAAATGAACGTGGTCCACCCAGTATTATATACTGGTGGCTGTAGCTCAGGTGGCAGAGCGGATCAGCCACTAACCAGAAGGTCGGTGGGCAAGATACTAACCCCATGTTGCTCTCCGATGCGTCCATCGGAGTGTGAATGTGTATGAATGTTAGATACTCAGCACTTAAGCTTAGAAGTGCTTGTGTGAATGGGTGAATGAATTAGCTGTATAAAGCGCTTTGAGTGCTCGGTAGGGATGGGTATCGTTTAGGTTTTATCCGATACCAGTACCAAACCGGTACTTTTGAAACGGTGCCGGTGCTTAAACGGTGCCCAAACCGGTGCTTAAAGAATGGAGAACACAAAATTGGTCCAAAAACCTCTCATGTTCAGCTGTTTTTTTGTAAAAAGATAACAATGTTAGCCTTTTCTGCAGCTATGGGGCATATATGGTATCACTCTTGGCTGGAAGCAGTGCTTAAACAATGGAAAAAAACACAAACTTTGTCTAAAAACCTCTCATGTTTAACTGTTTTCCACTTTTTCTTTGGTCATTTTAGCCTTTTTGTCCAGGGTGAAGGGAGTATCTGCCATCAAACAAGAAGACAGCCGCATGTAGCTATGATGATGTTTGCTAGTTTACCTTACATGCATTAATGTAATAACGTGGTAGTAGATGTGCAGTAGATGTGCTCGGTGTGAGGTCTCGCAGCAAGCTATCAAATACGGCGCATTTCTCGTCTTTTAAAGAAACGCTATGCGTCGCCAGGTGTTTCATCAGATTTGAGGTGTTACCTCCTTTGACAGTATCACAGTATCAGCTTAAAGCACTTGTTGCAGCTGCTGAGTTTGCATCTTTTGCTGTGAAGTACAGCCAGACTTTGACCACTTCGCCTTGGACATTTTTAATCTGTAGCTTTGCTCTAAAAGAACGTACGTACCTGGGCCCGCCTACTATCCTTGGAAACGTAAAATGATTGGCTAGAATCTAAAGTGTATCACAGCTCAGGAAAAATAAAGCACCGAAATGTGCGCTGCTTTTCGGTCTGGTTACTACCGTTTATGACAGAACCGGTGCCATCATGGCACCGGATACTGGTACCCATCCCTAGTGCTCGGACAGAGTAGAAAAGCGCTATATAAGAACCAGTCCATTTACCATTTACCACATACAGTGGTGTGAAAAAGTCTTTGCACCCTTCCTGATTTCTTTTTTTTCTTTTTTTTTGTGTATGTTTGTCACACGTAAATGTTTCAAGGTCATCAAATAAACCTAAATATTAGGCAAAGATAAGAAGTAAACACAAAATGCAGTTTCAAAATGAGGGTGTTTATTAGTCTCGTGAGCCATTATCCACAAATGAAATCGAAAACATGGAAGCTAGTGAACCTTCCAAAGAGTGTCTGACCAAAATTACCCCAGGAGGTCACAAAAGATCCTAGATCAACATCCAATGAGCTGCAGGCCTCAGTCGTGTCAGATAAGGTCAGTGTTCATGACTCCACCATAAGAAAGAGGCTGGGCAACAATGGCCTACATGGCGAGTTCCAAGACGAAAAGCACTGCTGAGCAAAAGGAACATAAAGGCTGATCCCAGTTTTGCCAGAAAACATTGTGATGATCTCCAAGACTTTTGGGAAAACACTCTGTGGACTGATGAGACGAACGTTGAACTGTTTGGAAATGTCACATTACATCTGGTGTGAAAGTAGGACAACATTTTCGAAATGGAGCATCATACCAACAGTAAAATATGGCGGTGGTGGTAGAGTGATAGTCTGGGGCTGTTTTCCTGACTTTCTGTGGTAAATGGAACCATGAATTCTACCAAAACAATGTCTGTCCATCTATTGTGACCTGAAGCTGAAGTGCAGTTGGGTTCTTTAGCAGGACAATGATCCAAAGTCCAGCAAGTCCACCTGTGAGTGGCTTACGAAAACAAAATGAAGACTTTGGAGTGGCCCAGTCAAAGTCCTGACATGAACGTGACTGAGATGCTGTGGCATGACCTTAAAAGTGCAGCTCCCGCTTGAAAACCCTCCAGTGTGGCTGAATTACACCATTTCTGGAAAGATCAGTGCGCCAAAATTCGTCCACAGCGCTGTGACACACTCACTGCCAGTTAACACAAACACTTAGGGGGCAATCACTTTTTCAGACCACAGTAAAACCATGTAGTAATGACAGGAGGAATGCCCAAAGTGTCCTTTTGTTGTCAGTGGGTTTCATTATCATGCCTCTCTATCAGGTTTTTCAACTAATTATTTATTTTAAGAGGATTTGGGTAAATAATGGATATGTATGTACGTGTAAAGGTACATTTTTAAAAAATGCATTCTCTCTCTTATTACAGTATCAAGTTACTGGCAGTGCAAGACCTGCTGGAGCACGAGGCTATTGATAAGGTAAAGTGGAACATGAATTGCACTTATCCCAACTTCTATTGTAAATGCACGGGCAGCAGGAATCAGAAATGTGACAGCAGCTTGTCTTTGTGTATACTCTGCAGAGGTTCAGTGATGGGGAGGGTCGTTAAGTTGATTGGGTTACAGCCATGTAGGGCCTTCCATGTGGTTTAAGTACGCCTGAGTTAAAAATACTCTTGTGCTCTCGCTCCCAGGACTGACACCCTCAAATTTTAGTTTATTTTTTCCGTCACACTGCTGCCAACATTAGCGCACATTTCATTCATTCATTCATTCATTTATTCATGTCATTACTGATTTCTCGTAACTAGGGCTGCCACGATTAGTCGACTAGTCACAATTACGTCGACTATCAAAATCGTCGACGACTGATTTAATATTCGACGCGTCGTTTGAAGCTTTGTAAGATCACAAAAGACGCAGGAATAAGTAGTAGGATTTAAGAGTGTAATAACGGACTGAAACAGAAGATGGCAGCACTGCATGTACAAGGATGCCAGCTGCCGTTAAACCCCGAAGAAGAAGAAGAAGAAGCTGTGTCCCAGAATTCATAGCGCAGCCCAGCTCAGTTTCCAACAATGGCGGCAGCTAGTTAGTTTTAATATTACTCTTATTATTCTTTCTGGGTCACAAATTAAACTTTTAACATATTTTCAGGCGAGAATGTAGCTGTGTAAACCTCAAATATCTGCTCAGTTTATCAAGACACCACATATTTTCAAAAGCGCTCCGACGTTTTCGGAGACGTCTGTTACCCACTAGCTCGATAGCTAACCGGGGGCTAGGCTAACTAGAGCCGTGAGAACACCGGACTCCCGGCAAATCGTTTTCAAACCCACCGCTGTCTTTCGCTACTCAGGTTAAACATGATATATAAGTCACTTAGATAACTTAAAAATGTTATTGTTTGGCTTTTTTTAGTATTTTATTTGTTCCTGAGTAAATCTGTTAGGCTGAGATTAAAGTTATAGTTTTTACACAGCTGAATAAACATCAAGCAGACAGCTGATTATCAGAAGTGTGAGATGCTCGAGAATTTACTCCGGTGTCCTGTTATATTTTAGATAGCAAGGAGTTTATTAAACTTCACCGAAACAATCTGCAAATTTCATTAAAATTTAATAAACTATCATCTTGTCTTTATTTTTAGTTAGCACATACCTGAAACACTTCAAGCTGTAAGCTAATGATAGTTATATAAGAGCAGATGCTGCTGGTGCAATAAGCTGTACTTTTACGTCCAATGGATGATGATCTGATTAGTCGACTAATTGCAAAAATAATCGGTGACTAGTTGACTATCAAAATAATCGTTTGTGGCAGCCCTACTCGTAACTTATATTTGTCATATTTCCTTTTAGTGAATAACATAATGATTAGCAACACATCCTGTCTCGTCCCCCCCTTTGTCACTGGCTATGGGCCAACTTGTAACAAGTGAGGGCTTGTCTGGGATCTAATTCATTGTTGGAGACGGTTTGCTTTGTCATCTGACTTAGGCTCATTGTCCCGATGGAAACTGTTTCCACTCCTGTCTTGGAAGGAGTCTGTTGGCTTGGTCCGCTCTGTGTACATTTGGCTTGTGTTTTTGTTCTTTTGTCACAGCTGACAATATTACACATTAAACTCCAAATAGAAAAGGAAGAAAAAAACTTTAAAATAATAAACTAATGTTAAGTTTAACTACAGTGGGGCAAAAAAGTATTTAGTCAGCCACCGATTGTGCAAGTTCCCCCACTTAAAATGATGACAGAGGTCAGTAATTTGCACCAGAGGTACACTTCAACTGTGAGAGACAGAATGTGAAAAAAAAATCCATGAATTCACATGGTAGGATTTGTAAAGAATTTATTCGTAAATCAGGGTGGAAAATAAGTATTTGGTCAATAACAAAAATACAACTCAATACTTTGTAACATAACCTTTGTTGGCAATAACAGAGGTCAAACGTTTACTATAGGTCTTTACCAGGTTTGCACACACAGTAGCTGGTATTTTGGCCCATTCCTCCATGCAGATCTTCTCAAGAGCAGTGATGTTTTGGGGCTGTCGCCGAGCAACACGGACTTTCAACTCCCGCCACAGATTTTCTATGGGGTTGAGGTCTGGAGACTGGCTAGGCCACTCCAGGACTTTCAAATGCTTCTTACGGAGCCACTCCTTTGTTGCCCGGGCGGTGTGTTTTGGATCATTGTCATGTTGGAAGACCCAGCCTCGTTTCATCTTCAAAGTTCTCACTGATGGAAGGAGGTTTTGGCTCAAAATCTCACGATACTTGGCCCCATTCATTCTGTCCTTAACACGGATCAGTCGTCCTGTCCCCTTGGCAGAAAAACAGCCCCATAGCATGATGTTTCCACCCCCATGCTTCACAGTAGGTATGGTGTTCTTGGGA
Source organism: Neolamprologus multifasciatus (assembly GCF_963576455.1). Classification (NCBI taxonomy): domain Eukaryota; kingdom Metazoa; phylum Chordata; class Actinopteri; order Cichliformes; family Cichlidae; genus Neolamprologus; species Neolamprologus multifasciatus. The sequence goes on along the minus strand of NC_140459.1, from coordinate 33,562,176 downwards.
TGCAACTCAGTATTCTTCTTCCTCCAAACACGACGAGTTGAGTTTATACCAAAAAGTTCTACTTTGGTTTCATCTGACCACATGACTTTCTCCCAATCCTCTGCTGTATCATCCATGTGCTCTCTGGCAAACTTCAGACGGGCCTGGACATGCACTGGCTTCAGCAGCGGAACACGTCTGGCACTGCGGGATTTGATTCCCTGCCGTTGTAGTGTGTTACTGATGGTGACCTTTGTTACTTTGGTCCCAGCTCTCTGCAGGTCATTCACCAGGTCCCCCCGTGTGGTTCTGGGATCTTTGCTCACCGTTCTCATGATCATTTTGACCCCACGGGATGAGATCTTGCGTGGAGCCCCAGATCGAGGGAGATTATCAGTGGTCTTGTATGTCTTCCATTTTCTGATGATTGCTCCCACAGTTGATTTTTTCACACCAAGCTGCTTGCCTATTGTAGATTCACTCTTCCCAGTCTGGTGCAGGTCTACAATTCTTTTCCTGGTGTCCTTCGAAAGCTCTTTGGTCTTGGCCATGGCGGAGTTTGGAGTCTGACTGGTTGAGGCTGTGGACAGGTGTCTTTTATAGAGATGATGAGGTCAAACAGGTGCCATTCATACAGGTAACGAGTGGGGGACAGAAAAGCTTCTTACAGAAGACGTTACAGGTCTGTGAGAGCCAGGGATTTTCCTTGTTTGAGGTGACCAAATACTTATTTTCCACCCTGATTACTACAGCGTTACTACAGAAGATGCTCATGTGTTATTAAAATATAACAGATTAACATCTGAATAATTAATAAATTGTTATGAAAAGTCTGGCACATTGTGCCGGGTATCAATCAGAATGTAGTCACGTGACACACATGAACGACTTTAACCCTTTAAAACCGGTCAGAGCAGCACGCTCCGTTTTGCGCAATTACTTTTAAATCCCGGTAGCTCTGCAACCACGTAAGGTAGCGCAATAATTTTTTTTGCATATGAAACCGGAGGAGTTGTACTTACATCTTATGCCATCAGCTTGTCCTCGGTCACAGTTTCCTTCCACATATAGCTTTGTAAAAACTGCATAAAAAGCACTTGCAGCAACAAAAACATAATATTCCAGAAACACGCTTTGCCGATCCGATCAGCTGTTTGTAACACTTCCTACATCCATCAGCGCGAACTATCGCATGTCCGCCATGACCTGCCCGAAACCGGAAGTGATGTCATTTTCGTGGAAATGTAGTTTTTTACCATCAGGGCCTCATGAGCCTATACTGGTGTTTTTAAAAGTTATCTTTGACTTTATGACTTTCTGTGTCGTTTCTGGGATCCTTAGGACTCATATTGCACTGCTGGAAATAGTTTATTTTGATGCTGTTTTTTTGCAAATTTGCATTATAATATTTATTTTCGTTTTTCCCTGCAGTATATAAAAATTGGTGTATTTCAAAAATAAAACTATGAAGACACTCAAAATAAATTTCCTGTGGTGGGAAACTATTTTGTGCAACTTTTTTGCATTTACAGTTTTGAGGGATAAGCCTCTTAAATTTCTCTAACTAGAAATATATGTTAAAAAAACAAAAACGATTTTCAATTTTTTTGTAGTTTATTGCACTTTTTTGCAATTTATGTAATTACTATGCACTTAATGCAGACATATTATTAAAATTTAGGCTGTAATGGTTGTATTGATGTATAGCAACTTGAAATGCTCCCAAAAATGGCTCCACAGCATGTAAAAATATAATATAAGCTCTGGCGGACTTGGTTCTATGGTCGGTCTTAAAGGGTTAAATAATAACGATTTTGAATAACAAATCAATAAATTATAGCCATTTTCTTCCACTTATCTAAAGTTTCTTAAAGATCTTATAGTACCTTATGACCACTGAGGTGAATTGGCACTTCATTTAAAAATGAATAAATTAACTAATCCTGTCATGAATAATCAGACTCCATTTTATCTAAGAGACTTCGTAGCACCGTGTCACTCCAATAGAGCACTTCACTCTGGGGATACTGGCTTACGTGTAAATTATACTTCTTCAGGAAATCTACGTCGTAACTCGCGCTTTAACTGAAACTCCATCCTGTACCAAAACCTTCTATATAACAGATCGACACACATCACAAGGGCTTGAATGCCATGGGAGGTTGTGGTGATAAAAGGAGCTTCTGGTTATTATGCAAGTTTGAATGTGGCTTTCCAACAGAGGATATTTAAAAGTAGAAGCAGAGCCTTCAGCTTTCAGGTTCCTGGTCTTTGGAACCAGCTCCCAGTTTGGATTTGGGAGACAGAAAACGTCTCTGCTTTTAGGATTAGGCTTCAAACGTTCCTATTTGATAAGACGTGTAGTTGAACTCCAGCGATCCAGCAATGACTCCTCCCCTAGCTACTCTACAGAAGGCCTGGGGGGCTTCCCATGATGCACTGGTTGTTGCTTCTTTACTCACATATTTCACTCTCTATGTGCTCACTCTGCATTTCATCATTTGTTATTATTAATCTCTGGCTCCCTCCCATCACCTCAACCAGCTGCCACTCCCTGAGCCTGGTTCTGGCTTCCTCTTGCTAATTGGGAGTTCTTCCTTCTCACTGTTGCCAAGTGCTTGCTAAAGGGAGTCGTTTGAGGTTTTTGCTGCGGGATCTTTTTCCTTAAACTATAAAGCACCTTGAGGCGATTTTTGTGACTTGGCACTATACACTACCAGTGTATAGTTTGGACACAACCTCTTATTTAATGGTTTTTCTTTATTTTTCCTACTTTCTACATCATAGATACAAACTGAAGACATCAAATATATGAAGAAAGATATGTGGAATTATGTAGCAAAGAAAAAAATGATGAATAACTCTAAATATGTCTTATATTGTAGATTTGTCAAAGTAATGCTTTGACGAATCTGACAAATCTTGCTTTGTTGACAGCGCTGCAAACCTTCGCCCTACTCTCAATAAGCTTCATGATGTAGTCACCTGACATGTTTCACTTCACAGGTGAGCCTGTCAGGGTTCATTTGTGGGATTTCTCGCCCTCTCATGCATGAATTATGACAACAATCAGGATTTTTATTCATCTTTAGGCATAAAAAAAGATTTTTGAACTTTCTTTTATACATGTACTTTAAAAAAAAGTTTTTTACATGTTAACTTATGTGGACAACATCACCTTTCATCATACCATCAACACTGACGCAAATACAAGAAAACAGCCTTTGAATAGCTGCCCACCATCCATCAGTTGTGTTGTGCAGCAGTCAGGTTGGTGCACAGCTCACAGCTCTGTTTGACAACTGATAGAAATCATATTATGGCGAGAACCAATCAGCTAAGAGAAACAACAGCCCATCATTACTGTAAGGACTGAAGGTCAGTCAGTCTGCAACATTGCTAAAGCTTTGTCCCCAAGTGCAGTCGCAAAAACATCAAGACTACGATGAAACTGTCTGACATGAGGACGCCCCAGGAAAGGAAGAGCAGGAGTCCCTCTGCTGCTGAGGATACATTCATCCGAGTCACCAGCCTCAGATTAGAGCCCAGATAGATGCCACACAGCTCCAGTAGCAGACACATCTCTACATGTTCAGAGGAGACTGTGTGAATCAGGCCTTTATGGTCAAACAGCTGCTGAGAAACACGACTGAGGAAAAGCAACAAGCAGAGATTTGTTTGGACCAAGAAACACGAGGAGTGGAGATTAGACCATCTGTGCTTTGGTCTGATGAGTCCACAGCTGAGATCTTTGGTTCCACCTATTGTGTGTTTGTGCGATGGTGAACGATGGTCTCTACATGCAAGGTTCCCACTGTGAAGCCTGGAGGAGGAGGTGTGATGGTGTGGGGGGGCTTTGCTGGTGACACTGTTGGGGATTTATTCAAAATTGAAGGCAGACTGAAGCAGCATGGCCACCACAGCATCCTGCAGCCACATCCCATCATTTATTCTTCAACAGGACAATGACCTCAAACACACCTCCAGGCTGTGAGGGCTCTGTGACCAAGAAGGAGAGATGGAGGGCTGCACCTGATGGTCCGGCCTCCACAGTCACCTGACCTAAACCCAGTGGAGATGGTTTGGGATGAGATGGAGGACCAACAAGAGCTCAGCATCTCTGGACTCCTTCAAGACTGTTGGAAACCATTTCAGGTGACGACCTCATGAAGCTCATGGAGAGAATACAGAACAAAGGGGCTGTTAGGAAGGATCTGAAATATAAAACGTGTTTTGAATTATTTCACTTTTTTATTTACTACATAATTCCATCTGTGTTCATTCATAGTTTTGATGCCTTCAGTGAGAATCTAAATAGTCATTAAAAAACATGAAATGTGAACGTGTGTCCAAACTTTTAACTGATAGTTTATATATAATTCAACTGAATTTGCTTTAATAACTCTGCGCCTGTTTGAGTGGTTTAAAATAAGATTTCATATTGTTTGCTATTAACTGCTGCTCAAGTACTAAGTATAAGTAGGGATGGGTATCGTTTAGGTTTTATCCGATACCGGTGCCAAACCGGTACTTTTGAAACGGTGCCGGTGCTTAAACGGTGCTCAAACCGGTGCTTAAAGAATGGAGAACACAAAATTGGTCCAAAAACCTCTCATGTTCAGCTGTTTTTTTGTAAAAAGATAACAATGTTAGCCTTTTCTGCAGCTATAGGGCATATATGGTATCACTCTTGGCTGGAAGCAGTGCTTAAACAATGGAAAAAAACACAAACTTTGTCCAAAAACCTCTCATGTTTAACTGTTTCCCACTTTTTCTTTGGTCATTTTAGCCTTTTTGTCCAGGGTGAAGGGAGTATCTGCCATCAAACAAGAAGACAGCCGCATGTAGCTATGATGATGTTTGCTAGTTCACCTTACATGCATTAATGTAATAACGTGGTTAGCCTACTCAACGTAAATTACACACGAACAACATGAAGCTACTCACGCAGAGAAGAACGGCTGCTGCTGCATCATCATCCTCATCATTTCTGCTACACTGGCAGGGCTAGGGGCCAGGACTCTCCTCTTCGGGTTTTTGGGGGATGTTGCTAACTCCGGGTCGATAACAGGCACCACACCCGCAGTAGATGTGCTCGGTGTGAGGTCTCGCAGCAAGCTATCAAATACGGCGCATTTCTCTGCTTTTTAAAAAACGCTATGCGTCGCCAGGTGTTTCATCAGATTTGAGGTGTTACCTCCTTTGACAGTATCACAGTATCAGCTTAAAGCACTTGTTGCAGCTGCTGAGTTTGCATCTTTTGCTGTGAAGTACAGTCAGACTTTGACCGCTTCGCCTTGGGCATTTTTAATCTGTAGCTCTGCTCTAAAAGAACGTACGTACCTGGACCCGCCTACTATCCTCGGAAACGTAAAATGATTGGCTAGAATCTAAAGTGTATCACAGCTCAGGAAAAATAAAGCACCGAAATGTGCTCTGCTTTTCGGTCTGGTTACTACGTTTATGTCAGAACCGGTGCCATCATGGCACCGGATACCGGTACCCATCCCTAAGTATAAGTTGACTTTAAATTGAATGTCCGGATATCCATATGTCTTACTTTGAGAAAATAATATAAAATGCTCATATTCAAATCTGAAATATTAATTTCATTTTTAAATTTCAAGTCCTGCCATCTGGGTCCTTTTAATTTATATCGAAGCAGATTGGTAGAAGATGATACTTAATACTTTTAAAATGTTTTTTGTGTGTGCATTTCCTGTTTGCCATGTTGGTATTTAAATAATTATCTATTAGATAATAATTTGGGTTGGCTGTAGCTCAGGAGGTACAGCAGATCATCTCTAATCCGAAGGCTGGTGGTTCAATCTCTGGCTGCTCCAGTTTTACAAAATGTTAATTTGCTTTTTAGTTCGTAATACAATAACAGGCAAACCCGTCTTTATGTGTTGCAGTTCTGTGCAGAGTTAAATCAAGGAACACTTGCCAGTTTACAGAAGTGGAAATGGCCACGAGGGCTGTGGAAAAGCGTTGTGTCGGAAAAACCCACCGGACATTCCAGCAAGGTGGGTTTCCCACTGGCAGCTGTTACAACGACACTTTAAATTGTATCCACAAAAATAAATCAAAGTCTAAACTTTGCCAAAGATCAATCAGTTCAGTTTTCAGTTCCCAGAAATCGATTTGAATAATTTACCTGTCGAGAGTTTTTAACATTTCTTAACATTTTTTTAACCACTACAGTTTCTTTTATTATCAGGAACTGTTGCAGATGCACTGCAGTAAAACTAAAGCAGTGCTGCTGCACAGACTGATCTTTCATGCAGAATAAATATGAAATGATCTTTTGTAAAAATAGCAGTGACCCTCCAGCTCTATTACAGCAGCTGATTACCTTCATGCTTACACTCTGAGAATCAGCATCAGTAAACTACACGAGGTCAAATGTTTATGTAACTGACATGAATAGCTGTGATTTACTAGATCATAAGTAGAGTAAGAAGATTGACTTGAAAGTTTATATTAATTAAATAAACCTTTGAACATGTATCTAACACTAATACATGTTCACAGGGAGTGAGCTACTCCGGCTTTTTGTGGGACAGCTCATCAGGAGTTGATCTGAAGGATGCCGTCGTCTTGGAGTCTCCTGTCAATGGAAATGGGAGTCATGTACACCATCCACTCTATGTGGCTCACTTTTTAGTAAGGCTATCATTTATTGTCATTGAATTCATGTGTGTTTGGTTATAAAAACAATTCAATTAATTTTATTTCTATGGCACCAAACCCACCAACAGCTGTCTCAGAGAGACCCTGGAACGATGAAGAGAACAACAATCAGATAATATCCATTTGTAATTGTTTAGGATCTGAATACTTTCGTAAACCTCCAGAACTAACACATGGCTGATGCACTGCTGCATATTTCTTTGGTTTTAAATAAATAAGATGACCTTTATTAGTCCCACAGGTGGGAAATTTGTTTTGTTACAGCAAAAGTGCAAAGTTATGTAGCAGAAATTAGAAAAACACTGGAATGCAATAAAATAAAATAAAATACTATATACAATAAAATAGAATAGAATAATATATACAATAGAATAAAATAGAAATACAAATGCTATATACAACTTCGTCAGAAGAAGAATTGTATAAGAATTGCACATATCGCAGTCTTATTGCACGTGTGAGGGTTTGATCAGCTGTTCTTCTTTTTACTTGGCAGGATAAAATTTTAAGTGGTCAAAAAATTGACTTTTTCTCTTAGATCGGTTCATTTGAGCTGACGGTGGTGAATGTCCATATGCAAGCCTCTGCTTCACCAGAGCAGTCCGGTGGCAAAAACCAAAACTCTGATGAAGCCAAGTGTCAGCGCCTCCCTCCCAGCATCCAGGGAACACTAAAAGGTGAGTCTGCCAGGTCGGACCAGTCGAGACCGCATGTGTCCGCAAAAGTTTGACGTCATTTTTGACGTCTTGTCCTGTTTTCCGTTTCTTTCTTTGCAGGTGAAAAGGATCTACTAGTGTTGGGCAATTTTGGTTGCTCTCCTCAGAGCTCAGAGCTGGACGCACTGAGAAAGGAGAAGTTCTGCGCCCTGATACCATCCACCCAGTTCACCAACATCGCCACCTGCTCACCACAGGGCACCCGCTGCTTGGACAACATCTGGCTCAGCCGTTCTCTGCAGAAGATATATTCAGGTACATGCACAGTTGTGTTTGGACAGATTAAGATTAAAACGTTCTCGTAGGTTGTCTTGATAAGGTCAGGGTTCATATTAAGGAAAATTATCTGTGAATTCATTCAGCAGTCATCACATCTCAAGTTATTTAGTTCAGCTCAGTTTTATTCGTGTTTCATTAATTCAGGGAAAAAGTCGGCTAAGTTTACATTACAAGTGCATCTCAGGAAATTAGAATATCATGGAATTTTTTTTGTAATTGAATCAGGTTAGACTTGATATGATTTCTTCGGCTTTATTTTAAATTTATTTTAAATTAAAAACATCTGTATAAGCAAAAAGCAAAAGTTGATTTTAGGAACTTGGCTGAGGCTGGTCTTAGCAAATCACGAGCCTCCGTGCACAGATGTCTTCAGGAAAGAGGCGACAACTGTCACATTCCTGATATCAAGCCTGAAATATAGAAATCTTTTAGTTTATTATCTGAGCTAAAATGAAAAAATGTTACCATCCTGTTGTTAGACTGTTGGTCCTCTTTTCACCTGAAAGTAAGTATTGCATAGAAACAGAAACCAAGATGTTTGAAGACCAGTGTGATGTTTCCACAGTTGGTGAAGAGATTAGATGATAGTTGTAAGTTTGATAACTTACAACTCTTCTGAGGTCTGAGTGGATGGACGAAAGATGCTTTTAAATTCAATTCATTGTATTTTTCTGGCGCCAAATCACAACAGTTCCCTCAAGGTGCTTTGAGACGATGCCACAACCACACCGGTGCTCAGAAAGGCCTAGAAATAGCCAGTTGTCCACCTAACTGGACATGTTTAAAGGAAAAGAAATCCTTGAAAAGAACGTTAAAAAAAAACATTTTTTCATGCCTAAAGATGAATAAAAATACTTTTAAAAAAAGTTGTCATAACTCATGCATGAAAGGGTTCATGAATATTTGAAAGTTATTATATTAAAATGGTGAAAAATTTTTTTTTTTTTCATAATGTAATTTTTTAAATGGGAGATGGAGATGCTGCAGAGTTAAAGAACAATCAGAGAGTTCCCGTCTGATCCTCAGGTGTGGCATGATAGAAGAATCCAGGTTAAATAGTCTGGATACACTGATATGAAGTTTTACAGATAAGTGTCCACGTTGACTCTCTGTCATTTATTTGATTTTTTAACATAAGTGTATATAAGTGAATAAGCCGAGCACACCTCCATGATTCAGCAGCTTGTAAAACCAACTTTGATTTTTCTGACTTGTTTATTTCTGTCTCTTTCTAACATGCGAACTATGACTGACAGCTCTGCACAAGCGTTCCAGTGTGACGGCTGGTTTATGCACGAATGGCAAATAAAGAACTTTGAACCTTGTATTTTAGCCCACTCAGGGTTTTCATTATGCACAGCTGCGATTTCTATGAGGTGTGTTTTAGAAAGATGAGGATTTCTCTTGGCGACTCTTCCAAACAAGCCGTACTTGTTTAGTCTTTGTTTCTAACTATCAGGAACATATAACATGCTAACTTACGCCTGCATAGTTTTACATGTAGTTCTTGTGTTATTAGTTAGCACTGCGTGTTTTGGCACAGCTGAACCAGAGCAACAAACTGCCAAACTTACAATAGAAATAAACTGTGTTAAATCTACGCTGTTGCAAACCCTTTGAAAGTGTTGTGCAACAATGTGCACAAATGTAACCACACGTCCAACACAGCCCACACAGGAGCTACAGTGTCAGCCACATAGGCTACACTGTAGGCTCTACACAGAGTCATCACAGAAGTCGAGCGTTGCTTTTCCACAGGTGCTCAGTTTAGTTCTTCATATTGTACGTTTAAGACCCTACAAAACACTGAAAAATCCCAACAATCGGATGAGCCTCTGTGAACAGTGGGGAGGAAAAAACCCTTTTAAGAGGAAGAATTGAAAAGAAAGAAACAAAAGTCACACAAGCAACTAACAATTAAATGTATAGCGGTTTATAAACTAGTCATATAAAACAAGTAAAGTCAGGTTTTTCATTAACAGTCTTAAAACGAGGCTGACTTTAGTTTCACGTCTGGTTAAAAACAGGTTTTCTGCCGAACACAAACTAAATGTTAAGTCAGCTCTCAGGTCCTTTACATAAGTGTGCTCTGGAGTTCAGCAAACCAATTTAGACTTTGGCTTCCAGTTATGACAAGTCAAACCAGGTCTTCAAGTCTAGGTTTGGTCTAATCTGAGTGTCAAATCATCAACTTATCAAGTGTGCCAAGACAAGTCTGAGCCTAGTTAAAAGCACGTTGAGGCCACACTTGCACCTGAGTTAGACTAGAAGTCACTCAATCAAAGTTTAAGTTGAGTCTCAAAATAAAAATAATTACAAAATAAAAATGTATTTTAAACTATGTGTAAAGTAGAGGATACATGGTTACTTTAACTGTATGATGAATGTGATCCTAGTTTCATAGAAGCTACTATCAGATCAAAGTTTGGTGCATTATTTGTGTTGCATGAAGCTCTAAGTGTCTCCTGACTGTTCTTGTGTCCTTTGTTCTCACAGGCCACTGCACGGTAGTTCGGGAAGGCTTAACTAACCCCTGGATCCCAGATAACTGGTCATGGGGCGGCGTGGCCTCCGATCACTGCCCTGTGTTTGCAGAATTTTATGCAGACCTACCTCCTAAGGAGCTTAGCAGACCCGGTATGGCAGCGGTGGACAGGGGGGACATTGTGCCCAAACATGAGCGGTGACATCAGCTGCAGCAAAGACAGAACTGAACGACACAAAGGTTTTAACCTATCAGGATCCTGCTTTATCTCGCTTTGCTGTGGCGCAGTTTCCTACCGAATGTGAACAAGTGCCACGATTGCCTTTTGGGTTTCAGGTTATCAGTGAAAAATCGTAAATGAGAAATATTCAAGCCATAACAAATGTTTAGACAAAAATATGATGTATTTTAAAAGAAATGTGCCAAACATTTTATATATGTATAGAAATAAAAATGAATTGATAGATGATCAAGTCTGTACGAACTCTTCTTGATGCAGTTTGAGCACCACCTGAATGACCCGGACTCTTACAGGCGCTGCTGTCCTTCATCTGTTATAGTTCACTGGAGAGTAAGATTCAATCTCAGCTGCTGAGCTCATGAAAGCCGTGTGCTTAATTATATAAGTGAAGCTCGTGTGCATGTGAACTGCCATGCTTCTCTGCAATAACGTTGCCAGGCACAGTGACATCACAGGGCTTTGCTGCTGCCCTTAAAACTGGTCGTTAACCAGCTTCACAATGCTGCTTTTGAAATTAAACAGCCAAGTAACACACTTGTGTTATACTGCTCAGCACGAGGCGCACACGGGGTTTTAAAAGCACTGTTTATGTGCACGGACATGCCGACCGGCTCACCTGGATCTTTCTGTTTTGGTGCACAGCTGTTCTCTCTCTGCTCCTCTCTCCCTCCCTGTGTGCTGCTCAAACATGATCTGATGATCCCTAACTGCATTAGTCAGCCTCCTCTGGCACTGCCCCCTGAACCCACTCCCCCCACTTTTTGCCCTGTAACACAGAAGACAAAGTGGGGCATATTTTACCACATGAGCTGTTTTCAAGTCTTACTGACCTTATTGACCTTACCTTAAAGCACTTTGCACAGCAATCAGATCAGAAATGGACTCTAAGCAGTCACGTGATCCCACGACAGCAGAGATGACGCTGGTGATGGTTGGATGACTCCTCATGAAGTGATTAATGTGCTGCTCAATAGTGAGAGCTGCTGGATTAAAAAAGTTACTGCAGGCAACCCGGAGAAAGAATTTGTGCCATGATTCTGATACCAGGAGAGCAAATCTGTGACAAATGATCCTGATTATAACCAACTGATGAAATACAAGCTGAAGTGTATGTATTCCAATTAATTTGGTTATAACAGGATGAATATGGTTGACTAATACAGTATATCTAATATATCTGTTTGGTGATGGTCTAAGGAGCTTGGAAAGAAGAATATTTTGTAATGAAGTATAAGTGAAAAGCGTAAAATAAAAATGTTTTGTTAAGGAATCAGAAGTGCTTGTCCCAGTGGGAGTGATTGCACTTGTGTGTGAGGTTTACACACATGTCTGCAGATAAAATCATGTTCATTCATGTGAACATAAAGAAATGAGATGTAATGCAATAGATGTAGGCTGCCGGGGGATTCCCATGATGCATTGAGTTTTTCCTTTCCAGTCACCTTTCTCACTCACTATGTATTAACAGACCTCTCTGCATTGAATCATATCTGTTATTAACCTCTGTCTCTCTTCCACAGCATGTCTTTATCCTGTCTTCCTTCTCTCACCTCCAACCAATCACAGCAGATGGCCCCGCCCCTCCCTGAGCCTGGTTCTGCCAGAGGTTTCTTCCTGTTAAAAGGGAGTTTTTCCTTCCCACTGTCGCCAAAGTGCTGCTCATAGGGGGTCATATGATTGTTGGGTTTTTCTCTGTATCTATGAAGCGCCTTGAGGCGACATTTGTTGTGATTTGGCGCTATATAAATAAAATTGAATTTAATTGAAATGAGTCCATGAGCAAAGCATTGGGACGTAACTCAAATTACAACTGCGCAAAAGTGGAAACCGGAGCGGGGAAAATGGGCAGCGCACGGTGATAGGACACTGCTGCTGTATACGTCACGTAATGTTTCTTAAAGCAATACACGCACCGATAACGGGCGTGGCTCGCTGCGCTCAGGGACTGTGGATTTCTACAGGTTGATACACTCACCGAGGTTTTGATGTTGTTTAAATCCCCCCTGTGTTTCTTCATCTCCCAGAAGCTGTCACTACAAAAAAATGTCAAACTCACTAAACTTAATAAATAATTCCCAAATCATAAAAGTGTTCCTTTTAATCTAGCTTTTAAAATAACAATCCTCCATAAACCCTGGAACAACCTCTGGTCTCCATCACAGGGACCTGTGATGGAAATGGGTGTGACGTTTAAACCCAACATAACTCCATGTCATATATCCTCCTCTATGTCTATTTTTAACATTTATTTCTTTAATTTTATATCTCAATATCATTACATTTTTTTCTTGTTTAAAAAACCCAGAAACACAAGTTGACTGAATCCAAAGTGTTGAACCTCAGAACATTGTTAAATAATCAAGATTAAAATATGTCCAAAATAATAGAGATCCTTCACACGAGTCCCCCTGTAAGATCCTACATCTCCAGTTTCATGACTGTTGGTGTTCTGTAGATCAGTCACTGCAGACACAGCCAAACAAACTGGAAGCTTCATGTTGCTGGTTACCCGACTGAAGAGTAACACCCAGTCAAAGTCTGTTGACCTCACACGGCTCCAAAAGGTAAATTAAAGGTTCTGTACAAATAAACAACTTGATGTCCAAAACTATACTATGTGCTGTATGTTTGATTATTAATGTATTTTATGTATTTCTGTTTTTATATTACTGTGAAGCACTTTGTGGTCTTTATCCTGTGAGAAGTGCTATATAAATAAGTTGATTTGAATTGATTTATTATGGTGGCTTTTTAGATTGCATTGAATCATCTTATTTGTATGCACCAGGCTTTTATATAATCCCAGTTTGCACCACAGGATGGTAGCGAGGTGGTGCCCTGTCTGCTCTCAGTCCAACAGGAGAAGATCAAGAAATGCTGATGGAAAGGCAGATGTGAAAGAGCAGGCACGCTAGTAACTAACTTACAATAACATCACAATCACTGGATGTGATGAGCACATTATGTACCAGACTGGGGAAATGCAGACCATCTATGGTTCGTTATTCAGCTTTGGGTCACAAGTTTGGTCCTAGCTGACTCCACAGCTCCACAAAAAGGTTCCAGCTGACCAACCAGAGGCCTTTTTCTGCAGGTAACAGCGCCAGTCACCTCACCGCCCGAATCAGGGTCTAATGCTGCATTTTGTTTTTCACATTTACACTCTGTCTAACTTTTTCAAAAACTAAAACTAAAAAACGAGGGAAAGTGGAGGCAGGAGGAGAGACCCGAGGCGGCCGCCGGTCCGAGTGTCAGGTGAACTGAACTTCAGGTAAGAAGTTATGACCTGCAGTCTATCTGGGTCAGATATAAACCAAGTTTAGGTGCAGTTTATTTTCGTTGTGCTGACTTTTTACAGTCAGTTACAATAACTGCGTACTAGCTAGCATGACGGAGTTTCTATACAGCTGGGTGGGTGCTATGATGTTACTGATAGTGAACTTTATTTTATTCATAAGGTTAGTTAGTCGCCCACTTTGCGCCAGAAACAGGAAACCAGCGGATGTCGCGCTAAACAACAGCAGCACGTTTAAGCTTGATCAGCTGTTGTTAGAATTTATTTAATATTAATTTCTAGTATCGGCTGATGTTTGCTGGAGCCACAGCTGTAAAGCTGCTGGTCATGATGTCGGTTTGGATATGTGGTGAGAGGGAAACATGCAGATGAAACCAGGAGACGTCCTTACTGAATCATCAGAGCTGAACAGGTGATGGAGAAACAGGTTTACCTTTTAGGTCACATGGATGAGTTGAAGTTATGAACTGTTTCTGAGAGACAAATAACACCAGGATCCTTTTCTAAGTAGCTGACAGCTGCTAACTGTGCAGGGGCGGGTCTAGCAAAGTTTTGCCAGGGGGGCAGGTAGGGCATTAACAGGGAGAGGGGGGCACAAAGAAATACTTTTGTTTCTTATTTTCATTTAAAATGTCTCACTTTTAATAAATAATTATCTGAAGCTTACAACCGAAGTTTTTATCTTATGGAAAATGTATAGAAATCATACATATATGCCAACAAGACTGAACATCACTGTCACTGCAGCGTTTGTTTTCATTCAAAGGCTTTATGGCTTTTCCTATAAATACCTGGTGGGCCGGTCTCTAGTCAAAATGCCCATTTTATGTCTCAGTCCAGCCCTGGCCACAGCCAAAGCACTGAGCAGGCTCCGCCCATGAATGTGCTGCAGCGGGTTTTGAATTAGTGATGGGATTTCCGGCTCTTTTTATAGATCCGGCTCTTTCGGCTCGGCTCACTAAAAAGAGCCGGCTCTTTCGGCTCCGAACCGGCTCTTCAGGTTGTTTTGTTGCTTTAATTATTTAATCATTAACAATAATATAAAATTATGCAGAAAAGGAATTACTAATGTAAAAAAAGTGGTTTTATTTATATATGTTTATATATGGCCCCTAGAGACAAAGCACGTACAAACTCTAAAGTATATACAAACTCCAAAAAAGCACGCACAAACTCCAAAACACATTTCTAGCGTTTACTGAACTTCCAAAACAGAGCTACCCAGATCACTTAAATTACACAATTGAAAGCATGTGTGTATTGTTTGTGTATTTATAGACAAGCACTCATATTTATTCAAGTAATTAAAAAAAAAAAGTTCATTTACCTGTTAGTACCAACCAAATCTGGTTGTTGATACTTCCTGGCTTGTGTAGCCACTAGGTAACAAAAGCTCAACACTGCGCCCTGCATCCTGGAGCACTTCTGTTGTCTTTTGTACGTGCTTCTGAGTTTTTACGTGTTTTGGAGTTTGTACGTGCTTCTGAGTTTTTACGTGTTTTGGAGTTTTTACGCATTTTAGAGTTTGTACACGCTTAGGAGTTTGTACGTGTTTTGGAGTTTGTACGTGCTTTGTTTCTAAGGGCCACCATAAGTATACTTTATTTATTCACTCCACATAAAATGTAATAAATAAATCATATAATACAAAAAACAACTATTTACATTTTAAACTTTTAACTATTTAAATTTTTAGCTTTTTCCTTTTAAACAAATTTAACGTGAAACAACACAAAACACTGCAAACCACAACACAATTAAATATAAATTAAAATATTAAAACAAAAAGAAGATGCACATTCTCTGTCATATGGGCCTGCATGATTTCTGAATCCTTTATCATCTGCAACTGAAAATAGTGGATGATTACTATACCTTTCTAATGTGTTGTCCCTCGCTCTCTTTCTCTCTGGCTCTGTTCCTGTGCTACTGCGAGTGTAACTAACGCCCCTCCCCCCTCTGCCCAGCGCAAAGTACAGGCCGCGCATGCGGAGTTTAGCGGAAAAAAGGGCGAGAGAGAGGGTGAGAGAAAGAAAAAAAAAAAACCTCACGGCTCCCAATAAGGAGCCGGCTCGCGTCGTTCACTTCAAAGACCCGGCTCTAAGAGCCATTTCGTTCGCGAACGACCCATCACTATTTTGAATCCAACAACGAAGCTGGTGATACATGATACGAGAATGCATGACTCTGTAGTACCGGGAACTTGGCATGAATTATGTTTTTGTTTTTTCCTCTTGCGAAAACTTAGACAGGATTGTAATTCCTGCCAAAAAAGCAATTTCCGACATTTTCCAAAATTTTGATTGGCGACATTTAAACGATCGTAAATTACAAATGTTTAAAGCCAGAAACAATATTTTTGTCACAAGGTAGAAACTGCAATCCGTTTTTTTTTTGCAAAGCAACTTTTATGTTATTAATGAATGTATATATTTACATTCAACTCATTGACATGAAAATATTTCTTTTCCAAAAGAGATCGGACCAAGAGGGCAGCAAAAATAGCAAAAACAAAAATTAACATAACGATAATTTCAGAATATTTTAAGTGGTCAAAAAGGGCTGAATCAAATATAATGTAGAACACAGTATGTAAAATAACGCTGAGTCGTAAAAACAGGCCATTTCTTTATTTTATATGTAACACCTTCGTAAACCCTGTTGACTGCAGATTATTTTGTCATCTGAGCAAACATAAAACACACAGAAACACCGGAAGTCATTCTTTGGCACAACACCGGTCACGACCCCTCTCGGTGATTTTGATTGGCTCTCAGTGATCCGTTGACGATGTGGAGTCTGCGCAGTAGTGACAGCGCCGAAATTCAAATTTGAACAGAAGCTGTTTGGTACAAAGAGAGAAGCTGGAGTCGCGTAGTTCTCTGTACACGCAGTTGTAGTAGTTTTACTTCAAACTGCAGTCGAGTTGTTAGAAAGTAACCAGAATGGATCCGTTTACTGAGGTGAGTCACAGAAAAACTTCACTAATCAGCCAACAACGGAAGAAGCTGCGTTAAAGTGACTGGATAGTGCACAGCTAACGTAAAAACCAAGTGTTATAATGGTAGCGCTCAGACAGCACGGCGATTAGCTTGTTTGTTATTAGCTTTAGACGTTGACATTTTTAACACGGCTGAAGAAAACATGTCACGTGTTTCTTTGGTCAAAACGACTACATGAGCCACGAAAAAGTGTCTCATTTTAATGTCAGTATGTACGTGGCTGGAACAAGTTAACAAGTATTTCGCTCCTGAATGATCGTTATATTTAAGCGCTCCTTAAACAACGCCCCAGTCATTAAACTCGCGGAGTGTCCGTGGCTGTGTCCAGCAGTCGGACTTGTTTCTTTCTTTTCTGTTATTTTCACTCATGTCGGTGTTGCCAGCTAACTAACCGAAATGAATCATGTCTGATGTCATTATTAAACCGCAGGCGTACAGGAGGCGTGCGTCATTCTTCAGCAATGCTTTTCGTCAGCGCCTGCAGAGCTGATGTAGGGTGTCGTATGTGTTGGCACAGCAGAATAGAATAGAATAGAATTAGGCCTTTAGTGGAGTTGTTCATGGACAACGAGATTATGGGTGCATAAATATGCAGCAATTAAAATATAAATAGTAAGACAGCAGAATGAAATAACAAACAGGAGAAATGTAAACGCAGTGTTAGAAACACGAGGGAAAGAAACACATTCTTATTATCTTTGGTTACTTCGTGTTTCTTTGGATGCGTTCACATGTTTCAGGAGTTATCAGCTCTGACTAAGAAACAGAATCTGACAGTGAGGGGAATCCCAGCTTCCAGTGTGAAAGTGATAGTTTGAGTTTTGCACACACTTATTTGTATGATTGCTGTAAAAGCGCGTGTTAAACGTGCTCAGTGGCGTTTTTAACATAAATAAACAGTATTTATTTACAGTTTGTGTGCAGGTGAAATGAGCAACATAGAGCTCTGCCTGCTCCCAGACTTTACTTAATGGCATGCTTGTATTTATTTGTAATAGTAGTCAAAGAGAACAGTGAGAGCCCAAAGCTATAGGAGACTATTAAACCATTTATATGAGGTGTAAACACGTGTAAATGATCTTTGATACAGAAACTGTATCTGGGAGCAGCATCCTTTGTGCACCTGGCTTTAGTTTGTAATGTAGCTTGACTCTGTTTCACTAAAGCAGTTGAACACTACAGAGCTGATGTTTATTAACAACCCAACTCTACCAAACTAGAAACTGTTGGAGCGAACTCGAGCTCGCAGAGAGAACCTCCAGAAGAAACTCGCAGAAAGAAGCAACGCAGCGAACAGACAGGTGGTGAAAAGACCTCGAGAGCCACTGACTGACACAAACGTTGTGATCAGCGAGTCTCTTATTGATAAAGGTAGGAGCCCCTTTAGTGTTTTGGCACTTTAACCTCTGAGCTGCAGCTGTCTTGTTTGCTTAAATCTCTTTATTGTGTTCAGCGCCTCAGACGTCCACAAAGCCGTCTCCCTCGAAGCGCAAGTGCTCTGGAGAAAATGTCCAACCTGCAGCTGATGAAGAGAACCAGGAGCCGGTGATGCCACAAGCTCCTCCCCTCTCAGATCCTCCCACAGACAAAAAGCCCCCGGTGGGTCCAGCCAGCATCCGGCCCGTCTCCTCCTCCTCGGAGAAGACTTCAGGAAAGCCTGTTCTGCAGTCTCAGGCAGTGCAGCTGAAAGCAGAACGCCCAGAACCCGACAAGGTGGCCGTCTGCACTGCTCTTGTTCCTCCGAGCAGAACAGAAGCACAGATAGGAGCCGCCAATCCAGCTCAGAGTAACAAAGAGGATCCAGCTCCATCTGCTGCCGGCATGAAATCACGCTTAAAACACCTGGCAGAGCAGAGGAAGTGCTGGAACACTGACGGTAACAGTTTCCTGCTCTTTAATTTACATAAAACGAGTTTAAATTTACAGGAAGTTATTAACAGGACTTCAGGAGGGGGCGGGGCAACATGATCAGAAATAAATAAAAATGAGTCTGAGACAAACGAGCACCATCCTGAGATAACAACAGCTGAGGGAATCTACATGAAATCGGCTCAACCAAAAAAACATCAAACTCTGGAGACACTGAGGTTGAAGCTTGTTCCTAAGTCAGATCAAGCAAACAGCTCAGCCACGAGACAGAAAAGCACAGCAGCCTCCTCACATCTACAAAAACAAAGCTAAAAAATCCATGTTTGAATCCAGCTGACTGAGTGTTTTGTTCCACAGTCTGTAGCTTGTGGTGACTAAGTGCTTGTCCACAGCAAAGGTGACTGCACGGGTCGCCTGACAGTCAGTCAGCAGTTTTATCAATAATCTGAACAAGTCGGTGACAACTCAGGGGACTGAACTGCTGCCAGCTGGTTGTTTTCTGGTTATTTTCTTATGGAGCAGGAAGGTGCTGAGTGCAAATGTTAAAGTTAAATGTGAATTTCTGTCTATGTAGTAGAGGTGGGAATCACCAAACATCCCACGATACGATATTATTGCAATTTTTAAAAATATTTTGCGATATTCAGATTCTGTACATAAAGGTAAACTTTATCAATATTCATTTTCTCTAATATCAAAGTCTCACACTCAGTCTTTCTCTCATTTCAGTTTGATTGTTGACAAACTGAACGGTTTGTATTACAGTCTAGTCCAACTTAACTGAACAACCATCTGGTACAATTATAGCTATTCTGAACTATGCAGTTTATGAAAACTATGCAGCCCCTTCAGCAACTGAAGAATTTGAAAGTAAATTAAAACAAAATATAATTTTACATTAAATAAAAAAGTTTTAAACTTAATTAAAATAAAACATGTCTTAAATTAAAATAAGTAAACTGTCATGTTTATTGCTGCCATAAACAAGTTAAACACATTTGGACAGTGAAGGAATGTCAGGATTCTTGCTCAGAAAAAAAACTTTTTGTAACAATGTATCGATTTCTGCTGTCCCTGTATCGATACATTATTAGCAAACAAAATATCACCATGCTACACAGTATCGATTTTTCCCCACCCCTACTATGTAGAAAGTCACAGATGTGGGATTTTTGATCATTTCTCACAGTTGCTGTAGTTTCACAAACAGCTCGTGCTGCGTGTCAGACTGATGGTAGTGAGTCGTCTTATGGCAGGTTTTAGTGACTGTGTATTGTGTTGTCTGGTGATTCCCACGTCTACAAGCAGACAACAGGAGGTTGAAATGTTTTCTGATGCTGTTTATTTTAAAGAAATCTCTCATATATGTAATGTAGAACGATATAACACGCACTGATTCTTTTAACCAAAAATAAGTTTGAGTGAGGTTACAGTTCATGACACCAAGAAGGATTCAGATGAGCTCTAATCCTGAAATTCCAGATAACGTCTTCGCTTTTTACGTGTGAATAAACGTGTAAAAGTGAAATTGTTTCTCCCTTTTCAGATGCTTGTGCTGTACCTTCAGACTGTATTCCTGTATCCACGATAAAGAGACCGTTTGATGCCCGACCAGCTGCCAGTCCCTCTGTCTCCTCAGAAACTTCCCTTGGGAGGAGAGGCAGACTGGCCAACCTGGCTGCAACCATTGGTTCCTGGGAGGATGATGTCAGCCATGCTAAAACCCCCAAAGAGAAAGCAAAGGAGCCGCTCGCTACTTCGTCGAGTCCCAGATTCACAGTTAGAGATGCTGCGGCTTCCTGCACTAAACCCAGCGTTTCGGTGACCAGTTCAACCGTGAGGAGCAAGTGCACGGGCATCTCCAAACAGGTATTATTTTTATCTTCTGCATAATCGCTTCACTATTCAAATTTTAGTTTTTCCTGCGAGGTTTCCTGGGAAATCCATCCTAATCTGTATAAATAAACTTTCCATCTGTTTTTTTTTTCAGCAGGCTGCGTTTTCTCCAAGCCTTCAAAACGCCGACTCGGTATCCAGTCCTCAGAAGTGCTCCAACCAGGGCGCTACAGTTTCCTCTATTCATCAGAAGACCTCGGTTGAGGAACCGGCCCTCTTATCTAGTCAGCAGAAGGCCAGCTCCTCCATGTCGGCGCTTCAAAGCCCCCAAAAACATCAGGCCCTGTCCAAAGGCCCAAATGTCTCCTGCAGCCCACAGAAGCCGGAGCTTTGTGCCAAGCCCAGCTCATCCGACCTTCCAGTCTCCAGGGAAAAGGTCACTACAGCAGCTTTTGGTGAGTTGGACTGATGAAAGTTGCTCAGTGTTAGTCTCTGCATGTTTTGATATGGCCAGTTTCTTAGCACATCAGCCGCTTCTATTCACTCGTGTACCAGGGGCACCGTCCTACATTGTCCTTTAATTGTCTGCTCACATCAGGGTTGAAAGAGTGATTTTTACCTTTTCAAATAGGAGTGAAATCTTTGCGGGAGCGCATCAACCAGAGCTCACCTGCTCGAGGCGGCGCACAGAGCAGCGCTGCCTCCGTGAGTCCAAACACCAGGTCGGTACAGGAGAGACTCAGAGCTGCCCAGGCTACAAACACAAGCACCGCTGACATCACTATGAGACAGAAACTGGTAGGTTGATGTCATTCTTGGTGCTGCAGTCATGTTTTTCGCCCTCATCCGAACAGCAGAATGGCACGTGCTAATAACAAGCTTGTTTCAGGAGCGTGAGAGCGAGCTGGCTCAAATCTGCAGTCGCTTCCAGCAGAGCAGCAAAATGTGGAAGGACAAAGAAGGAGGAGCGGACGCTAAGGTTGGACAGGAAGCATCAGGCACACACAGAGTAAATAAAGGTCGTGTCCAAATTCATGGGCTGCTTCCTCCTGAGGACGCATTTGTAGACCGATTACGTCACAGCGACGCGCCGAAGGCTGTCCAAATTCGTAGACTCCTCCGAATGCAGCCGACAAATGCGTCCTCCTTTTCCCCGAATTTGAAGGATGGTCGCGTGTGTCCTTCGTGGCCTACCGTATCCCAGAATTCATAGCGCGGCCCAGCCAAACTCCAGTTTCCAACAATGGCGGCCGCTACTAAGTTTTAAAATTACTCTTACTAATCTTTCTGGGTCACAAAATAAACTTTTAACATATTTTCAGGTGAGAAAGTAGCTGTGTAAACATCAAATATCTGCTCGGTTTATCAAGATATCGCATATTTGCAAAAGTGCTTCGATGTTTTCGGAGACGTCTGTTACCCACCAGCTCGATAGCTCGCCGGGAGCTCGAGGGTTACTGAAGCCGCCGAGAACGGCACAACTCCCGGCACATCATTTTCACATCACCGCAGACTTTTGATACTCAGGTTAAACGTAATATATAAGTCACTTAGACAACCTAAAAATGTTATTGTTGGGCTTTTTTCAGTGTTTTGTTTGTTCGTGAGTAAATCGGTTTGGCTGAGATTAAAGTTATTAGATTAGATTAGATTAGATAAAATAAAACTTTATTAATCCCCCGAGTGGTTTTCACACAGCTGAATAAACGTCAAACAGAAAACTGATTAAACAGAAGTGTGAGACGGCTGAGTTTATTAAACTCCACCGAGACAGCGGTGACGCAGATCTGAACGCAGACCGTCACATTTCACAGCCGTTTACTTCCGGCCTACCCGACCTTCTGAGGACCCTGCCCACGTAGACCGCGAAGGCCGGGTCCTCAGGAGGATGCAGCCCATGAATTTGGACACGACCAAAGTCTCCCAGCATTTACCCCGTTGGATTTTTCAAATGATGTACTTTTCAGGACGAGGTCGTAAAGCCTGTTGAGAGAGAAGTGATGTCATCTGAGCCACCGGATGAACTCCCTGCACCATATAAGACATCTGACGCACGCGGCGAGCGCGCTCCTTCAGGTATTGCATGACAGCCCCAAACAGAGACCGAGTACTCGGACTGCTGGTACAGTGAAGCTATCAGTTATCTGGTGTTGGCATGTTGTTTTTAGTCACAGTGCATTGACTGCTGTGTGTTTGAGTGATTGCACACACCTCCAAATGTCACCAGGTTCTGTTTGACCCTCAGCAGTGATCCAGTTTAACTTTTGAGTTTAGAGTGTTGGTACAGCTCTACACAACAAAACAAAACTCCTGATGACAGTTTCAAGGTTTCTAACATGGGTTTAAATAAACAGCAGGTCGTCAGCTGATGAGCTCCCCTCCAGTGTCGACCTCCAGCCCCCTGAAAGTGGCTGTTCACACTACAGATACGTTGACTGAAGAGACCCCAGAGGAGAAAAGAGAAGATCAGTCCATCAATTCTACCGTCATCAACGAGCTGTTTGGAGATCTAGAGCAGAGTGAAGATCACAGCTGCGATGAGGAAGATGCTTTAAACATCTCCTCGATGTCCCTCCTCACTCCACTGGCAGAGACCGTGGCCGCTGTGGTGAACAGTCCAGAAAAGAGAATGATGGTAAGCACGACGAGTCCATGGAAACGCAGCTGTTATTGCTCGGTGATAATATTTTCTCCATGACTCGTGCAGACGTCCACTCCAGCCAACTCGTTCATTATGAAGAGCACGCCTCCAGACGACGTCGCCAAAGCCGAAAGCTTCCAGACCTCCTCCGACGGAGATGCTGCAAGTGTCTCGTGTGAGGACCACAAGCTTCCCTACAGGTAAGTGTTTCCTCCGCGCAGCGCTGAGATGCTTCGTCTGCTTTCACCGTCTCACTGAGCGTTTGTTGCTGCGTGCAAGCATCGACGCGTACAGGTCAACCAGGGTGAAGAACACCGAGAGGCCCAGCGTGAAGCAGGTTATTGTGAGAAGAGAAGACGTTTCTAAGAGAGCCGAGGAGCCCCGAGCATCCAGCCTGTTCAGCGTCAAACAGAAGATAAAGGTTTACGTTAAACTTGTACCATGTAGGGTTTCAACTGGTAATAAACTACAGTCGGATCTCACACAACAATCTACCTTTTGTGTAGATTCTGACAAATGAAATCAACCTGCAGCAGACGGTTATCTATCAAGCCAGCCAGGCACTCAACTGCTGCACCGACGAAGAACACGGGAAAGGCTCACAGGTGGAGGCTGAGGCGGAGAGGCTGCTGCTGGTGGCAAGTAAGCAATGTTTCCTTAGTTCAAGGTTGTTGAGTAAAGGAACACAAATAAAAATACACTTTACATAGTGCTAAGATTTAGTTTCCTGTATAAAATGTGAAAGCATTGCACAGACCTGCCCTGTGTCGACGTTCCACATGTTTAGAGGGTTAATGAGGGACGTGCTTTGGCCCCAAAGACATGACTTTGTTTACGTTTGACGGCCTCAGGCGAAAAGAGAGAAGCACTGAAGGTGGAGCTGGACCAGCTGAGAGGAAGTCCAGGAGGAAGGAAAGAGGGGCCCGCAGCCCTGCAGCCGACGGCCTCCAAAGGCTGCATCACCCTGCAGGAGCTACGCCTGCCTCTCAAGGCAGACTTTGTCTGTTCCACTGCCAATAAACCAGGTACACGATCCATAACACTGCAGGTCTCCATGTTCTCCATTAGACCACATCTGAACGAGTGCTTTTATTAAACTTGTGAGATTTGAGAATCTTCACAGAGTGAAATCAACAATTTCACACTAATGTTGTCATGCTGTTTCCATTATTTCAGAGTCTACCAAACATTCATTTTTCATCATGATCAGGGCGGGACCAGAGAACATTGTGGCCACGCCTTTAGCCACGACGCACCGTGGCCTGAGTGGCGACACCCTCACCTTCCCCACCAAGTTCACCATGTGAGTCAGACTAAGACAGAAGCAGTTAGTGTAGGCACTGCTGTGGTCCTCTCATCATGTCAGCACGTCGCCTCTGTCATTAAACACTAAACACAATCAATTTATTTACTCGTTTATTTCAGATCTGACGTCGACAGCGGCTTTGACATCAGTGTAGAAGTATACTGTCTGGTACGTGTCCTCGTTCTGCAACGCTGTGTTTCTGTGACGCCGTCTGTTCATGGTCCTCTATAAGTTTCTGCAGTGTTACTGATGGTGCACAGTGCTGTTTGCTTTCAGGTGCAGAAACGGGAAATCTGCAGCGACAAGAAGAAGAAAACCAACAAGTCGAAAGTAATTCCTGTTTTATTTTACTTTTGTTTGCTGTTGGGATGTGCTGTTAGTGTGTGTGTGTTCTCACTTTACTATGTTTTTTCTTCATCTTCCTAGGCGATCACTCCAAAGAAGTTCCTCACCATCACTGTGAGTATTTAAAAACTAAAATTTTAAAGGAAAAATGAGAAAAAAGCTCCTTTTTTCCACATGTTAATTAATTTATTCTTCTCCTGCAGAAGACGACACAGACACCAGGTATGTGACACTAAGGTTTATACAAACTGTGCTGTGAAGACTGTTATGTAACAAAGTGTAAAAGATGCAGAGTGATGGTCTCAATATTTAAGCTTTATTAGGTCAAATAAATGTATTTGATGAGTCAGTGATCTGTTCTCTGTTCATTTGAGTTGTTCCATTTTAAACAGGAGAAACGTTTCAATACTCTTCCAGTAGAGGTGGGAATCACCATACATCCCACGATACGATATTATCACAATACTTAACGCACGATACGATATTATTGCAATTTTTTTAAAATATTTTGCGATATTCAGATTCTGTACATAAAGGTAAACTTTATCAATATTCATTTTCTCTAATATCAAAGTCTCACACTCAGTCTTTCTCTCATTTCAGTTTGATTGTTGACAAACTGAACGGTTTGTATTACAGTCTAGTCCAACTTAACTGAATCAACCATCTGGTACAATTATAGCTATTCTGAACTATGCAGTTTATGAAAACTATGCAGCCCCTTCAGCAACTGAAGAATTTGAAAGTAAATTAAAACAAAATATAATTTTACATTAAATAAAAAAGTTTTAAACTTAATTAAAATAAAACATGTCTTAAATTAAAATAAGTAAACTGTCATGTTTATTGCTGCCAAAAACAAGTTAAACACATTTGGACAGTGAAGGAATGTCAGGATTCTTGCTCAGAAAAAAACCCTTTTTGTAACAAAGTATCGATTTCTGCTGTTTCTGTATCGATACATTATTAGCAAACAAAATATCACCATGCTACACAGTATCCATTTTTTCCCCCACCCCTATCTTCCAGGTGACGTCTTTAGTCAGTGTGACAGCTTTTGTTTGGAAAGTTGTATCTGAGCAAAACCAAAATGCAGATGTTTCGCTATAATGTATGTCTGAAAAAAAACAAATGAGACGGATGGAGCCAGAGTGGGTACACATCACCAATTTTTTTAAGTAAATATATTTCTAAAGATTCTTTTGAGATGAAATTCTCACTAGATGTCAGTAATGAGGCACCTTTTTATAGGAACCAGCTGATATGAATTTGCACCCAGTAGCAGGTTTCTAATTACTCACAGCTGCCTTTTTGCACCTTCCTTTTTTCACGTGTTCAGTACTTCCCCCCCTGTGTCACTTGTCATTATTAAGCATGATGTATGTTGTTGTAGTTGTGGCCAGTCCTGGAGGCCCCAATGCGGTTCGCACCAGTAACTTTGCTCTGATTGGAGCATACAAGCTCACCCTGGCTTCAATTGGGAAGACCCAGTTTGCTTTGGAGAAGGTAAGAAAGCCCTGAGTTCATATTCACGTATATCTGTCTCCATTCACACTGTTACATCCTCATGCATCTGTAAACTCAGTAATCATGTCAGCCTATGTATGTGATTAAGTATTAACCATCACACACACACACACACACACACACACACACACACACACACACATATACACACACACACACATATACACACACACACACACACACACACACACACACATCAAATGATTGTCATTTCTTATTTTTCTAGTAGTATATAAATAAATATGCAGCGGCTCATGACTTTTGCACAGTACTGTATGAAGTGTTATTCACTCTGACTGCTCTGGGTCACAGGTGCCATTCTTGTGCCCTTTGGAGGGCCACATCTACCTTAAGCTGCACTGTGAAGTGGGCTCAAAGGTGGAGGAAAGGGGCTTTCTGGTGAGTATGGCTCATGAGGCTGATACTGGCCTTAATGTGCTGCTACAACTATTCTTGAAGTCTAATCATCTGTCTTTGTTTTTTCTTACCACAGACAATGTTTGAAGATGTTAGTGGGTTTGGAGCTTGGCACAGACGATGGTGCGTCCTGTCAGGATACTGCATCTCCTACTGGACTTACCCAGACGATGAAAAGAGAAAGGTAACAACTAGGGATGCAACGATACCAATACTTGGATCTGAGTACTTGCCGATACAGAGTACAAAAAACGATACTTCTACCACACACACACACACACACACACACACACACACACACACACATGCAATGAATTGGAAGACCGGTTTTATTTTATTCTTTGCCGATAAAAAATAAAATCTTAATAAAAATGACCACAAAAACATTTCAAGTGAAAAATAAGCACTTCTGTTAAATTATTGCAGAGTCTCCACATTGTAATTTAACAAAATATCACTGAACTATTGGCACTGTCTCGAGCTTTCAGAATAATAAATAAACACTTCTGTTTGGAATTAAATAAATACAAATTAGGTTTGAGAATAAAATAAACTTTTAAATTATTGCAGAGTATCCATATTGTAAACAAACAAACAAAATAATTATTATAAAATAAATAATAAATAATTGGCCCCCTAGTGGCCAATCTAAAAAAACTACAACAGAAATGACCAGCCACCCTCTGATTAATGAAATAAGTTAGTATCGGTTCATGGTATCGGTTAACTTTTACGAGTATGAGTACACACACATTTTACAGTATCGGCCCCGATACCAGTATCGGTGCATCCCTAGTAACAATGCTACGAGCCACGCAAGCAAGTTTGTCTGTTACTCTACATTCACGTGCTGCAAACAATGACTGCTGCTAATATGTGACTGCTCTAAACCTGCAGTAACAACTGAAATTCATTAAATAGACGGAGCCAAAGTTTAAAGCCTTAAGAATAAAATGTGTAAAGACCTCTGACTGAACAGGGTTGTTCTGCATCTCTTAGAATCCCATTGGTCGCATCAACCTGTCCAACTGTACCAGTAAGGCAGTGGAACCAGCCAGCAGAGAGTTCTGTGCCCGGCCCAACACGTTGGAGCTCATCACCGTCAGACCACGGAGAGATGATGACAGAGAAACGCTCGTCAGCCAGTGCCAGAACACCATGTGTGTCACCAGGTAAGTCTCCACCATATGGACAGGTACCTACTCCTGACGAGTGGCTTGATGACAGTCAACACTCTGCTTGTTTCCTGTGCAGAAATTGGCTGAGTGCTGACACCAAGGAGGAGAGAAACCTGTGGATGAAGAAGCTGAACCAGATCCTGGTGGACCTGCGGATGTGGCAGCCAGATGCCTGGAACAGACCGCTGCCCAACTAACGCCTTTGTTTTCTTTGGACTGCTGATGCTGCATGGCTTACTAAGTGCAATACACTAAGATACCAGCTGGATGTTTGAGTAGGATCATTGATCACAGGAGGGGAAATAAACATCCGACACATGCTAGGACAGGTTTTTCTGCGTTTACGTGGGTGTTGGGTTTTATATATCTGATGCATTAGCCTGTTTGATGTGCTTCGGCTGATGTTGCCACGTTTACGTTAATGCTAATATTTAATATGCACGTGCTGCATGGCTTTAAAACATTTGGTTTCAGTGTTGAAACTTGAATGTGCGTGGTGTTCACATTCCTCTGTCTCTAAATATATACGTGAGTGTGTGTATATGTGTCCATGCTTTATAAACCCCTCCCCCAAAAACGTATTATGTTCAATGGAGATAACTGGGCAGCCGATCTGAAGCCTGAGTCTGCATAACCAGCATGCTGACCCGTGTCCCAGCTGTCTGTCCTAACCTCCTGTGCACGTCTGTGGGAGAGAAGCAGGCACAGGTAGAACATGTCAGCTGCTGTTTGAACCCAGACATCAGTGTGATGCAGCAGTGCTTAACCAAATGTAAAGGTTCTGTCAGATATAACACACGGCTCCTCTACACAAACAAATTGAGGGGGGGGGGGTGTAACTTTTTCCCCAAGGTGACAGTTTGGACATGCATATGAACACAGTAACTCGGTGACGTAGGAGTTTATACGATCGTATTACTAGTGTAGTTTGAATCGCAGCGACGTCGAGGTGACAGTAACTTGATGATTTTAAAATTGATGCCCCCCGTGTATGTACCAGGAGGCTGGGGGTCGCATCAGCAGCCGCCTTTTTCAAATGATGTCATTTTATTTACATGTTAATGAGTCTCAGGTGTAACAGCGAACTACAGAGTGCATGTTTACCTCTTAGGTACCTGTTAGACGATGCAGAGTAAATAAAATAGTCCAGTGACCTGCAAATAAATAACATTTTCAATAAAAGCACTTTTTTAAAAGTAAATGTTGATAAATGAAAATGGTCTCCATGCATCGTTATCTCTAGTTTTCTCTTGTTCCGTCCTTTTACACTGATTTGGTAAACTTGGCTGTTTAACAATGTACGCTACAAGCTTTATTAAAAAAACAATGGATGGTTTTAAAGTTGCTGTGTAATTATATTGAATGAAAACTGCTTTTTACCTTTTTGCAATTTGGTGCATTAAAAAATTATTTGCCCCTTTCTGATTTCTTGGGGTTTTCCACAGTTATGCTTGTTTCAGATGATCAAACTAAGTTTAATACAAAAATAACTGCAGTAAATACAAAATGCAGATTTTAAATGATGATTTTATTGGAGAATAAAAGCTCCAAACCTTATTGGATAAAGTCAGTTCTTAAACTGAATCACTGGTTGGGCTTTCTTGGCAGCAAGAAGTGCGATCATGTGTTTGTGATAACTGGCAAAGAGGTTACACAGCGATGATGCAGGAAACAGGTGACCTCACTGAGAAACAGCTCTGTCATGAAAAATAAAGTTTCCACACGACTCTGTGCAACCACATACATGCTGAAGTACAGCTTTAATGGCTTACATGAGATTTAAGAGTAACAGCCATGTGCTGCTAACAAAATGCACTTGATTACCTGATCAGCAGCAAGTGTGATCTATAAAGACAGACTTGGCAGTTGGCTGGTCTAGATCGTGCACCTCTGCTTTTGTAACCTGACACATTAAGACACCGCAGCTGGAACATCATTAAATCTCCCATCGCAGATTTAATGATGTTCCAGCTCAGCAGCCCCGGGCGTTCAAATAATAATGGATTGCATTATTATCAAATACCTTAGAATTGAAGCGCCTTGAGGCGACTTTTGTTGTGATTTGGCGCTATATAAATAAAATTGAATTGAATATGTCCTAAGGTATTTAAACAGCAGTATGTGCTCTTTTGTGCAAGGAGGAACAGGATGAGCACTGCCAGAGCCCCACTGACCACCAACAGGGCCTCTGATTCATCAGGCTAAATTTGAGCAGCATATATAAAATGTGTATTCATGCTGAACAATATTAGATTTCTTAGCCTATGGAAAAGGCTAAGTAGTAAAGCATCAATATAAATACCAGAAATATAAGTAGCTCACATTTAGTTTCTATTTTAGCACGATAGACTATTTTAGCACGACCCAACCCTCGCCCCCTACCTCCGCTGTGGCCTGTGGTGCTTATTGTGCTTAGGTTATGTTCTATGTGCAATAGTTACTAAATCCATCCATCCATTCGCTTCTGCTTGTCCTGTTCAGGGGGCGCTGGAGCCGATCCCAGCTGTCAGGTTTAGTTACTAAGTCGCTCAAAAGACATTTTTAAGTGTTTTATTAAACGTGTCTTTAAAGGCTAGAAATTTTTAATCAAGTTTTGCCTCTGTTTGCTAATATGGGACAATATGGATTTGTAGTCCATGCTCACTGCAGAACTCTGGCTTAACT
The DNA here is from genome assembly GCF_963576455.1 of Neolamprologus multifasciatus. Lineage (NCBI taxonomy): Eukaryota > Metazoa > Chordata > Actinopteri > Cichliformes > Cichlidae > Neolamprologus > Neolamprologus multifasciatus. The sequence continues at coordinate 33,531,703 of NC_140459.1, read as the reverse complement.
AAAGGCTTTGAGGGCGTTATTAGCTTTAAGGATGCAGCTGAGTTATATCTGGGAGTCAAACTTCCTCTAATAGGTCACTTTTTCCTTCAGAGAGCCCACAGCATTATATGCACTATATCCTATTACCTAAATAATCGTGATGTCTCGCAATCGTGATGTAAATAGTGCAGATATTAATTGACACAATAAGTAATCAAACTGCTGGCCCAACAAAAGGTGCAGATATTCCTTTATAATAATCAGCATAGTTTTAGACTATTCTCCCGTTCACCACCAACATGTCTGTCTCTGCTCTGCGACACCTGCTGGGAGTCAAACTGGTACTTGGTGATTCTGTTCTCAGACATTCAGACACCAGCAGCCACAGTCGACTGTCTGGAGCCAGAGCAGCCGACACCGAGGGAGATTTATGACCCTGTGGACAATATCCTGCCTTGTGGGTCAGCAGTCGAGGACAGGGGGAGTCAAACCTCTCATTTAATGGGACATATCTCTGTGTGACTTCAAGTGGGCTGGACTAGTAAAACAGTTACTGGCACTGAATATCCAGTCTAACGTGCCATTCCTGTACAGGCCTGATTCAAACCAGGAAGCTGGTTACTGTGGGAGGAAAGAAGGCAGCATGAAAGCTCACGTGTTAGTGGTGAGCTGTGTAGTTAGAATGATGGAGCACATTTTCTTTGTGTGATGTTGGAATATATGGTTGAAGTAGCAACACTGTGAAGTTGAACTGAAAACAACCTTTATGCTGTCTAGAAAACCATTTCCTCTGCCTGAGCAGTAAGGCTGTAAGTGTGTGAGCCACAGAGTGAAATGAATCTGCCCCACTTGCTTCACTGTTGCTGAGCTGAGCTGGAGGCAGCTTGGGACATGAAAAATGGGACAAGTCAGTTTTGTGCGTCACAAAAGTGGCTCTTTTTTTACCTGGTTAAATCACCATAGTAAGTAATGCTGAACATACGACTTGGATGACAGGAAGTTAAATTCAGAGTTCTGGTTTTCACATTTCCTCACTGATCCTTTGATTTCGTGAGAATCCACTCGGCGATGGTTGAATCTCTGATTCAGTTGCATCAGTGTGATGTTGATCTTGGTTGCAGATCACCGGACCAGCTCTTTATTCTATATTCGAGTGTGGTGACAGTTTGACCCTCCAGTCTACATCTGTTTTGTGGACTTGGAGAAGGCATTTGACCAAGTCCCGAAGACAGGGTCCTTCAAGAATTTGGGGTGTCTGACCTGTTGCAACATTGGAAGAGATTGTTCTGGATCACCGGTAATAAGTCGAACTTGTCTGTTGATTGATTCTAAGAATAGGAAAAAGTATTTGTTACTGGTGTAATTGCAGTCAAAAAAATGCAGTCTTATTTTTTTGTCTCATTTGGTTCTTTAGCCGTGATGTCTGAAGGCCCACAAAAATACCCAATGGATTCACTTTACCAAGTGGATCATCACGGCTACAGACAGGACAGACATGGCTGGAGGATAGGAAAGGGAGGAAGAAAGATGAAGGAAAAGAAAAACAGAAGGAAGAGGGACAGTGAGAGAGGGCACAAATGTCCTGGATCACCTGTTGAGAGAAAGAAAAGAGAAAACAAGCAAGAAAAGAGAGCAACATAATAAACACAGCACCATTGCATTAATCTAGCTAAGTGTAAATCAGCGGTCTCCAACCCCCAGGCCTCGGACCGGTCCGTGAGTCGTTTGGTACCGGGCCGCGAGAGTTGAGGCTCAGGTGTGAAATGTATAGTTTTCAGGGTTTTTATCGGTTTTCAGCGTTATTTTGTTATCGTTTTTATCGTTTACTCGGTTTTCCTGGGTCTTTTCACGTGTGTTATGAATAAATCTTCTTTTTTTCTGTAGTTTTATTTTGTTGTATTTATCCGCGACACCTTAAAGGCCGGTCCGTGAAAATATTGTCGGGCATAAACCGGTCCGTGGCGCAAAAAAGGTTGGAGACCGCTGGTGTAAATGACAGTAAATACTATATACTGAATGTTGTGCAGCACGCAGGACCAACAGTACACAAGTGCTTTGAGGTAGCAGCAGTCTTCTTTATTAAGATTACTTGTTGAAAACACTGAATAAGTATTCTTGGTGTGTGTTCTTTGTTCTACTACACTTCAGCAAACGTGTTGGGTTTGCAGCTGTCAGATATCACGCAGTACCATCTGGAACCATTTGATTGGAAACAGCTTTATTACTCAGCATGCCAGTGATCCCGAACACACTGGCAGTGGAGCAAAATCATAGCTAAAGCCATAATCGACAAATAGAGGAAACAGGAAACATTGTTAAACCTGCCAAAGTTCCTCGAAGAGAGTACTGATGACTTATCTGGGAGCTCACAAACGGACGCTGAACATCAGCTAAAGAACTCCCGGCCTCACTCGCCTCAGTTAAGGCCAGTTTATGATTTCACAATATGACAGAAACTGGGCAAAAATGGCGTTTATGATCGAGTCTGAGGCAAACCCACTGCTGACCGAAGAGAACAGAAACTAGGAGAATAGACGAGCTTTTAAAACTCTTGTGATCCATGGTGGGCCGTGTAAACTTAAATCTACGTGAAGAGTGACTGCATTAGTGCATTAATACCATAATCTTTGGGTATATAAGACACATATGATGTCATGTTGTTCTTCTGGCACATGGTGGCGCTAAACATGTTCTAAATGCTTCTCCAGCTTCACAGCGTTACGTCTGTGAGTGTCTTAGAGCCTCCAGGCTGTAAATGTCATGTCCACTTTAAACACAGTCGGCTGTCATTCATGCATCTGCAGTTTCCTTCCTCCACAGCAGTATCTGCCCAGCACCCCTCTGTATTTTCCATTACACACAGTAGAGCGGCGTGCCAGGTCAAGACTGCCGTTTCCCTTTGGCTGGAGGGTGACCGCCGGCAGTAAAACACTACTGACGGCTTTTAGGTGTCATTTTTTTCTACATAATCATAGCAGTGCTGGAGTTTCATTAATGATGGATTAGTGAAGACACACTGTTGGCTGCAGCTTCTCTATCAGGTTCTATGTGTTTAGACATGAGGTCACAATGAGGTTGAGACTCCACCACTTTTCTACTTGTATCTACTCCAGTCAGCTGCCTGCTGAGGACACTGGACTGTTACTGAGGGCATACTGGTCCAACTGTATACAAACCATTAGTGTTTTGAATCACTTTAGCTCAGCTAATGTGAGTTTGAGCTAACTCAGGGGTCAGATTAGCAGAACACACAGCAGCAGCACAGTAGCAGCATATATTTCATAGCCATTCCTCCAGTCTTTTAAAGAGCTGAGAAAAAAGACTTTAAAAACATGTTCGGGTGTATACTCAGCAGCAGAGAGGGGTGCAGGGTTGAGGTGGGACGTCTGAACGCTGTGTGGACTTCTAATCTGATTCCCAGTCAGCTCCAACTGTGAACGGTGTAAACTGCAGTTTCCAGAGCTGAGAACAGGATACGGTGATAACGTAAGAGGAACCGCTCCCTTCCTTGCTTCGGTTTCCTGAGAAGAGTCTGGCTGCCTGCCGACAAGACCCCACCCAACCAACCGCTCAGCACCGAGTGAAGAGATAGCACGACCCTTTCTGCAAACTGCCAACTAACGATTACTAAATGGCCAATTTTGTGTTCATCCAGCACGTAGTTCAGATAAAAACACTTTCAGATGATCATGAGAGAAACTTTCTATTTTACTTTTATTTAAAAGTATTTGCCCCCTTCCTGACTTCTTGTTTATTTTACATATTTGTCACACTTACATATATTATACTCATAATATTAGGCAAAGATATCCAAAGAGCTATCTGAACCCTGTGTGCAAAAAGTAAGTTTTTGAAAAGCTCCACTCAGACCTGACGAACCAAGAAATCACAAAGTCTGATAAAGTGAAGCAGCTAAAAGATCCCATAAAGCAAAAGACAGCATGTTGATTGATTGATTGATTGAAGTAGAGTCTTTGGGACTTCATTGGACCATGGTGAAAGCCATTCTCCACAAAGGAGTGGGTGACACAGTTAAAAGTCAGATGTGGTGGTGTGATGATCGAGGGCTGCTTTGCTGTTTCAGGACCTGACCAACATACTGTCATTGATGGAACCATGAAGTTTGTTCTACAAGAAAATCCAGCTCAGTTCATGCCCTGAAGCTTAAGCGCACTCGGGTTATTCAGCAGGACGGTGACCCAAGACGAACCAACGAGTCCACCTCAAAATGGTACAAAGAAAACCAACATTAAGGTTTTGGATGTTTTGAAATGTCCTTGTCAAAGTTCGACCTTAAAGCTGATCCAGATGCTCTGGAAGGACCATGAAAAGCAGTTCATGCTCGACAATCCTCAAACTGGCTCAACTGGAAACGTCTGTAAAGACCAGTGGGCCAAAACTCCTTCACAGTAGTTTCAAAGACTCATTACATTATTTCAAATGCTTGATCGCACTTCCTGCTCTCAAAGCTGCCACAACCAGTTATTAGGTTTTGGTAGCTTTTCCCTTAGTAACAAATAAAAGCACGTAAGTCCACCAGCCTCAATAAATTAAATAATCCCTTAACGCTACATTTTGTATTTACTTGGAGCATCTTTGTGTGTTAGATTTGTATGACAAACATGCCAAAAAAATAAAAATTAGGAAGGGAGAAAACTCTTTTTATCGGCCCTGTTTAACCAACAGATTTATGCACTTTTATTAGTATCACTGAACACATGATGTACAATTCTTCCTTTGAAGAAGTGGAATCAAAGTCGTTTTATAGCAAATAATTGTCCATCACGGTCATCCCGACTCTGGATGCAGTGCTGTAGTTTGGTGCTACACAACCCATTTGCTTACACACAAGGACACACGATAACACGTTTACCTTCAACAGCACATGTGGTGCAGCTGGAACCAATGACACGAGTTTGCTTCTTTTTTGGTAACAAAGTTACCAAATTGTAAACTTGTAAAGCCTCGTTGGGCTACCTTTGAATAAGCGAACAAGCTCATAGTGCTGCGACGTGCAAAAGCCGGTGGGTGCGAATCCTTAACGTAATCAGTAACTGCTCAGCCTTTTATCTCACTGCATACATACACCCAAACGCTCCGACGCTTCCACTCTGATCGTGTTAACTGATGTCCAAAAAAGTACTTTTTAAAAGTGTGTTATTAATGCCTTACAACAAAAATTCCAAACATGACAGGAAGTAAAAAAACAAAGAAACAATCACTACTCACTGAACATGAAAATAAATTCTCAGACGACGTTTAACATCACAGTTTTTATCCAATGTTAGCAGCACTGACACAGTAATCACAGGACGGCCTTAGACGTTACAACAATGCAAGTAAAGCACGTGGGACCAGTCTATGTTCTGCAACAAAAGGAGACGCGACCCTGAAGAACTTAATAAATGAAGAAATGTGGCTGGTGACCTGAAAACTAACATCTTAGCAGCAACGCAGACGACACTTGCATATCAAAAAGTATAACGCTGATTGTCATCTTCCTCCAAGTGTGACTCGGACTTCTCACTGTGGTTTTTTAGGACAGTAGTTACAGTTGTTAGCTTTAAATATTTGAGCACTGAAGCGATCGTCAATTATTGACTACATGTTGTCATATAAACTAATAGCAGAGAGTATATAAAGCCCTTTTTTGGTGCAGTTGATTGAAAAGCAGCCTCGTGCTAAGAAAACAACTCGTGTGAGTCACATTTTGGTCTTTTGACACGGCTGTCGAGTGAAGAAACCGATCACTGTTATGTTTAAACAGTAACCAGATGATGAAGATCAATTAGTGTAGCTGTACTCGTCGTGTCATCGAGACGTGTCAGCAGGAACACAGGCGCACGCTTGACAAATAGCTTCTATTCAACCGATTGTGACACGTGAGGCTGTTTCGAGGAGTCAGTAGTGATTCTGTACTTAGTGAGTCATTATCAACTTTCAGAGCTTTGGTGGAATATACACGATCGAGACTTATTTGATTGTTTTAAGTTGGTACAGCGTATGTTTCAACAAATAAACACAACAAAAGCTTTTTGTCCTTCTTTGAGAGTTCGGCGTATTGCTGCACTAACTTTAGAACGACTGCATTCACAATCCATTGCACGGGCCTCAGTGGGAGCACTGGCTAACTGGCTAACTTTAAGCCACTTCAGTTGAAGGAACAGACCCAGACAAAACTGACAGAATGGATACCCACACTGTGTCTTGTTCCAGCTAAACCCAGTGTTGTATTCAGCTGTACTCGTGCAGCTCTAGATTCTGCTCATAGTTTGTAGTCCCTCTACTAGCACATCATCTCTTCCTCTTTTGCTGCCGCAGCACCTTTCTCCTCTTCACGATCATGGCATGCAGCTTCTCCAGTCCCTCCTGCAGCCCCTCGCCGATAATGGCACAAGCAGGCTGGAGGTGCCAGGGTGTGGCGGTGTTGAGCTCACCTAGCGACAACATGCTCTCCATCTCAGGCAAACTAAGAGAATTGCGCAGGTCCTGTTTGTTCGCCACCACCAGGACCGGCACGCCCTGGTTCTCTGCCAGCCGTGTGATTTTGTGCAACTCTGCCTTGGCTTCCTCGATGCGCTCGGCATCCACCGAGTCCACCACAAACACAATGCCATCGGCGCAGCGTGTGTACGAGCGCCACAGAGGCCGCAGCTTCTCCTGGCCGCCTACGTCCCAGAAGTGGAAAGACGCGGTCCGACGGCTGCCTCCGAGAGACACTTTGATCTTCTCTGTGTTGAAGCCCTTGGTCGGGACGGTGTTCACGAACTCATTGAAACGCAGGCGATACAGCACGGTGGTCTTGCCTGCACAGTCCAGTCCTAGAATGACAATGTGGAGAGCCTGAAAGCAGGGGAGGCGGGGGAGCAGCGAGCGGTGATCCGACAGTCCGTTTCCCATCTTGGCACACAGACCAAAGGAAGTTGCCACTAAATATTCCCGAAGTTGATGTTGTTGTGAAAGAACTGCAGCAAAAGCTAGAATGTAGAAGAGAAATGCACGAGTCAAGGCAAGCAAACACACAGCACTGTTACTTTACAAGGACACAAACACACAGGAAGTGAATAAACCACACACCCTCACATTATCCTCACACTGAGCTCGGAATAAAACAGCAGGGCGCACTTCAACGTGTGACTCGGTAAACAACGGGGGCAAGAGATCCATCCGTCACCCCCATGGACAGATCAAAACCGGCCTTTGTGGGGGTTTTTTAACAACTGAGCGACTGACATGTTGCTTTAAAAATGTGTTGCTTGGCAACCGACTTCTTTATGCTGAAAGGTCCGTTTCTAATCTATAAATTAAAATAAATCTTACGTTACTAACGAATCGACATGTGCTGAAGAATTGCCCCCCCCGAGGTCGCTGATGAAAACGTTTCCGACGATAAGAAAACTGCGTTTTTATGAGTTTACGGCCGGTTTGCAGCGGCCGCTCCCGCCCTGCTCACCGAGGTAGACACGGACACGGTGATGAGTGATGCGCCACTAAGTAAGCGTTTCATTAAAAGCTAGCATTAAGAGTTAGCCCGAACTGAAATATATGGCAAATAAAGATGAAACATCTCTATTTATATCAAACACTGTGAATACCTTTAGCTTGTTATCCGAGGAGCGGCGTCAGTTTGTGACATATCCAAATGGAGTCTGGCGTGCAGAGCCGTGGGTCCTGTGTTACAGACCTGACTCGCTTGCAAAGCCAACAAGTGTTGGAAAAAGCAGACTTAGCGCTTTGGGCCTTTTATGCACGTTTACATATAAAGCAGCGTTAGGTTATCGTTACATGGCAAAGCGGGCGGACATCAACGTAATTTGCTTCATTGAGGGGAAATTAATTTGAGCTGTCTCTGGGGTTAGATAAGATTTCCCGGCTGTTATCGCTGTTTTCTACAGAAGAGTGGATCTGTCACGGCAGCGTAAGAAACGTACCTCGACAAACGATGTTAACCCATCACCGCTGGCAGCGCGTCCACAGGTTCGCTAACCCACCGCCTTCACCTCCTCAGACGCCTACAACTACTACTACCTCTCCATTCCGCAGCGGCGCTAAGACCACTAGAATAAACACCACTATTTCCGCTTCCGCTTTTCAAAATAAAAGCATAGTCGGCATATTTGGTTTGGCTGACTTCCACAGGCTTCGAAGCAAATCACGTAAAAGGGAAAGGCTCATTAAACGTACCGATACAAAGGGTGCTGTTGTTTGGAAGGGTTTGAAATAGGAAATTATATAGCTTTAATGCATCATCCTCGTGTAAAATCTTATAACCATACAAGAGCTGAGAGTTCAGCGTCAGTGGCCTATTTACACGATTCCCCTCGTGTTGTACGCCCACCACGGGAAAACTCGTCAAAACAGGATTACAGTAATACTTGTAATAGTAATTTATATTAGTGATATTAAATGTTTACACTATTTCAGAGTTACTCGGGATCCATTCCATGCACTTTATAGTCTAATTATCATGAACCTCAATTTTTCCAAAATTATGTAACACTGTTAATTTAAAGTCATTTATTTATATATTTATTTATTTAGCGACTCACTTCGTGGTTACACTCAAACCTGTGCAATTAAGCCCGTTATCAAAGAGCACATCTCGGTGGAAAGGTTTCTTTAGGTATTTATTTATTTATTTATTTGGAAGAAGGTCAGTTTTTCAGGTTATATTCCACACACAGTGGCCTAAATTATGTTGAAGGGTTTAAAAAAAGACATTATAGTTGGGATACACATGGACAGGTCGCCGGTCTGCTGCAGGGCTGGACGCAGAGAGGCAGACACATTCACACCTCTGGGCAATTACGAATAAACACTTCTAACCGCATGTCTTTGGATTGTGGGAGGAAGCGGGAGTATCCGGAGAGACGTCACCCGGCCCCGGGTGAAAACATGGAAACTCCACACAGCAAGGACCCAGACTGATGGTGGATTCGTGCAGTAGGACCTTCTTGCTGTGAAGCAGCAGTGCTGACTCCCACTATACAATTTAAAAAACAAAGAAACTACTACATTGCTTATTTTAATTTTTATCATACTGTCTCCAGCTCATAATGAATTGACTGAGCAACTCTGCTCTGTGGATGAGGTTGAGATTGCACGTGCTTTTGGATCAATATGAAAGTCGTGGCCAAATATTGTTTATTACACATTTTAATTATATTATTATAGGTAAAGTTGATGCTTGGAAATGTAAAATTCATCTGGGGGCATACAAACATCTACACCAGGCCTCGTGTTCACCCTCTGCTGGTGGAATTGTATCATTCAGACTATGACTGGCACACTTGCATACATGGATGGAGAAACTAGAAGACTAAACACACTGAGTCTGACACTCTTTTGTTTCAACTGTTGTAAGAAGTGGCAACAATTCACAGGAAATGAATGACTCTCATTCACACAGTAAATATAAAGCTACCCAGTACACATCCTGCAAGCACAGAGCAGCCAACACATATTCAGAGCAATGCATTTGCATTTTTTTAAAACTGCTGTTTTTGTAAGTTTAATGGATTCAGAAGGACTGATACAAAAACAAATGGCAAAGAAAACTTTCCAGTGTCCAGATGATGATGCATCAGGATGTGTTAAAACAGACCAAAGGAGAACAGAATGCAGGAACTTCCAACATTTGATTATCTACTTTTATTATATAGCTCTGAAGTTTACATGCTTTATTTCAGCTGCACAATATTGTCAAAATCAGGAACATCCTTCCACAGAAAAATGCCCTGGACTGCTGAACTAGAAGATGACACAGCAGCCTTCAGTTAATCCAATATGCTGCAATAAGAGCACTAACAGGGATGAGCAGAGCTAGCATCGCTTCATTTGAAACCCTCAGCTGGCCAAGTCTTCATAAACACTCGTAACATAATGCACGCCATAAAAAGCTTTAATTACTGATTACTATCAAAGCTGAGTTGTTTCAGCAGGTATGAGAAAGCAGCGTATCGCGCAGTGAACACAGGACTGTTCTCATTAAAGGATTTTAATACAGACTGCTGCCTCTACAACAAGCCTCTAAAGGATGCAGCATCCTTTAGAGGCTTGTTGTTTTCAAACTTTAGGGAAGAAATCTGCCACTGACAGCACACATGTGGATATGTATTTAAATTGTGCTGATTATAAAGATGATAATATTTCTGTGTTCTGTTGATTTATCATGTGAATGTTTTAAACATTCAGAGACTTCACGCTCCTGGTGATCGAGTCCCAGTAGGAAGGGTCCCAGGCCAGGAACCAGCCTGTGAAGTTGGGAGGTTCATGGCCTTGTTTCACCACCACCACAGGGGTCAGCTTGTCACGCCCCCCGGGGTCAGTCTCAATGTACTGTTTGGCTGCAGAGGAGACAGTGAGTCACAGGCAGGAAACTCAAACAAAAGTTTGTTGTAGGATGAATTTTGTAGATAAAAATCTAAAAAAAAAACTATAATTAAGGGTTCATTAGCTGTTAGCTATTGTATTTCAGAACAGGTTTAAATAGTCTCTTTATTATTCAAAGATCTTTGAATATTACTATATTACTCACCAGATTTGAGAGATTCAGCTCTCTCCACCTCGTTTGCATCCTTTCCAATCCAGACGAACACCTACAACAGAAGAGTGTGTGAGGGGTTGTTCACTTCGTCCTAAGACGTCTGTCGTGTTCTACAGTTCAGTACCTGGTCCCAGACATCCAGCAGCATCACGTCATCTTCAGCTAAGTCATCCTGTGTGAAATCTCCTGGAACCTCTTCAATCTGCACACAATAACATTTACAGTTTTTTCTGAATGCTTAAACACTAACTGTGATTCTTACAGCACAATTTCTAAAACTATTAATACTTATAGCAAAACCACTCACTGAGTTTGCAAAGCTAAAAGCACAAACACTGCTTTGCACTCAGTTTGCCATTTTGTAACACACTTTGCAAACCTGTAGCTACAATCCACTGCACAGCACTGTAAACACAACTCACTGCTTTACACTCAATTTCCAAATGATCAACGCACTCCTAGCAAAACTATACACATTTAAGGCCATTATTTACACTATTTTGCCAACTGTCTGGCACACTGTCACATGTGAAAACTTTTTTAGATAATTAGTTCACTTTGCAATCAGCCCAAGCTCTATACAGTTTTTTACAGACGCTAGGACACATTTCTCAATACTTAGGTCACTTTTGCAAAACTCCTCACACAGTGAGCACAACAGAAGTCTATGTGGGCTAAACTGAGGATCAGTTATCATTGTTTTGGCACAAAATGCATTCAATGACTACATCTCTCAAATTTCATGAATTATTTTCTCACTCAGACACAACAACTGCCAAAAATCTTTGTACGTACAGGACATTTTGCATGTACTTACATACTGTTTTCAAAACTGTTAAACTTATGGTCAAAACAATAACATAATGCAAAACTGAATAAGACAGCAAAATTCAACAGCAATATTTTATTGAAACATATTTTAAATCTAAAAATGCAGTTTAACCAGCCACAGCTGATTCTCATTGTAGATGAACATCTACACAGGTGTTACTCTAGTCTTTCCCAGGTGTGTTGCCCTACATGACATAAGATGTGATGTGGATGAGAACCTGTGGCCAAATGGAGAAGACCGAGTAGATTAGCATTACTATTGTATGTGTATCAGTGGATGGTGTGGATACAAATTCTTGTATTTTGGGATTACTTAGTGCAAAAAAATAAAAATACATAAACAAATATTAACGAATTCTGCATGATGTCTGATTCATTCCAGTAACATATATTGAAATTATAAACAGAGATGTGTCCTTGTTTTACACAAGAAAACACTGTAATGCTACATGTTGTTAGTGTTTTTTAGGTCATTGTTTTGTGGGTGACAAAGTGTGTTTGTCGGCTGTCAACCTTTGCTAGTGTTCTGGAAGAATGAGTTTATTTGAGACCTGAATAAAGTGTTTTGGTAGTTGTAGTGCATTTTGAATGTGAAATGAACTGCTTTGCCAAGCTGAAGGTCAGTTAGGAGAATTGTGTGAAGAGTTTTGCAAAAGTGACCTAAGTATTGAGAAATGTGTCCTAGCGGCTGTAAAAAACTGTAATACAGGTCAGCTCTGTGTGTGGAGAACAATGGAGGGAGCAGGAAGAGTGAGACGTAGAGGAGGCCGAGGAAGAGGACATGGAGGTGAAGAAGTAGGAAGAAGAGGACGACAAGGACAAGGAGGAGCAAGAGGAGGACGAGGAGGGGGGAGAGGAAGGGTAAGAATAGTAAGACATAGAATTGCTGATGACATCAGAGCTACAATAGTGGACCATGTATTCAACCGTGGAGTGACCCTGAGGGAAGCTGGCCGACGGGTTCAGCCTAACTTCAGCCGCTACACTGTAGCAAACATCATAAGGACAATTTGAAATGAGAATCGGTGAGTACTGTTAGTACAGTGAGTACAGTCACTTTGCACTAAGATCTGTAGCACTGCCGTATGCTAATGAGGAACACAACAATACCATAGATGTAAAAATACTGAAATTGTTACTTTACAGAGTTGCTAGACGAGCAGATGCTGGGGCAGAGGAAGCCTGTTCACTGCAGACCAAGAAACCCATATAGTCAATATGGCGATTGCAAATAATCCTATACTTGGAAATAAACACTTGTGTTTGTTTTGATGTGTGTGAATAAACACCAGGACTTGAAGTTTGGATCCCTCCATGTTTACAGATCTATGACAGAAGTATGACCTCAAACTGACATAGCCTACCTTGTGCACAGAGAAAGCAAAAGCCAGATGTGTTTTTTATTCATACCATCAGTGTGTAGTTGGTGCATTGTGCGCTTATTAATGTGATGGCTTGTGTTAACTGTTGGATACAAAAATACCATTTTTACAAAGGTGTGGCGAGTTAAGCAGGGTTATTCGCTTTTACAAGAAAACTACAATGTTTTGCTGATTGGGTGAAGAGTTTTGCAAAAATAGCCAATAGTTCCAAAAAATGTGCTCAAGCCATCAGAAAAAACTGTAAACTCAGCTACTTTTCAATGATCAGTGTTTAGCACAACGTGACAAAAGCTGAATATTAGAAGCTCAGAATGTAGTTTTAATGACACGGGACTGTGTTACAGCACAACTGTCCCACCTGACCACCTGGGGAATGTAACAGGTAACTGAAGTGCTGTGAATAACTGTAACCTGTGTTAGAAAGGCTGCATTTATTATTTAGAGGAGTGTTTAATGATATCTTACAGTTTGTTTAAATGCACTACACCAAATGTGCTGATTGTCTACTGGAAAATATAACAGCACATCATTACTGGTGAAGCAGCTCGACATGATGTGGGTCTTATGCTGTCAAGGGCCTATTTAACACAAGTGACAGCACAGAGGCGCTAATCATGACCCATAAATGGTTCAAATGTGAGCCTCCAGCTAAGAATGATTGGTAAGCAAAGAAAACTGTCCCTCCAACTTAGTTTGTTCCATCTGTGGGAAACTGTGGCAAAATGAATACAAACAAAACAAAACAAAACGTCATTAGTCTGATAAATAATAGAAATTCAGGTTTTTGTTTTCTCATTTTTATGATGAGTGGTCTAATAAATTTGTTAAGCACATATTTTGGGGGCGACCGTGGTTCTGTTATATAAATGCAATCCATTATTATTATTATTATTATTATTATTATAAACTAATACAATAAAAACAGAATAAATAATATGCTGGAAAGAAAAGTAACAAATAGATTCCTATGAGGGGAAAATGACAGATGTCAGAAACTTACTGTGAACCTGCCGGTCTTGTTGGAACATCCAAAGAGTCGAGGAGGATGAGTCATAGACGGACTCTCCAGCCTCTCTGATGTCTGGTACTCCTTCTTCCCTCCTAATTCAGCCCAGAAATTAGCTGCAAGACAAAAGCTCGTATAATCACATTCAAGTATAAGTATGAAGCCATTCAAACGTTCATATAGGGCAGCGGTCTGCAACCTGGGAGGGAGCTCTGGTCCCCTGCAAGACACCTCTAACTTTACCCTCACCTTCATCCTAAAGCTTCGAGCTGAGGGCCGTTTTCTCCCAGCAGGTAAGACGGCTCCCCAGCCTAAGTGGGAGTGTATGTGGCAGTGGGGTTGGTTTGTGGCTCAGCTGCAGGGGAGGAGTAGTCCAGTGAGTTCACACGTTCATCTATTTAGTACGCTTGGACCAGAGCTGCAGGACAGAGCTAGTTGACTAAAGGAGTGTCTGTGGTGTTTTGAGTACACTGAGTACAAATCCCAGAATCAGAGAAACCCATTGTTACTCGCCATAATGTGTCCGGGTGGCTGTTCTTTGTTCCGCCTGTCTGTGTCTTTAAGAGTCTCTGCAGGTCCCTGATTGGAGAAGCTGACGGCTGCTGATTGGTCCCCTGATCATGGTAAATGGACTGATGTAGCGCTTTTCTACTCTCCCGGAGTTCTCAAAGCGCTCTATACAACATGCCTCATTCACACCCACTCGTACAAGCACTTCTAAACACAAGTGCAAACTAATCTACATCGGAGGGCAACTTGGGGTTAGTATTGCCGATATCTGACATGTAGACTGGGGAAGCCAAGGATCGAACCACCGACCTTCCAATCAGTAGCTGATCTGCTGATCTGCTCTGCCACTTGAGCCACAGTCAGTCGTCCCTGGGCAGCACCTGACAGCAGCAGACCCATCCTTGGCCTCCAACCCTGTGTTACTCGTGTGTGTTCCTGAGGATTGTTGAGCTTCTGTATATAGTGTGTAGTTTAGAGTCAGGTGTAAACAGTCACTGAAGCCGAAGGGTGAGCTGCCTTCTTATTTTCTCCTGTTTATTCAGTCAGGGGTAGCATTTGTCTTTGGTTTGTTCTTTTTATCACGTAGGGTTCAGGTAGCACCTCCTGGACTGGTTTTGTTTGTTATTTTGGCCTTTGTTCACCCCGGAGTCACGCTGCAGTTTAGGCACAATAAACCAGTTTCACATCTAAATCGCCTGTGGTATGGTTTCGGAGACCAGGGCGGGGTCACTTTTAACATATGCTACGTTCCTGTACCCCTACACAGGGCGTAACACCCATAAAACCATTTTGTTCAACATGTGTTGTGTGATATGGTTTCTGTGAAGGATGTTTTTGGTTTTTTGTCATTGAGAATTTGTCCAAAAATCAGGTTTCAAAGATAGTGGAAGGTCTTTGTCCCACTCGGGGATGAGTACAGATGTTGAGTTATATATATAATTTTGAGAGAACAGTTTTTTCTTGTCTTGTCCAAAGCTTTGAAACAAATTAGTATCTGACATGAGTTTATTATCTTAAAGGAGGTGTGTGATTCCTTCTTGCGCCCATGCTGTAAAGCAAAGACTTGCTCTGTTGACCTGAAAGTCTGAGTTGTGCGTTTGGAGAAAACCTGCTGGGTTCTGAGTTTGTGACTTCGAGGGTTTTTCATCAGGCTGGCGAGGTGGAGAAGATGAATGGGTTTTTTAAGCAGCAGTGGCATTTAATTAAAGCTGTAATCAAGGGACGTTCTGAAAGTTTACCGTTACCGTCTGCTTGTTCTGATTCTATCCAAGAGTTTTGTGCTACCTTTGGGTAAATCCAACTGATAACATGCTGTATCTACATGTGCTTTTTAATAATATGTTTGATTCCAATGAGCTCTATTCAGTCATGGTTGATTTCATTGGGAAACAGTTCATTCATGATGTGCTTTTTAATTCATGGTCCTTGCTTTTAACCAGTTCTTTTTGCTGGAAATGTTCAAATGTAGCGATGATGGTGAGACCGTGAGACAGTGTAAACAGTAGAATGACACGTTATTAACAGTTTTCAGGATAATCTGGTGCATTTTGGGGATTCCTGAGAAAAGGTGTTTCCGTCTCAGTGCTCTTGTTTGTTTTATTCTCAGTTTACAGATTTGCCCTCTGAGATATTATTGCTGACACAGATAATCTGAGCTTCCAGTTGCCTTTTGGGAGTTTTTAAAAACATGCAAATAGAAGATTAACTAGTTTAACTTTGGGTGTCATCCAGTGTTTCCCAATCTTGTGGAGCCACGGTACATATCTCACATTAGAAAAATCACACGGCGCACCACCAGACAAAAACGTCACAAAAAGCATATTGATCCTTTCCCCTGCGCACCAGGTGTAGTGGAATTAACTCGGCTTGTCCCCAGTATAACCTTTCTGCTTTCTTCTGTCCCCTACTCATGCTGGGCCTTCATCAGAGTTTTCTCCAGGACCAGGTCAGACTGACGACTTTTTCTTTTCAAATATTCATCTATTGCTGTTAAACACTGCGTTCTCTCACTCACAGCATGATTATTATGAAATTCCTTCTTCTTCTTCTGTTTTACTGGCAGTTTGCAACCCATTTAATTAGAGCAGGTAGATGCACTGCCCTCTAGTGGAAGAGAATGTAACTGTTCTGCCAGTTACTCATGCTGATTGCTTGGAGTATTAATCAGGTGGAACTAGATAATCTAGATAATCTTACACAGCACACCTGTGTGCTGCATCACAGTGCTCTGATCTAACAGCCCAATGCTGCGTCTCTGGCACTGAGAATCTCACAGTGTGTTGTGTGATCTCAGCCTAAGACCAATCAAACAGCTGTTTTCAAGTTATAAGGCTTTGTTGTCAATTTTCAATCAATAAATTGTGAAGTTAACCTTGAAGATCTTGGTGGATGTAAGCCAGATGTAATGAATTGTTAACATTACCCCAATCTTCTACCGCTCTAAACATTTTGAGCGATCGTGTTTGTAGACAGACTGCCATGCACGCACAAACACTTCCAAATACAGTGGGGGGGGGGGGGGGTACCCACAGCTGATGAACTGATCAAACTTACCAACAGCTGACAAACAAACTACGACTACTGTGAGATGGTGAACCAAATCAATAAGTTGGACACTAACTGGAAGGTTGGTTGTAAAAACATGACCTCATGTTGCAAACGGAGACATGAGCGCTGGTAAAAATCTTCACTTTCTATCATATTTGTATTTAGTTTCTTTTGAATGGAGATTTTCCTTTTTGCAACAAGTGTTCAAAATAAAACTTTATGTCTGTTGTGGTCCCTGAGTCTGCCCGGCCAGCCCTGCAAGACTACATGTGTTTTAGCTCCTGCTCCTGCATCACTTGGCCGGGGCGGAGCTCACCTCGGGCTCCTGCCTCTGACATACTCACCTGCCGCTAATCACTCACCTGTTGCTCATCGCTGCTTCTGGACACTACTAAAGGCAGCAGCTCAGAGCCTCTCGTGGCTGGAATATTGAATTACCACATTAGTGAGAATCCCGGCTTATAGATTCGACCTGCTGCTGCTAGCGACAACGTCTATGCTGTGTGACAACATGCAGACCTATGCGAGCTTGTGTCTGCGTGTGCGTATCATATGGACACACACATTTGGTATATGTATGCCAAGTGTTGATCGTGACCTGGTTCTTGTCCTTCAGTGATGCGTTTGCAGCTGCAGTTCAGCTCGTTGCTCATGTACTCAGCTCCTTGTTCCTCTTCCTCACTGGCCCCTTTGCCTATCCACAGAAACCCCTGCCCATCAGGGCTCCTCAGAACGAAGGCATCATTAGAGTTTAGGCTGGCGGCACTGGCATCAACCTGAAACAGACAAGAAGTTCAGCATCTTTGCATAAACACATCATTACTAACGACGAGCAGGAAATGCTTACCTCAGCAATCCTGGTGATGGTGCCCAGGTTCCGTCTGACTTGGAAGAGTCGCGTAGGAGGTGGAGGAGGATGACTGCCCAGGCGCGACGTGCCGCTCTTATACACAACGAGGGGTTTAGATTTAAAAAGACTGAGCAGATGTGGGGGTTCTTTACCCTGAGGCACTCTGACCTGAAATATGAAGCAAACTGGTTTTTAACGCACCAGTTAAAGAAAGTTCAAGACAATTATTTTTCACAGGACAATTTAAAGTGTTTCTGGTCGACTCGCCCGTGTGTGTGCACGTGTAGGTCTGCTTATGTGCTTCAGGGGCGGAGCTTGCCTGGCTTCCTGCTCCTTTGGTATCACATCTGTGATCCATTGCTGATTATGGACCTGATTCCATTAGGAATGATCTACACTATAGTGTCAGTATTTGCTCGTCTGCCATCACACGAATATCAAATTGAGTGATTTTTTAATCCAGTGGGTTTAATATGACCCAGCCAGCTCTTCTGGGAAGGCTTTCAACAAGCTTTCCACAAGTGTGCATAAAGGATTAGGCTTCAAACTTTCCTTTTTGCTAAAGCATATAGTTAGGGCTGGACCAGGTGACCCTGAATCCTCCCTTAGTTATGCTGCAATAGACGTAGGCTGCCGGGGGATTCCCATGATGCATTGAGTTTTTCCTTTCCAGTCACCTTTCTCACTCACTATGTGTTAACAGACCTCTCTGTATTGAATCATATCTGTTATTAATCTCTGTCTCTCTTCCACAGCATGTCTTTATCCTGTCTTCCTTCTCTCACCCCAACCAATCACAGCAGATGGCCCCGCCCCTCCCTGAGCCTGGTTCTGCCGGAGGTTTCTTCCTGTTAAAAGGGAGTTTTTCCTTCCCACTGTCGCCAAAGTGCTGCTCATAGGGGGTCATATGATTGTTGGGTTTTTCTCTGTATCTATGAAGCGCCTTGAGGCGACTTTTGTTGTGATTTGGCGCTATATAAATAAAATTGAATTGAATTGAATTGAATAAAAGAAGGGCCATTACGTGAGCTCCTGTCAGGTACATAGTGTGCACTCTGAGCATGTTTCAATGAATCACTGCACCAACTTCCTATTTTCTAGCAAAATATAAAGAAATGAGGAGTGGCTCAAGATTTTGCACAGTACTTTTAGAACAATTAACAAAGCAATCAGTACAAGTGCTTCTCATATTTATTTGTACCTGAACCGCATTCCCTCCCAGTGAACGATCCAGCTCTACAGTCAGGAACGCGGAGGCAGTCAGCTCATCCACAGAGCAGCTGGCTCCCTGCCTGCAGGGGACAGTAACAGTGATCAACGTTCAGTTAGTCAAGTTACAGTAAATCTAGAAAGTGAACCAGTCTATATTCTTAAAATAAAAATGCATCAAATAACTTTTTACTTTGGTTCACTCAGTCCGTTCTCCCACTTTGATTTAGTAAAATGTGAAAAAAGTGAAAATAATCAGAAAAAACTACCAAACAAATAAACAAACACACGCAGCTCATGTAGCTGTGATTCACTGTATTAGCAGTCTTAGCTGTCCACAGGGTGTTCTGTGATGGGAGCTTCCTCAGCTCATTTTGTAATAAAGATTCTGTATTATGGATGATGCATTATCATCCACGCTTAGGAATAGTCATTTGAATTTAAAATCTGAGCCCTGTTTAATCCAGAATTGAATTCAAAATCCTGCTCCTCACATACAAGATCTTAAATAACTGTCATGGTTAGCAGAGCAAACCGTGTGGAATTATTAAAGGACCCAAGATGCAGGCACTGCTGATGTGAAGGAGCTTTATTCATGGTGAGTGAACATACAACAAAGACGAGAGCTGAGAAAACCTAAACTGGGAAAACAAGTAAAAACCAAACATGAAACGGAGAACAGGGAGATGCAGAAAGACACTGGGAGACCAGACAGGATGACGCTGGGAGAGATCAGGGCTAACGAGACAGGAGGCAAGTAAAACTGAACACGCTGACATCAGACACGAACCTTCAAAGTAAAACAGGAAACTCAAAACACACACAAAGACAGCGACTCAGAGACGTGGGCTCTACACAGAGACCTGACTACACTGGAGGGGACACACAGGCAGGGCCGACACAGAACAGAGGAGCACAGAATTAACACCAAACCAAATAACAAAGCCTAAAAACTAGAACTCAGGAAGTTCTACAAAACTAGGGAGCCAGAAATACTAGGACAGAAACCAAAACACAAACAGTCATAATTCATAATAAAATCAAAAGTAAAAGTACAAAAACCAAAAATAACTGAGTCACCGACCCAGGACCGTGACAATAATCAGGCCCCATCTTATCTTAATGACCTTGTAGTACCATATCACCCTATTAGAGCACTTCGCTCTCGCTCTGCAGGCCTACTTGTTGTTCCTAGAGTATTTAAAAGCTTCCAGTTTGGATTCAGGAGACAGACACTATCTCTACTTTTAAGATTAGGCTTCAAACTTTCCTTTTTGCTAAAGCATATAGTTAGGGCTGGACCAGGTGACCCTGAATCCTCCCTTAGTTATGCTGCAATAGATGTAGGCTGCCGGGGGATTCCCATGATGCATTGAGTTTTTCCTTTCCAGTCACCTTTCTCACTCACTATGTATTAACAGACCTCTCTGTATTGAATCGTATCTGTTATTAATCTCTGTCTCTCTTCCACAGCATGTCTTTATCCTGTCTTCCTTCTCTCACCCCAACCAATCACAGCAGATGGACCCGCCCCTCCCTGAGCCTGGTTCTGCTGGAGGTTTCTTCCTGTTAAAAGGGAGTTTTTCCTTCCCACTGTCACCAAAGTGCTGCTCATAGGGGGTCATATGATTGTTGGGTTTTTCTCTGTATGTATTATTGTAGGATCTACCTTACAATATAAAGCACCAAAAGGTAACTGTTGTTGGGTTTTGGCGCTGTATAAATAAAATTGAATTGAATTGAATACCAGGTTTGTGTAATTTTTTAAAAGTCTACTAACAATATTTACATACACTCTCCTTTTTAAGAAAAACAATAAAAAACCTGCATTCTGATTAAAAAGACAGAAATCACATGGATAATCTCATATTTCAAAAGAACATTCTCCAAGCCTTGGAACCGCCGACATGGCTCCAATAGCTTGAAAAATGTTTTCTGATATGCAAAATAAAATGAACATTTTTTCCCAACCAAACGTTCTCCACTTCTTTGACCTTCTGGATGAGGTGTCCTCACTTAACACTGAACACCTGTCCTTTTGCAACATGCCAGTGTTGAGTTATTTTTCCCACCTTCCTGCATCACCCTGCATGAATCCTTTATTCATTATATTTTGATCCATCAGCCTGATCTGTTTTACAAATCATTCTTGTAGTATTCTTCTTGTAGGCATAACTCAGGACTTCCCTTAATTCTCCCGTTTCAGTTTTTGTTGATACAGTAATCCCTTACTTGTACCTTGTAAATCCTCTTTGTAATACTGCAAACCTTCTAAAAGGTCCAGTCAGTGTACAAACTGTTGAGATACCCTTGTCTCACAATTTTTGCATGCTCAATCATCCAAGTATGGAAATCCCAAAAAGTTGATTCTGTTCACCTGGACGTAGCGTTTTCAGTGGGAGAAATGTTTTTTTTTCATAATGCAAATGTACTGTTTCTATGGTCGGGGAAACCTGCAATCACCTAAGACCAAAGAAGACACTTGAATGAGTGACTGAACGCTACGCCCAGATGAACAGATTCAACTTGAGGGGGCAGACTGGTATTTTAATGTCTCCCTCCAAAATATGCTCCCCCAGATTTTATTCCATCGATTGATTTCATCATCACTTTCCTGAAGATGTTTTATTCCCTTGGTTCACTAATGATGTTGGAATTCAATTTTGGATTCTTTGTCCTTTCATCTTGCTTGGTAATGAGAATAGCATACAGAGACTGTTCTCATTCCCGACGCGTAACATACCGCCACGTCCCGAGGCGCTCCATAGGAATGCGAAAGGTAACCTTCCACGTCCCTGTGATACACGCCAGATTGTGGATGGAATCCAATAGGACGACGCTCCCTAACCTTAACCACAAGCTTTATCGTGTTAGACGGGCTGCTCAGTTTCAGCTGCTTCAGTGTTAAATACAAAGATAACAATGAGACTCCACCCCCCCTTCATATTTTCTGAAAGCAGGGAAATGGTGTCAAAAGGGCCAGTGACCATTTGGAGTGTGCCCTAAAGGTCGACTAGTCCTGGGGGTGCACCACTGTTTACCAGCATCAGCAGTGACCGGACATTTGGTGGTGAGAATCAGAGTATTGGATGCAAAGTAGCTCAGTTTCTGAACTCATACCAGGTGTAGATTATCTGCCCCGTCCTGTAAGTGTACAGGATGATGTAGCAGTCTCCACCGTAGAACTGACCATAGTTCTTAGGATCAGCAGGGACCGTACCGCTGCTCTCCACCCTCCAGATCTATAAAATGAGAAAAATAAGAATAGTTATTTCTCTAGTAATACCATAATAATTTTCAACAAAAACTGATTTGCTGTTGCAACAGGTCAACTCATCTTCCCTCAAAGCTGTGTTCCTAGCGTCATGTGCCAACATGAATCATGTCACCTACAGCCAAATAGCTCCAGAATCAAATCAAGTTAATTTGACTTATATAGCACTCTGTTGACCAAAGTGCTGTACAACAGAATAATCAGATACAATTTAAAAAGAAAGTAAAATTAAGGATAATAAAATAATAAAATAATGACAGACCTGACTGGCCTTAAAAGCCAAGGAGTAAAAATGGGTCTTTAGACGAGTTTTAAAAGAATCTGATATCTAAAGGCAGTTTAGTCCACAGTTTCGGAGCGGTCACAGCAAAAGTCCGATCTGCTCTGTGTGTTAATCGAGACCTAGGGACAACTAGCGGACCAAACTAGCATTTGGTCCGCAGACCTCAAAGATCTCACTCGAGTGCACCAATTTAGAAGCTAAGATGAGTGAGAAGCCATCTCACGGGCGCATCTGTAACCGGAAGGTCGCCGGTTCGATCCCCGGGCTCTCTGTCCTGGTTGTTGTGTCCTTGGGCAAGACCGCCTACACCTACTGCCTACTGGTGTTAGCCAGAGGGGCCGATGGCGAGATATGGCAGCCTCGCTTCTGTCAGTCTGCCCCAGGGCAGCTGTGGCTACAACTGTAGCTGCCTCCACCAGTGTGTGAATGTGAGAGTGAATGAATAGTGGCCACCAGTGTGTGGCGCTTTGGGTGCCTTGAAAAGCGCTATATAAATCCAATCCAATTATTATTATTATCTCAATGATAAGAATAAGACCCATGCTATCAACACATACACATACTCAGGTGGAATAATAACTGGCCACACAAGGACATCAATGCCACCAATGTCAACACATGAAAGCTCCTTATAGTACATGGAGGTCTCCAACTAAAGTTCACTGAGGCTCAAAGAGCAACAACAGTTTCAGAGCCACAATCTGAAGCACCTAAAGCCCCTCGTACTTCTGTTTTGTTTTCTCCTTCTTTCTGATGATTGTCACATCTACCACAACTGCTGTCTTCGTCTCCTTGTTAACTAGTTGGCTGCCCAGCAGCTGCTTGTCAATTTTCAGTGTCATTTAATTTTATTTACAATACTGCTCAAAGGTTTTAGAAAGCCCCAATTTTTCCAGTTATTTATTGTGATTCATGTCGTTCACGTCCAATGAATAGTTTGAAATGGTACAAAGGTAAGTGGTGAACTGCCAGAGGTTAAAATAAAAGGTAAGGTTGCCCAAAACTGAAAGAAAAGTACATTTCAGAATTACATTAAAAGGTTTTTCAGGGAACACAACATGGGCCAACAGTTTAAAGCTGTTCTGCAGAAATGCAGTTTGATCAAGCTTTGAAAGCTGGTGCTGCCAATTGTTCCAACTTCTCTGGATTACTTCCAACCTGCTCTGTCTGCATGAAAGCAGTGTTGGAGCACACTGTGGTATCATACCCTCGTGAGCATCAGTCGAACAGTACTGCAGAAAGTAGTGTGTTGCTACAAAAATAGCGAGAAAAAGGCAATTAACATTGGAAGAGAGACAGACCATCACTTATAAATGTAGGTCTGTCCTACAGAGAAAGTCAAGGTGTCAGTGAGTCCAGTTTCCTTCACCATCAAAAGGCTCAGAAGCTGCAGCAAACTGCAGGTTTGACAGGATGAGTTGCAGCAAGAAAGCCATCCCTAACATGGCAGAATAAGACAAAGAGGCTCGTCTGGGCCATGAAACACCACGACTGGGCTACTGAAGACTGGAAGAAGATATTATGGACCGATGGATCAAAGTTTGAAATCTTCGATTCATCACGCAGGATCTTTGTAGGCCGTCGAGTAGGTGAAAGGACGGGTCCACAGTGTGTGGCATCAACTGTCAAACATGGAGGAGGAAGTGATGGTCTAGGGCTGTTTGCTGGATCGGTGACTTGACCAGAGTGAGAGGCAGCCTGAACCAAAACAGCTACCACAGCATCCATGCAGGACCCTCGGGTATGCACCTAGTTGGTCAGGGCTTCATCCTACAGCAGGATAATGACCCCAAACATAAATCCAAGCTGTGCCAGAACCACCTCAGGAACAAAGAACAAGATGGTGAGTGTGAAAACACGGAGGTCCAGCACAGTCTCCAGACTTAAACCCCATCAAGCTGGTTTGGGATGAACTGGACAGAAGAGTGAAAGCAAAGCAGCTACAAGGTCCAAGTTTATGGGAACTTCTGCTACAGATGTGGGAGAAGATTTGATTTCTGTTGTAGCCAGAAGCCACGGCTGTGTTCAGCTGTTATATCTGCAAAGATGGCTACTCTGATGAGTCAAAGGTTAGAATACACTTTGGTCTATAAACTGATTCCATGATTTATTTGATTCCAATTGCTTATTGGTACTGTACTTTCATTTCAGAGTGCAATGAGACATTAAACTGCATAATTCTCAATAAAAATCTGGAGTAGTCTTTAAGCACAAATGAACCAGGATTCTGATGCATGCTGAGGTACTTGATTTCACACACCTGTGGCCATGAAAGCTGAATTCAACGGTTTAGATGGACGAGTGAATATGTTTAGTAGTAAAGTGTGTATGTGTCTTAGTGCCTTGAGGCAATTGTTGTTTGGTGCTATATGAATAAAACTGAATTGAACTGAATTTTCTTTTCCACAACACAGAAATGAAGAATTTATTTTTTTTATTTATTGTTTATTTTTTGGGGGAAATTGTTACTGTGTCTCCACAGTATTCCTGGTAAAACAGGAAAAAACAACAACTGTTGGATTAACCACATTACCCCAAAGATGGTGAACTCTAAAGAGAAAATGATAAAGGTAACAAGTGAAGCACCAGCATAGTTTCACAGGGACACTACATTTAGAGTTCTAAGGAGCTCGGAGAGAAAGAGACAGGACTTGTTTCAGTTTCTTGAAGATGTTTCAAATCTCCTCCGAGAAGCTTCTTCAGTTCTAAAACCAAACGGTGGAGAGTCTCAGGTATTTAAACCCTAGTGGGAGTTGTGCCTTAAGAGGGTCGTTGACCAACTATTGATTATGTGTATCATCGCACGAGCCAAGGTGTGGAAAGGGTGTGGGTCATTATCAGCAGAGGTTTCGGGTGAAATCACTGTGAGACCTTGCCTCACCCTATCGAGATCAAATACACAAGATGTGAGTGAGCGACAGAACCAGAGTCACCTGTACATCTGCACTTAAAGGTAAGGATCACTCTTTCTTTCTTTCTTTTCTTCAAGAAACTTTAAAAAGATGACCATGACCTCGATGACCAGAGATGGGCAGTAACGCGTTACTTGTAATGCGTTACTGTAATCCGATTACTTTTTTCAAGTAACGAGTAAAGTAAGGGATTACTGTTGCAAAAAAGGTAATTAGATTACCGTTACTTTCCCGTAGGAACGCTGCGTTACTGCGTTACTAAAACCGTGATTTTTTGCGAGAATGTCTCATGACAGTGACGTAAGCGAGTGCGACGTTCGTGACAACAGCTGTGTGCAGATCAACAATGGATCATATATCGAGTGCAGAGAGAGTATGAGCGTGCAGCGTTTAAAGCCTGGAAGTACTGACCTTACTTTGAGTTTGATTCCATAAAAAGTGACAAAAACATTAGTGTCCGTTGTGCGTGGGAAGAAAACTTCTTTTTACAGCGGAAAAAACCCCTAAACTTCCGAGCAAGCACCGAGTAGCTACGACGTAATGGGAAACTCACAGAGAAACTCGCGGATTCTTCCACTGACCGCTGCACACCTGCACCAGGGTAAACCTCCGCCTACCCCACTCCTGCTTTACAGGTGAAAATAGAGCAACAGGACCGCTAGTCTTTGACTTTATTTATTTTCTGCTGTGTTTTACTTGCATCTATTTGAAAGACTGAGTGTAAACACAAAAAAAAAATTATTTTATGTGCTGGAATGTGCAGAAAATAGGTTTAAATGTTAAACTAATTTCTTCCAGCCAGAGAATGTTGCAGATAATTAATTTTTTTTGCTTGATGCATAAAGTTAAAAGATTAAAACGAATAAAACAAGTTTTAAAAAGAGACTTTTCCATTTGATTACATTTTGTATGATGATTATGTAGAAAAAGTAGAATTGGGCTGAAAGATCTATCACTTTATCACCTATTCAGGTTGTAAATCGCGTTGTTAAAAAGTAACTAAGTAACTAAGTAATTAATTACTTTTGAAAATAAGTAATTAGTAAAGTAACAGGATTACTTTTTTGGGGGAGTAATCAGTAATTAGTTACTGATTACTTTTTTCAAGTAACTTGACCAACACTGTCGATGACTGAGAACATACACAGACATACAGTACAGTTCATTCACCTGTGTTTCTCCACTCCCATCATCCACCATGTTATACTGAGCTGCCATGTGGTGGGACTCATGAAGTTTTGAGGCATCAAACTCAACTTGCTGAATCTTGGCAACCTTCTCAGTGGTGAACACCTTCCCAAAACCCTCGCTCTGATCTCTCTCCTTCCAGTCCAGGAAGAACTGCTTGAACATGGGAGTCTCTCCTCCTTCTGGAAGCACCTGAATCTGCAGGACCATCAGGAGGAACATCACTGGAACTATTTCCATTTCCAATACAGGACAGTTTTCCAATAGTCCTGTACTTTTACTTACAGGAAACTTTCAATGAATAATATGAAAAAAAGTCCAGTTTCCATGAAGTGAAACTGAAAGTAAACCTGTGTGTTTGCTGGGTAGCCCATCTGCTTGATGAAGTTCTCAGCTGTTTTCATGGCCTCTTTTCTTTCATTAGGATTAGCATTATGTCCTGCAGGAAAAAAATAGACGAAATCAATGCTGATATGAAACTGGGTAGCTTATTTCACTTATAACAAGCCATTCAAAGCAGGTCCCAAAATCTCTTAGCTAACACTGTTTGAGCACCTTTCCATACAAATATCATTTTGTTTTTGCCGTGATCCAGGATGAAGCATTCATCTGACAGTAGGTCACTCTGCAGGAAGGGGTTTTCTTCCTTCACAACAGTCACTGTCATGGATCCTGATGCATCAGACACCTGGTAATAATAATAATAATAATAATAATAATAATAATAACAATAAAAAGTTACATGGTGGTTCTTGACTTCATTTAAGAATTTGTGCAAATGTTAGATAGAAAACAAACAGAAAAAGTTCTTATATGAATGTAAAAATGTGTGAATGATGCAGAGGTGGAGTACAAATACTCTGTTACTGTACTAGTAGAATTTTCTGGTATCTGTACTTTACTTGAGTAGTTATTATTCTGACAGCTTTTTACTTTTACTCCCTACATCTTTAAGCAAATCTCTGTATTTTTCTACTTCGTACATTTTCAAAACGTTATTTCTGGTTTAAGGGATTTGAGGGGAGTTATTATTTCATGTCATTGCGGGCCATCAAACTGATTCGACAGTAACAGTAACTCATTAAGGCAGTGGTGTTTGCATATTAACCACCAGGGACCGTTGTACAAAAAGAAGTGAAAAATGCAAAACTGTGTGTCAAAGTCAGGCGAGGAAGTGGCCGTCTTGTTGTTTTGTTTGGGTTTTTTTTTGCACACCAGAGCGACTGCAGGTGTCCATAAGTTGCGGTTGGGACACTTCAGCATCTAGCTAGATTTAGAGACAAGCAAGCATAAAGGGAGTGATACTTTTTTAATTTCAAATATAATGTTTCTATCAGCTCAACAAGCACAAACTGTTTGTGTGCAGTTTGCCTCACAGGGTGTTGCAGCTAAAGGTCCAGCTGCTGTATCTGCTGTGTAGCATCAGCAACAGTAGCAGGATTCAGAGTTAGAGAATTTTAACTTTATAGTTATAAAGAAGGTCCAGCTGCTGTATTTCACAGGGGGAGAAAAGAAATAGAACTAACTTCACTCAGAGATGGAGAAAGATGAGAAAGACAGGAGGTGTGCTTGTAGCACCATATTAGGTACATGTTATAGTTTTGTTTTTTTTATTTTTAATACATTTAAAGGATTTCAAAGAAATGTTTTTCCTTTGTCATTATGGGGTATTGACTGTTGAATTTTGGTGAAAAACAATTTAATGAGGGTGTAACATGAAAAAATGTGGAAGAAGAAAAGCACTGTGAATACTTTCTGGATGCTCTGTAAGAGGAGATAAAGGGAAAGGCTGACTAATGTCATCAAGTCTGAATCCTTCTGCTAAATAGGCAAGAGCCTGGCCATGTAAAGCTTTATACGAATACAATTTTTAAAGAGGATCCTTAGATCAAGAAAACAAGACTGGATGAGCGTAGAGATGTGAAAATCAAAATTTAGATGATAATCAGATGATTCCTGGGTTCTTAATAGATGATCTATTGCTGGAGAGGAGGCTGATTAGATGAATGACCTCCCTAGAGAAGTTCTCAGGACTAAACACAAGAACAGTTTTAATAGCAATTAGGCGTTCAGGTGATGTTGTTGAGGCTAAAAGTACAGCTGTGTATCATCAGCTATCAGCAAATGTCTTTGAAGTTACTAAGTAAATGACCCAGTAACATACATAAATAAAAGAACTGGTGCAATGATTGAGCTGCGTGTTTGTCCTGATCTTTCCTTTTCACAGTAGCAGGATTCAGAGTTATGATAGTGTTTGGAGAAACATTCTAACTATTAGACAACAAAGATCTTTGTCGATTTTTTTGTGTTTGTTGATGTTAATACTGTACCATATATAGTTTAGCCATCTTTCTGTTAGACATGTCTGCCTCTGTGTCATCATCATCACCTCCCTCTGACAGCGGTGGCTTGTCTCCAAGAACCTGAAAAAAGCAAAAAAAAAAAAGAAGAAGTGAAACAATTAATGCTTCCAGTAAATCCAAAAATAAACAATTCAACCAAAGCATAAATATAGCAAACTATAAACAAACATAAAAGAAATAAAAATGAGTTGAAAACATGAATTGAATGCACATGTGAAAAAACTAGTGAATGTTTTATTGTATTTATATGTAGATTTATCAACTGTTTTCTGAAGCAACACACAAAAAACGAGTGAAACACAAATATCTGCCAGCATCAGGTGTTTAGTCTACAGTTCAAACATATATTTGTTGTTTGATTTCAAGTCCACTGCTAATAGAGAGCCCCCCCCCCCCCCCCCCGCCAAAAAAAACCTAGCTCTGTCCAACAAAATAGGGGGCTAACTGTACTTCACACAAAAATGAAGAAATTAGAAGTGCAAATTATTATATATTATTATTATAATTATTATATTATTATTAGCTATCGAAAAGGGTGGGACCAGACAGTTATCCATAATCACGTCAGGGCCTCAGGCCTTCATTTAGCCCTGTGATGGTGGACGTCTTTGGTGGAGTGTTTGAAGCAGGAGGCTCAAGGGGGACATGTCGTCAGGTCCTGGAGCCTTTCTGGTCTTCTGTCTCTGCAAGTGTAGGCCCACGTCTACACTTGGAGTCAGAGGGCGGGGGTGTGTGGGGGGGTTGAGACTGCAGGTAGTCTTTTTGTGTAGGTGTGAGTTGAGGGTGAGCAGATGGGATTTTTGGGGGGTTGTCTTTAAAATCTGCAGTAGAAGGTGTTAAGGTCATGAGCAACCAGGGGAGGGACTCCTGTATTTGGTGATGTGCTGCAGGCCTCCCCAAACGGATTCTGGGTCACTGGCTGAGAAGCTGTTCGTTGTCTTTAGCTTTCTTTAGCTCCTCTAAGAAAAGCTAAAGCTGATCTCCTTGCTCAGCTTGTTGGGAAACAGCCCAATGAGGTCCATGCACTCAAATGGTCATGAAAATAAAGAGAAACCATTAAATGAGAAGTTGTGTCCAAACTTTTGACAGGTAGCGTATACCACTACCTATGTATACTACCTGGTAGTGGTATACTCTATATGGACATATAGAGTATACCACTACCAGGTAGTGGTATACTCTATATGGACATATAGTGTATATAGAACATGTACATGTACAGTGGCGGTCCTAGCCTGTTTGGCGCCCTGGGCAAACACTCCCTCTGCCCCCCCCCCCCCCCCCCCACACACACACACACACTCACATAAAACATATTAAGGATTATACATTAACATAAAACTGTTGTCGGAACCATACTGAATTTTGCCAGAGAAACACACACACACACACACACACATCTGTATCTTTTGCTCGTTTCTCCTCTTCTTTTCTCTTTTTTCTAAACTGAGGACCTGATGGCTTTGAACTTTTCTTGTCCATCTTCCATTGGTTTTAATTTTGCACTCCAGTATGAACACAGATCCCCCAACCCGAGGATCACCACAACATAACCTAACAGACCTACACCTTAGTTCACAGATTCACTTTGTCTAAGGTGTATTTCTGAGATTTCACACAACCCAGGATTCAAATCATGAATCCATGATGGGCTTGGATTTACAACATTATGATTGAAATGTGCTCTATCTGGAAGCAGCCCCCCTCCCCTTTCGACAGGTTGTGTGAGACTTTAAATCATCAAACTGTGAATTATAAACAAACAAAGTAGTCTTCAGTATGTATCTACAATGTACAAAGCAGTTAAAATAATAAAAAACAAACCAAAACATTGAATGAGAAGGTGTGTCCAGACTTTGGACTGGTAGTGTATATGTTTAGAACAGGAAACCCAAATGCAAAATAACTCAACACCCATAAAATAGGACTTACATCTGTTAACTTTGATGGCTCACTTCCTTCTTCCACGACTATCACTTCTGCACGAGCATTCCTCTCGTTGTCACGGATACCCCTGCCCACTTGTGTTGCCTTCAGTCGCTCATACTTGTTACACTTGGATCCACACCACTGGTAGATCTTCTGCTGACACAACAACAGTTAGACAAGGCAATACAAGCTCGGCTTTGGGCCCTATTTAATTTACACTCTCCCTGCAGATACATAGTGTCTACATATACTATATCTGCCTTCACACGCATGTGAACTTGAGTAACATCCCATTCTTTATCTTTAGGGTTTAATATAGCTCCACAGGTTTTAAGAGTGTTTTTATATTTTTGACCATTCATCCAGAAGCACATTTGTGAGGTCAAATACTGATGTTGGACGAGAAAGGCTTGGCTCACAGTCTCCCCTCTAATTACACCATCAGCCTTCCTGCATTTGGCAAAATGCAGTCAGTCCCATGTTCCTGGGAATGCCAAACCCAGACTTGCCAGTGAGATTACCAGATTGAGAAATGGGATTCATCGATCCAGAGAACATATCTTCGCTGCTCTTTGTGATGTAACGCTTGAATGTGGCTGACCCAGCTCTATGACTTTGGGTGGCCTTCCACTTTGTGGGTCAGTACACCACTAATAGCTAACTTGGGAATATCTAGTAGTGAAGAAATTTCATGACGGGACTTGTTGCATAAGTGGCATCCTGTACCATAATACAACGTCCTGAGCTCCTGAAATTGACCCTTTTTTTAAAACAAAAAACCCATTTTTTTAATACTTAAAGGTAGAGAGGGTGGCTTTGTCCCAAATCCAGATTTGGGTGCTCGTTCTACAGAAGTGGGGCCTGGAAGCTGAAGGCTCCCGTTCTGTTTTTAGACACACTAGGAATTACAAGTCAACCAGCAGTTTTAGAACAAAGTGCTCTGATGGGGTGACAGTACTATGAGGTACAATGAGTGATAATGAAATACCTTTGGCAGTATAGTATATAACCGTTTGTCCTTACATCACCAAGGTCAACGATGAAGCAGTCTCCACTGTTGAAGCTGGACCAACTGAAGGGGACTTGGGTGGCTCTGACAACACGCCGACCCTTGACATGTAGAAGTCTCTGTGCTGTAAGATCATTGGTGACCACATGGTTGAAACCTGAGGCCACACCTCCTGTCTGTGGACAGAGAACATATCATGCTGTCGACCTTCTCTGTTCACACTGCACTGTCACTTCTCTTTCTTACTCTCTCCTGCTCTTTCTTTCCAGTCACTGTTCCCAAATATAACGTAGCAGGGTTTGCAGAGTACGATGTTATGGTATAAAGTCAACGTAAAAAAATATCTGGCTAGTTGATAAAGGACAAAAAAATTCAAGTGGTCTGTAAAGTCATATTTTTGAGCCTACAATAACAATAAACTTTAAATGGCAAAAGCCAGCTAGTGACAATTTCTAAATGGTATGCATGGTATAAGTTGTATACTACTTTGGTTACCTAAGGCAAGGTGTAAGTGAGGGTTGAAGTGTCCTTTAAATGCACTCAAAGCACAAACGACACTCTTTTGAGGATGCCACATCTCGGACTAAGAAAACAGATGGTTTAAAAAGGAAAAAGTCAAAAACCTTCACTGTACAGAGATAGTGGCTGACAACACCATCAGCCACCACCCACACAGTCTTGAGAGCCAGGGGCTTCAATGCCCACTCATACATGCCCTTAGGTGACTTCAATGGGCCACATGATGGGGTGGGGTCTCACAGTGGTTTTGACGTACACCCTTTTCCCCACCATGGCTCATGTGACGCCTCACATGATTAACAGGTCATGGACAACGACTGAACCACTAAAGTTACACTATTATATGTTTAATTCTGTTTGAGAATATTTGTTTTTCTACTGTGGGCACAGCAGAGAACAGTCTTCCTGCAAGATGATAGTTTAAATCCTGTTCCTCCATGAACTGAATGCAATGATGGCGTTGGCACTTGTGGTTCGGGAGCTTTAGACATCTAGAATTGTAATTAAAAGATCAGCATGTTCAGCAGAGCTCATGAATGAACATACTTTGTAAGTGAGCCCTCCTTTGAAGTAGCTGGTGAAGGCAGTTGACTCAACCCCCTGTAGTTCTCGGTACTGGACTGGCTTTCCACCCAAGTAATCATCCAACTGCACGGTAAAGATGGCTGCAGCAGTGCTCTCATCCTGGCTGCACTCTTTTCCTGTCGATAATAAATAAAGACAGTGAGAAAGTAGTTAAGCAAAGTTAAGTATGTTGAAGTAAACTGCCGAATGTCATTGGGTGTTATTCCGGATGGACCAGAGCCTCCTGCCTCCATCTGGTCCATCAGGCATGGAGTGACTCAAAAAGTTTATTTCTGGGGTGGATGGTGTCAACGGTGATCTCTTGTGCCTGCCCCGGGGCCAGGGAGACATTTAGGTTTTGAAAGCACATTGCTACCAATCAACTTGTGAGCAGAGCAGGTGATGTGCTGTGTTCTGCCATTGTCTTCGGCAGTGGCAGCAGCCGAATTGTTGTGGAGGAGGTGAGGATGGCTTCAGTAATGAAGAAGCAGAAGTGCACCATCACTGACAGCTTGAATTTCTTCGGCTGCTACAAGAAAAATGTCCTTTAATGTGCTGTTTTGATGAGGGAGGTGATATTAGCTTCCCACTGCAGATCCTGGGAAGATGATGGTTCTGTCAGCATAGGTCTCCACATTGTTACTGAATCACGGCTACCTGAAGGGCCTGATACGCATCACCATTATGGTAAAATGAAAACAGTTGAAACCTTTCTTACATGGTGATTCAACTCTTGACAGTTACCTGAAAAACACATTGTTGTTTGTTAAAACGTGTGAACCTAAATGCCTGCCAACGCGATGCAATCAGGGCCATCCTGAAATTCACAAGAGTGTGATCTGGGGTTTTTGATATTGTACATAACTGGACACTCATCCTGCAACTCTGCCTGTTTGTGCTTCGGGTCCTGCCAGACCAGCTGCTGGCCCAGATGGTGGTGGAGCTCACCGTGATGCACAGGGACTAAGTGGTGGTGGCTCAGACCAAGTGCCAGATGCAATAATTGCTAGAGCAGCTTCACAGGAGACTCTGCTGGCTTCAGCAACTGGAAGATTGGAAGATTTTCCACTAACAGTCTTGTGACGACACTCTAATTGTTATCACCCTTTGTGATAACAATTGATGGTCACATGATGACTTATCACTGACTTATCACCTCAATGTTGGCCACTCCACCGTCTGACCCAGTAAAAGAGGCTCTCTGTGGGGAACGCCTGCTCCACACACCTAATTTTCCTTTCCTTTTATTCTGCATAAGGACGTTTTGAACACATCACTGTTTTGTCCTAGCAGGTAAGGGGGGGTCGATGGCTCTGTTGTGTACATCAGGCAGAAACTGTCTGTTCAGACCATGCATAATGGCTCCACTGAAAGATGCCAATGCCTAGATCACCCAGTGGCATCTCGCCCTCCAGCCATTTAAGTTCGAGGTGGTGGCTGATTTCCTCTCCTGCTCACATAGAGGGGAGTAGACTTGGCCGAGTGGCTCCCTGGCGTCGTTCAAATGGTGGAGGTATGTGACCTCTGAGGCGCCGATGCAGAGGAGCGGTGGTGCAGTGGGTTCAGCAGGCAGTGCCCTGGAGACTCGCGGGGCAGCTGGGACTGATTATTTAATCACACGCTCTCTATTTTAGTGGTAAACTGGGATAGGAGGAAAAGAGCAGTGTTGGAGTGAATAAACTGAGCTAGAGATACAGTGACTAAAAAGTCAAAGTATCACAAGAGTGTGATTTATTGTTGTTGATATTATAAATAAATGGACTCTCACCCTGCAACTCGGGTCCTTGTCTCAACGGACAAGCCCCCAAACTAACTGCTATCTGCCCCTGGTGGGTTAGGGAGACTTCATGTTGACATTATGAACTTGGTGAAGTTATGAATAATGCTGACGTTCTCTCCAGACTGATGCTGATATGATTTTTACTGGCTTAAGTTTCTCCCTAATCATTTTTGCCCGGATAGAAAAGAAACATCCCAGACAAAGCTGAGACAGCAGCTGAATCAACATAAGAAGGAAATGTCAACAAAGAGTGAACCGTCAGAATGAGACAAGCATGACAAGTTGCTGGTTAAAGCTGCACACTACCAATACAAACTTAAACACAAAGAAATATCCAGTAGCTTTTCTCTTTGACAAAGTCAAAAGAATAATGCTGTTAGCCCAGTGCTAGAAAATAACATGGAACCGTTAGAGGAAGAATTACTTGTAGAGCGTAAACAGAAGTCTTAACACAATAGTGGTAAAACTACTACTAGCATTGTGATAATTGTACAAGAACAATTTATTGAAAAATAGCAGTCAGTCTGATTTTGGTTTGGCCTTTACATAACAGAAAAAAGGGGTGACTGCAGCTAAAGAGGCAGAGCAGGTTATCTACTGTTGACTGGCTGCTCCAGTCTTGTCCCACTAACTATGCTTGGGCGTTATATTAACTCACGCTGCTCTCTGACTCACCCATCACAGTGCCAATGTGTGTGTGAATGTTTGTTCAGCTTGTTTGTTTTCTTAAAGTCACAAAAAAGACGCTTAGAAAACCTGAGCAGCATTTAGTGCCATCTAGATATAACAACTTTGTTTAAATGGAACTTTTTAGGAAACAGTGAAAATTGGGTGAAGTGAACCCCGAAGCACAATTAATGTTGATCACTTGATTTTTATGTTTTATTCAATCAGAAAATCAAAGCACACAAATATCCCTCACTGTTATAAACACCCTGAGTATTCCAAATATATACATATATATATATATATATATATATATATGTATATATGTATATATATATATATATATATATATATATATATATATATATATATACTCAAGCAAGTCCAGTCATGTTGACATGCTGCCAAACATACACACAGCTCATCTACATATCAGCATAGAAAAAAGAAAACTACTATATAGTTTTGTAGGTTTAAATCCATTGTTCTTAATGGACAAGCACCAGACAGAATGTTGAGAGTAGAGTAGAGTAGAGTAGAGTAGAGTCACTCAGTACACATTTGGTACTACTTTCACATTTTGAATTGTTGTTAAAATGGTTCCAATCAAAAACTGTAGGTTGGTGTGGGTTAGCGAGCTCAACACACGCTTTTGTGCGATGCCTACTTTTTGCAAAGTTGTTGCAAGTGAAGTGTGCAAAAGACACAAAAGGAGGCACGAAGAGATACGGCACCAAAACTTAGTGTTGAAGTGTGAACTCATGTACTGTTTGTTACACCCATTACAGATTTCTTATGACATCTATGACATGCTGCTACTGATAACTTCTGTGGCGCAGAATGACAAGTCAAAACCAAGAGTGTTTTAGGCTTTTCTTCTTCTCTGCTGCAAATAAATAAAAGCAGTAAGAGCAACGCCACAGCTCAATGTTAAAAAGATAATCAGCTGTTGTCAGTAAATGTGTGATTATCAGGGGGATCAGGTAACGCCAGGTGTGAATAATGAGGTGTGGTTAAACCTTATTCAGGTTTTGGAAACTTTATGGCACACAGCATTAAAGTATATCAAGCTTCATACACACACTTATTGTTAGCATGATGTGTAGTGATTGTATGGAACAAGCGAGGACCGATTTTCTGGCTAAACTTTCCTGAGGTGAAGTAGTGGTGACATGTTGCTGAAGAAAGCAAACTGGTACCTTAGTCATGTATCCACAGCAAATTAACAACAAACTTCATATTTTACTGTTGCAATATTTTTTTAACCATGCAAATCAAGCTTGATGGAGTTGGTGACTTTGCAGCACCTTCTCATTGTGATTTTACAACATTTCACTCACTGAGCTATTGAGTCACGTAGCCAACAAAGCGTCCTTGAAAATGAACAACAAAAACAACAAACAACAAAAACTAACAATAAGCTTCTGCTTGGTCCAGAAGCAGTCAGACCAGCATCATATGCGAGTGCAATCCATTAAGTGGGTTTATGATGATACCAATTTATGATGACAGATACTATATATACTGTAGTACTCATGTGTATATTTAATACGCAGCACTTTTCATGAATTAGTCCCAACAGTGAAGTAAACTGCAGGAGGAGGAGGAGCAGAGCAGGGGATGGTCTATATGACAAACCTGACAAAGACAGCATTGTTGGCAGGTGTTCTGATAGGACACTACAATATTTTTATAAAGTTCAAGCATTTAGATACACTGTTAAAAAAACATCTTAAAAAACAGTAATATTCCAGCAGCTGGGGCCAAAATACTACCGTAAAATAACAGAAAATAACTTCCTCATAAAAATACGGTTATTTCCAGTAATGACAATGCAGTTTGTTGCACTAATTTTACAAGTGCTTTTAGCCATTAAATTAGGAACATTTTAACGTGATCAAACAATGGTAAATGGACTGGTTCTTATATAGCGCTTTTCTACTCTTTCTGAGCACTCAAAGCGCTGTACACAACTTGTACATTCACGCATTCACACAAGCACATTTTTCTAAGTGCTTTCTAAGTAACATTCACACACATTCATACTCCGATGCATCGGAGAGCAATTTCGGGTTAGTATCTTGTCCAAGGATATTTGGCATGCAGACTGGGGAAGCCAGGGATCGAATCACCAACCGTCCGATCAGTAGATGACCTGCTCTACCACCTGAGTTACAGCCACAATGAAATTACCTATAAACAAGGTCAATGGATGTGGCAATATGAATCATAATACGTAAATGTACAGAAATATACAGTTAACAGCTGGTTTAAATAATAATGGATTGCATGCCCTGGGACAGAGGCGAAGCTGCCATATTGCACCATCGGCCCCTCTGGCCATCACCAGTAGGTGAAGAGTCTTGACCACAGACACAACGACCGAGAGCGTCCGAGCCGGGGCTCGAACCAGCAACCTTCTGATTATAACTCCCAACTCTTGAGCCACGATCGCCCTAAATAGCAATGATAATAATACTTATGTGATGTTACACAAGCTTATAGGAATCTTGTTATATACTTTTCCGTAGCATTACATTTGAATTCAACAGTTCAATCTTTCAAATAACGGACAGATATTTGTGAGATCATGATACATTTGTGAATCTGTATCTAAATATGCATAAGTACAGAGAGATACATTTAATAATCATGACAATTATGTTTTATTACATTACAGTGAGTTAACGTTCATTTACATTTGAAACGTGAAATCAGTCTATTTACGTAACTTTAATGATGTTCTAGAAGAACAAAACTGTAAAATGCAGTAAAATACTTTTATATTAGGATGTTTTCCTACAGTGCAGCCATACCCGCGACCTTGTGGTTGTTAGTTCACATTCATTGGCCGATGCTTAACGTCGTGTTATTATGTGTCCCAACATCCAATGGGATGTCACATTGTTTTCATGGCCACACCCTCACCCCAGGTGCAGAGGCCTATTTCTGTTCAGGAATGTTGTGAATTCTTTGAGATTTATATTAATTGCAATTCCTACCTCTACATTTATTTTTTTAAAATATATAATTAGCACAGCGTGACCGTGCAATGTTTTATATGTTTTTTTTTTAGTTTTTATTCCTATTAATTATATTTTCACTTGTTACCTCTGAATTATTGAATCAGACCTAGATGACATGAAATTTTCAGCAAAATTATAATTCAAATACTTATTAATTATTGATTATTCTCATTAATTTTTGATCATTTTATATATTTCTTTTCCATAGTATTACATTTGAATTTAACAGATCATTCTCTCACATAACAGACAGATATTTGTGAAATTATGATACATTTCTGAATGTATTTTTACAATCTGAATATGCATATGTACAAAAATATATATTTAAAAAAACAAGTAAATAACATGTAAAAAACATGTAAAATCACAGTCTACTTATGTAAATTTCATGATATTCTAGAAAGACAAAACTGTAAAATATACAGTAAGATACTTTGACATGACTATTTTCTGGAACAGTGTAGAGTGAAGTTTGTGTTATAGCTGAATGTGGATCATTCAGAAAGCTGTGAGGAAAATGATTTTCTCTGTAAATGCTTTTGCTGCACAGCTTCCTAATACAGCAACGCAGTTAGATCACCAACTAGACATGACACAGGGCTCAGTTTTAGGTCCATTACTATTTTCTTTTTATATGCTTCCTTTAGCTGGTATCATTCAATCTTTTAGCGACCTGTCTTATCATTTTTATGCTGATGACATTCTGCTCCATGTGTCCTTTAAGCCTCATCAGCTGGATAGGCTGTCCACTCTAGTCCAGTGCTTAACCCAGGTTTCTGATTGGCTTTCAAGCAACTACCTCGTTCTAAATACTAACAAGACCGAGACCATGATCATAGCTCCTCCTGAGCTACATTCTAAAATCAGTCAGGTTCTTGCCTCTTTCTGTCCATCTGTCAAGTCAAATATTCGAAATCTTGGTGTAATATTTGACTCTTCTCTGGGCCTTGACTCTCATGTAAAATCTTTGTCTCGTTCCTGTTTCTATCATTTAAGAAACATCTCTAAACTGCGACATATGGTTTCCTCAGCTGAATTGGAAAAACTCATTCATGCATTTGTGTCATCACGCTTAGATTACTGTAATTCCCTGTTTACTAGCTTGGATAAATCATCTCTTTCTCGCCTCCAAGCTATACAAAACACAGCAGCCAGACTACTAACTCGCTCTACCAAGCGCTCACAGACTCAGAGTCTCTTAGTTGTTCCCCGTACATGACTGAAGACAAAAGGGGGCGGAGCCTTTCAGTCTGTTGCACCAAGGCTGTGGAACAGTTTACCACTACAATTACGTTTGCTTGACTCTGTGGATTCTTTTAAAAAACAGTTAAAAACTCTTCTGTTCAAACAAACCTTTTGTTGATCTACATATTTTATATTTTTTACATTATTTACATTTGATCTTTTACATTGTATATAATGTTTATTGATTTTATTGTTTATTTTAATATTTGTGTACAGCGCTTTGTGATTGTCTGTCTGTGAAAAGCGCTTAATAAATAAAGTTTACTTACTTTACTTACTTACTTACATAAGACATTTGTTTGAATAAAAATTAAGAAGGGTTCTTTAACCTGTTGCACATGATAAGAAAACACAAAAGTTATTAAAATTAAAGATGAAAAATGAAAAGTAACAAAAATTATTGTTTATGTTGTGAATAAAAAAAAAATCTAAACAAAATCAGCTGGTCAGAGCAAAAACGATGTTAAAACATATGTCTGACCTGTATATAAAGCAATATTGTATGATTTTGAATGACTTTGTGATTTCTGAAGGAATAGAGCAGAATCAACTTCACGGCTGTTAT
Organism: Neolamprologus multifasciatus; assembly: GCF_963576455.1. NCBI lineage: Eukaryota > Metazoa > Chordata > Actinopteri > Cichliformes > Cichlidae > Neolamprologus > Neolamprologus multifasciatus. The sequence goes on along the minus strand of NC_140459.1, from coordinate 33,491,517 downwards.
AAAGATCGTGTCACATCCTGCCGTTGGTAACTTCTAAGAAGCTCTTGAGTGGTTCCTTGGAATTTAATTTGAGATTTATCTGTTACCCTGGAGGACTCTGAAATAGGACTTCTTCCAATGATAGCTTATTACATCCAATTATAACTCATTTCCCTCATTCTGAGTGGAACAATAAACTGACACCATGAATTCGGTCCAGAGCTTCAGTCACTTACCCAGCCAGTAGTGCAGATGGTAAAACGAGCTCTCTTTCTTTTTGACAGTGTAGAGAATCACATAAGCATCCCCAGTGTAGAAGCTCCCATGTAAGTTGTCGGGCACAGGGACCAACTCCATATTCTCAATCCTCCAAATCTGCAAGCCGGCTTTCTTGCCTGCTTTGGTGAACTCCTCATGCTCGAGCATCATGTCAAGCTGTTGCAGAGAATCTGACTGAAGAGGTGAGAAGGATCGTTGAGAGCAGAAACACACTGCCGGCCTGTTCTGCTGACTGACTGATAGTGTAGCAACAATGTTTCAGCTTCTGCTTTTCTCCTCTTAATACACACAAAGTGGGCGTGTCCTGTCAACATACACCAGCGTTCTCAAACATACACGAGAAGAGTGGCTCAGTTCCAGATCACATACAAACTCATCTGGTTTTCTGTAACCACAGACAAACTGTCGAGCTTGTTAGTAGTAAAACTAAAAACTGGAAGAGTCTCCTTGCAGATTATTGTTTTTTCTTTTAGGAAAAAAGTTTGTGGCATGAAATGTGGAGAATGTGGGGAGAAATTAATATCGGTAGTATCTTTAAAAAACAACAGAAATACAAACACATGCTTGCAGAGTGCAGCACAGAGCAGGTGCATTTCAAGCACACATGCACTTCATCAGACTTTGGTTAGTATCATTACAGTAATGATTACTCCGTCTTCCTATTCAAAAGCCATATGTTGCTATATCATTTTTTGATTGGTCGACATGGTACATTTTTCCACCAATAAGAAAGGGTGGTTTTTCTTGTTTTTTGTTTTGTTTTTTTATCAAGCGCTGTCCTTAGAAAAGTTTTTTCCATTTCCTCCTATGGTAAACATGACAATAGCATTCAGGAAAAAAAAGGCATTTCTTTGACATGATCATAACATAAAATCTTTTCTTTCGAGGCAGCATCTTGAAACAGTGATCCATGCTTTTGTTTCTTCCCGCCTGGACGACTGTAACGCACTTCATGTGGGGGTCAGTCAGTCGTTGCTCTCACGTCTGCAGCTGGTTCAAAATGCGGCTGCACGACTCCTAACAGGAGCTCGAAAAAGAGAGCATATAACCCCCGTGCTCGCCTCTCTGCACTGGCTGCCTGTGTCTTTTAGAGTTCATTTTAAAATTCTTATGTTTGTTTTTAAATGCCTCCACAGTCTTGCCCCGCCTTACCTCTCTGAGCTTCTTCATCCCCACACACCCTGTCGGCCTCTCAGGTCAGCTGACCAGCTGCTCCTGGAGGTACCGAGATCCAGGAGGAAGCTCAGAGGGGGCGGGGCCTTCTCTATTGTGGCTCCAAAATTATTGAATAATTTGCCCGTGCACGTTAGAGAGGCCCCTTCACTGTCCACTTTTAAATCACATCTTAAAACCCACTTTTATTCCTTGGCTTTTAACCTCAGTGAGACTTAGTTTCTCTTTTAATTGAAGTAGTTATTTAATTAATGATTTCACTCTTCTTTTATTTGGTTTTTATTTATATCTCATGTAATTTTATTTTACAGTTCAAATGTACAGCACTTTGTGTCAGCTGTGGTTGTTTTAAAGTGCTTTATAAATAAAGTTGATGATGATAACTCTAGTTTAACGTGACCTATCAACACATTCTAAAACCTGGTCAGATGTTTGAAGTCCTCACTTTTAACACAGGTTGAAATGGAGACTTCTTGTGGTTGGTTCTTGTTGCTATGTGATCTTAAACTGGGGATGTGATTTGAAAGACCTGGTGCATCCATTGACCCCAGAGGGTTAAAGCAGGGTCATGCAGTGGGACCAGCGATTAACCGTCAGCTGGTCCTCACAGACCTGTCCTCCATCAGTTGGGGCCATGAGGGCTGGAGGGTCAACGGCTGTTGACGTGGCCACTGTGCAACTCAGCACATAAATTTGTTGGAGCTGAGAGCTGTGCTCCAACAGTATCTGTGAAGACTGAGAGGCTATTACATCACTGTCAGGACAGACAGCACCAGACTTGGACTGATCCCTTCAGCATCCTCCCGTTGAGCCTCTTAAGGATGATGATTTGGAATGGCTTTCCCTCAAAACGGTTACATTGTAACCTTGGTTCTCAGAGTGAGACACTGAGCTCTCTCCACCTTTAAGGTCGCTCGAAGACACATTGCACATTGCAGTGACTTCCTGTGGGGCGTGGCCGGGCAAGCTGGAGTGAGTTAAAGAAGTACCGACATGCCCTGACTAAAGGAGTGGAGAGATAGCGCCTCAATCAGAGAACCAAGGTTACAATGTAACTGCACTTTCTCAAGTTATCGTATTCACAAGGTCAGAGGTCGGCGAGCTTCCGACTTGAGTTACTGCATTCACAAGATTTTCAGAAACCTTGACCTCTGACCTTGAGGTTGAGGTCACTGAGATTCAACCTTGCCTGAGATTTTTATTAGATGCACCTGCAGTATTATTTTGAAAATCCTACATCACATTGTTTTCCAGTAGTTGCATTCACAACATAGTCAGAAAATCGGACTTCTTGACATTAAGATCAAGGTCACCAGGATTGAAACTCACCTGATTAGACTATTCCAGGCTGCTCACCGGCCTGCCCAGTGGGGTGACGGCAATCAGCCTTTAAGCTTAGGGGTCAAAAGTATTTCACATCATTTATTGTACTTGTGAGATATATGTGAATACAACTTCATCAGTGTTGTTTTTGCATAAAGTGTAGGTATTGTCACCATTTTTCCAAAACATTCATTACTTACTGTGTTTATTGAACATTTCTTTGGCCACATGGAAAGCAACTGTGCTGATGGCTTCAGATCATCTTTGTAAGCTGGATCGATACGGTGGATACACCACAGAGGCTTACTTTTATATCTAAGTATTCTGCAGCAGGGAAGGATGATGTGCTCCGAAGGTCAAGCTCTTCACCTTCTGCTGTGCCAGACATTTGAATTTTGTTGTGTATCTGTCTCTCAGTGTAGTTTAAGCTGTCCAGGAAGCCTCAAGCTGTGCAGTGCAGGGAAAGCTGTGATTGGCAAATGCAGGCGGTGATTTCCTTTTGCTTTTTGTTTTAATGGGCGGAGCAAGTATTTTAAATATTGCTTTATGATTCTCTTTTAATTGTGAAAAAATAAATTCATGTTCAAAGATTAAAATACTCTTAATTGTGCAGCCCTAGAGTTTATTTATACATGACAAAGTTTTGTAACCACTTTCGCTCCTCTTAAATTTAAGCTTCAGGTCTGACCACACATCATGTTGTCATTTGAGGCCAGTCAGGGAGCTGGTCAGCTGTGAAGTTTGGGATGAACCTATGGTAGTAACCAGCCCGCCCTTGTTGTACTGCTGATGTTAGCATGTTGATTCTTCCGTGACAACCTTCCCAGTGAGTAAAGTTTGGCCTTCCACCTAGTTTACTTAAGTAAATCCAACATCCAACGTGGCTGTCCCTGGCTACAGCCACCAGGTTGCTATGTTGGCAAAGGGCTGGACATCTTTAAAGCTCCCTTTAATCACCGCCAAACGCCACCGTCTGGCGTTCTCTTAACAACAGGAGCAGCAGGTGCATGGCACAGTCCCACGTCGCCCACTTACAGGCTTCTGCCGTGGCTTCAAACATGTCCACAAATGACTAGGGATCATCCGTTTCATTTTATGCAGCGTGATCGTCGGAGCAATGGGAAGCAAGGATGAAACACCAGGCCAGCTGCGGGATCAAACCAGCACAGTAAGTTTTCCAATATCTGTGTGCATGTGGCACTTGGACTGAGCCTGCAGGGCCTCCAGTCGTTGCCGGTTAACTACTGCCTGTTCTTACTGTAGCACCCACGTTGGCCGTGTTGGGTGTCAACATAGCACAATGGGCCACAAGAATATCCCAAGATACACATGTTGTCACACCGTACCCACATGGAAAAGAAATAGAAAAAACTTATAAAAGACTTGCATCAGATGTGGCCTACTTCATATAGTGAATCATAGAAGGCTTATATGATTTACTCATGAAGTGGCCACTTTCTCATCACTTTCATATATTGTTTTAGTTTTATATAAGTATCCAAAACATGCAAGTTTCATTTATATGATTTTTCAAGGGATCTTATATCTGTTTTACCTCTTGTATGCTTTTCATACAAGTTTCACACAAGACAGATACAAACTTTATAAGATTTATATCTTTTCCATATGCATGCTTGCATGTTTCTTTTATTATTACTCACTGTATGTTGTAACTTTGCCATTGTTGCCCAGTGTTGGGCCAGCGGCATTCCCAGCTGCTCACTGTACTGCTTCCTCCTGGTCCCAGGATTAGGAATTGCATACCAGCTGCCTTTCCTGGTACGAAAAGAGACTTTTACTTGTCAATGATCAAAAGATGTATAAATTTGGTAGTGATTAGTTCAATTCAATTTAATTCAATTCAGCTTTATTTACATAGCGCCAACAGTCACCTCAAGGCGCTTTACATTGTAAGGTCGACCCTACAATAATACACACAGAGAAAAACCCAACAATCATATGACCCCCTATGAGCAGCACTTTGGCGACAGTGGGAAGGAAAAACTCCCTTTTAACAGGAAGAAACCTCCGGCAGAACCAGGCTCAGGGAGGGGCGGGGCCATCTGCTGTGATTGGTTGGAGTGAGAGAAGGAAGACAGGATAAAAGACATGCTGTGGAAGAGAGACAGAGATTAATAACAGATATGATTCAATACAGAGAGGTCTGTTAATACATAGTGAGTGAGAAAGGTGACTGGAAAGGAAAAACTCAACTCGGCAGCCTACATCTATTGCAGCATAACTAAGGGAGGATTCAGGGTCACCTGGTCCAGCCCTAACTATATGCTTTAGCAAAAAGGAAAGTTTTAAGCCTAATCTTAAAAGTAGAGATAGTGTCTGTCTCCTGAATCCAAACTGGAAGCTGGTTCCACAGAAGAGGGGCCTGAAAACTGAAGGCTCTGCCTCCCATTCTACTTTTAAATACTCTAGGAACAACAAGTAGGCCTGCAGAGCGAGAGCGAAGTGCTCTAATAGGGTGATATGGTACTACAAGGTCATTAAGATAAGATGGGGCCTGATTATTTAAGACCTTGTATGTGAGGAGCAGGATTTTGAATTCTGGATTTAACAGGAAGCCAAAACAGGAGAAATCTGCTCTCTCTTTCTAGTCCCTGTCAGGACTCTTGCTGCAGCATTTTGGATTAGCTGAAGTCTTTTCAGTGAGTTTTTAGGACTTCCTGATAATAATGAATTACAGTCGTCCAGCCTGGAAGTAATAAATGCATGAACTAGTTTTTCAGCGTCACTCTGAGACAGGATATTTCTAACTTTAGAGATGTTGCGCAAATGGAAGAACGCAGTCTTACATAATTGTTTAATATGTGCGTTGAAGGACATATCCTGGTCAAAAATGACTCCAAGGTTCCTCACAGTGTTACTGGAGGCCAAGGTAATGTTAGATACCATAATCCTAACATCTAAGATTAGTGTGTGCAATATTCAAGTCTAAAAATATAAAGTCAAAGAATAACATAATTATATACCTAAATAAAGTTAATAATGGTTCCCTGGAAGCCCCAAAATGTTTGGAAAATAAGGTTTCAGTAGTGATTCTTAGAATTTATCACCAAATTGAAATAAATGAATGCGAGGCACTGTACTAGATTACCAAAGTGACAGACGAACAATTTGCTGTTCTGGAAAATAAATGACCAACATTTTGTTAAAACATCCCTGAGAGACAAATAGCAAGACTCTTATATAAGTCACACATTTTACAGACTTTAAAGGCTTCAACAAACAGACTGAGCTTAACATTTGTTGGCAGCCTCTGCTCCAGGAAATCTAAACATCAGTATCATCTCTGAGTGGCCTCTTAGCACAAATACTGAGGAAACTGCTGATAAACCACCGCCTACCGTTACGATCAGTCTAATTCTGTGGCTTGTGCTGGCAGTCAGTTGCTACTTTTGGCTTCATTTCCAAATAATGTAAATTTTTACTGTAACTGTTCCTTATTTTAAAGGGCTGATTAGTGTTGTTAATCTTGTAGTGTAGTTCACAGTATTAGCTGTCAACTTATTTGCAACAGTGTTGCAGTTCATTATTATGTTTTTTATGGTGTGATTACAATCATCCCATAATGTGAAAGACACATAAAACGCCCCATTTCAATGCACAAAGTTGATAACAGCTGCTACCAGTTACTTCTGACTGAGAATTTAGGTTTTGTTAACCAGTTAATACAATAAAAACCTGAACTTCATTCGTAGTACATCGCTCTATTTAATTGATTTAACTGCTTGCTAACCAGGGTAAATGGTGTACTATCCGGTTGTTAAGTGATGATGTGACGAATCCTACTTCCGGGCCTAAAGTAGTCTGCGTTTAATATGGCTTTTGTGTTGTTAACGTGTTTAATGTTTTGTATTTTCTTCTATTTAATCTCAAAAAGCTCCTAAAACAGTCAGTGATCACTGTTGACCTCCCTCGGCTTTTATTACCGCTAATCATTCATTTAAGCTCAGTTTTTAAAACCTCAGGATGTAACTACAGCCCAGCCCATGCAGCAGTATATGAATGACTAACCTCGTATTGTGGATGGATTATCTCAGTTGTTCTCCTGGCTGAAGTTTGGTCCTTTTACAGCATCCTGCCATGCGATTACATTTGTTCCTGACCACCGAGAACACTCACGTTAACTTTTATCGAGTGGAAAAAAAGTTAGCTTGTTTATATTATGCTAACATAGCTGTGTCGCTAGCAGTCACGTAGCACATCATTATATACCAGCTAGCCAAACTTCAGTAACCCTACAAACGTCACTGCTGTTTAGTTTTCTGTCTTCATTTATGTTGGAAGTGATAACAGAGCTGTACGTTTGAATTTGTTTCCAAAACCCCGCAGTCAGGACATGCTATATTGTATTTAGATAGAAGCTAGCGAGCTAACTTCCTGCTAAGTTCCTGCTAAGTTCCTGCTAACTCCATTAAATGTCATAAATTCCGTTTTCATGGATGCCTGGATGTTAAACTCAATTGTTACACCTGGTAGAGCAGAACACTGATCATTTTATTAAAGATGAAGGACTTTAGACAGTTTTTCAACTCTCAGTGTTGCCATAGTGATTGTTTGATATATGGACCTGCAGCGGAGTTTAGGCCCAGACGCGGCTAGTGACGTCAGACTTAACGACCGGATAGATAACTCTTATTTGTAATTGCACAGTCATACATATTACAATAGTACAGTGAAATTGGAAAACTGTCCCACATTGGCACTACGTACAACACGACACAACACATTACAACACAGGTAGCCAGTCAGGTCAGCTGTTAGCACTGATTAGGCCTGCCCTGTTGTATCTGTTTGTGACCTCAGCAGCCTGAATCTCCTGCCAGACGGCAGCAGCTTAAGCACCCAGTGTCCTGGGTGCCTGCAGTCCCGTAGGATGCTGTGTGCCCTCTTGAGACAGCGAGTGCTGTACAGGTCCTTCAGGGAGGGAAGAGGATGTCCAAAGATTTTTTGGGCCATATTAATGACCATCTGAAATACCTTTTTGTGTGCCATGGTGCAGCTGGAGTACCACACACAGATGCAGTATGTCGGCACACTTTCAGTGGAGCAGTGGTAGAAGACAATCAGCAGCTCCATCTTCAGATTCATTTTTCTGAGGATTCTCAGAAAATGGAGAAACTGTTGGGCCTTCTTTACAACTGCTGAGGTGTTTGAGCTCCATTGGAGGTCTGTGTCTATGTGCACACCCAGGAACTTGAAACACCCTTTCCACATACTCCCCGTTGTGCTGACAGGTTGCAGCTCAGACTTCCTCGTTCTGAAGTTGACTACCAGCTCTTTTGTCTTGGTGGTATTGAGGTCCAGGTGGTTGTCTCCACACCAATCCAACAGCCTCTGGACTAGGAATGGGCGATATGACCCCAAATTTATATCTCGATATTTTTTAGCTGGATGGCGATTTACGATATATATCTCGGTATTTTTTTTTTTAAGCCATAAGGTAAGAACAAAAAGAGAGTTCTTAGTCAAAGCTGTGTCCCAGATGTCACACAGGCACTTTTATTAACATACAGCGCAGATGTGCATGAAGAAATTACTCAAACATAAATTATCAGCATTTATTAAATGCGCTGCTTTGGCCTCTCTGATACCACTTTTCAGATCAGATCTGGCTGCACTGTACTGTATACCGTCCCTGGATATGAAAGCAGCATCACGTTGCTTCAGCAGGACCTGGACCTCTTTAGTCATCCAGGGTTTCACAGTCTTTATGGCTGGGGGGCTCCCCTCCTAACAGGAGTGTATGCAGGGATCAGCAGCATGATCATGTAGTCTGACAAACCTAGAGGGGTTGCTCTGTAGTCTTTTTGGATGTTGCTGTAGGCTTTATCCACTGTATTATCCCCCCCTTGTTGCACATTTAATATGCTGTTCAAATCTGGGGAATACTGACCCTACGTCAGCATGCTTAAAGTTCCCAGCTATGATGTGCACTGTGTCACTACTGCATGACTAGTGCTAACTGTGCCTTATGCTAGCTTTTAGGAAGCTTGGTCTCTGTCTTGTAACAAACATTTTGTGGGCCCTACAATAGTGCAACAGATGTAAAAGGTTATGACAGCTTCCTGTCCTGGGAAACCCCAGACCTGTGATCCTTCAAAGATCAGCCTCGTTTAAAGCTGTGTTTGCACCAGGTTTCTCAGTAGAAAACATAGATAAAGAACTTTCACTGGACAGTACAAAGTGACAGGGACAGATAATAACAGTGAACTAGCATAAGAGAGTATAATACGTTTTAGCACCCAACAACTGGAAACTGTAAGGTGCAATCAAAAGGTCCTGACACTGGTATGAGCAGTGACTGTCCTGAATCTGGATTCCATGTGATGATGTCAGCTGTCAGTAGGTTGAGGCCACATACATACACACTAAAAAATGCTGGGTCAAAAATAACCCAATTTGTAACCCAGTGCTTGGTCAAATTTGGACCGAGCCAATGCTGGGTTGTTTTAGCTTAATAGGGTTGGGTTACTGGTTTGACCCGGCACACTGGGTTAGCATAACTGTTTTAACTGTTTAAAGTTGACGTTACCAAAAATTGGGATGAAACTCATATCTCACCACAAGGGTTATATTAAATTACCATTAACATTTAGGTTAAGATTCTATTTACTGGGTGCCGGTTTAGCTAAGTTGGATAGGCAGGCGACCATATGCTGCATGGCTGAAAGCAGTCGGCCTGGGCTCAAGTCTGACATGTTTCCCCCTCTCACTTTCCCGTCAGTCTTCATTGTATCTGTCTAATAAGGCCAGAAAACAGGATTCCTACTTACAGATTGTCTCAAAAATACTTTTATTGCCATATAATACACAGAATAGACAGTATTGACAAATAGTTAGTCAAACAGAGCAACCTCAGCCTCATTTGAAATAATAACTTATTTTAAAGTAGAAATAACTATAGCTTTCTTCATCAGAAGCTAGCTGGTGTTATCTGTTAAATGGCCTTTGAGTAGGTAAAGTTCTACAATAAACCAATAAATTGCATTATCAAAAATAACCTTATGATTTTCAAACTTTTAGAATTCACTTTTTACTCATCATGTCTGATTTCATAGTAGAGAAGTCCAGTGATGTCTGATCAGGTCACAGTCTAGTTGACAATGGCAGTTTTTGAAGAATGATATGGCTTCTTCTGAGGTTTGTATTCAACACAAACACTTGGGTACAATTTTGACCCAATATTTGATCAAAGCTGCCCAACCTAATTATTTAATTATTTATTGCCAACAGAACTCCTGAGTCACGACTTTTGAACCAATATTCGGTCAAACTAACCCAACTTTTCCCCAGAGGCTGAGTTATGAAATCAACCCAGCATTTTTCGGTGTGTATGCTTATTCTGGGTTTTTCCTGTTCCTTTTCTTTTCAGCAAAAGCTAACAAAGCCAAAATGCCTGAACACACACACTAGTTTGTCAGTAGTCCAGGCTTTTCTCTCATGATTTATCCATGTGACTATGTAATACAGTACCATTGTTATAACCCAGGTCATTGTTGCCGTGTGGTGCTGTTACTCGCCACACCATGCGGGGGCATTGTTTGTACTCTGTGATGTCTGTTATGTAAGTTTCCAGGTGGAGGCTGACCATTGGTGGAAGAGGGAATGAGGCCAGCTACAAATTGGGACCTGACTGGGCCGGCAGCCTCTCCTACTACTTCCTGTTTCCAGTGAGCTGCGCGTTTGGCACCCTTCGTGGCGTGTGACAGAGCTGGGCTGCAGTAAAAACAGTTTAGAGAGTCGTATCTGGACACGGTAGCTGTAGGGGTGGGAAGCCGTTTCTTTTACCACCTTTTTCTCCTGTTTCGGGGAGGGAGACAGGTTAGAGGTTTGTATTTTCTTTTGGGGTTGATTCACTATAGGTAAGTTAGTTCTGATTCATTTCCAGTGTGTTTTGTTTGTTGTTTTGGCCACGCCCACCCTGACGCTCGCTACCTGTCAAGTTAATAAAGCGACTAGTCATTGTAAAGCTGTGGCTGTGTGATTTACTTCTTTTTATTATTTTTCTTGTGTTGCACTCCAGCCCCCCAGGCCGGTGTGTAACACCATAATACCCAGCTAGTAGCTAGTTTGGCACATTCTTCAACAAACAGAGCAGGTGCCTAAATGAATGCAGATGCAGGCAGCGGCCTCACAGTCAGCCATTATTTTCACACGACAGCCACATCTGCTAACCCTCACTCTAAAACTCTAAGCTATGACTGAAGCGTACCACATTTCCTGTTTTTGAATGTCAATGCACGTATGAGGAACTGAAACAAAGTAGATTATGCTTATTTTAAAGGCCTCACAGCAACATCTGGCAACAGTGTATGTAAGAGCCAATTAAAGGTTAATTTTATTGGTGCTGGTAAAATGATTAGAGGAGAAATATACATGTTTGATGTTAAGAATATAATTTCTAGTTAATTTCAAAATACTGTTTTGTTAAAGGTATAGAATATAGAAGTGCGACATTCTAATGCGCTTTTTAGTATTTTGGGCTTCCGGCACACTGTAATTACGTAGTTGGGGAGTCGGATAAGCTGGAAGCAACACAGTTTTTTGACAGAGTCTTGCCATGTAAATTAAAAGTTTCAATAAACATCTTTTTTGCAAGAAAAGTACCTGGACTTGCTTGCGTTTCAAATGCATGTTGCCAGACTGACTCCTAAAGGTGGTACAGAAGAGTGAAATAGAGACGGAGTGCTGCCACTACAGTGTAGGATACCAATATGTGTAGTGTTGGCACAGTGCAGTGGTACCACTTACAAATACCCAATAAGATGCTCTTGTGTATCTCGTGTTTTTGTGATTTTCTGACATTTTGTTAACAGTCAATAACTCTTTCATCACGTCGACAGACTGGTGCAGACTACAGTGTTTTGTGTTGTGGCTTTTAATGCAAAGAAGAGAAGAGAGGTGTTTGAGAAAGAGGGTAAGAAATGTGCTGTAACCTTTTTAAACAGCAAAGGACGAGCGCGCGGTGGTGAAGTTCAATTCAATTGGAGTTGTTATTCTGCTTGTGTAGCAATTCTGCTTATCAGCTGTCTGCTTATCAACAATCAGCTCGTTTCAGTTCGTGTGCCAGAGGAAGAAAAGAGTGGCCCAGTCTACAGCATAGATATGAACATTACTTGAACATTACAAAAGGATGAGCACGCGGTGGTAACAAACAGGTCCGAAACAGCTGCATCCTGAACTTTGTGTTCACACATACTGAGAGAAAGATCATATGAGCGTCCTCATCAGGGCAGGGTTTGTGTTGGTGTGTGGGACTGTAGCCGAGAGGTTACTGATAAATGTGAAATGACACGCCACGACCCGAGTGTAGGCTGCTTTTCACACTTTAACAGTTCTTCTCTACAGATGGTTTTCTGAACATCCTGCTGTCACTGCCGCTGATGCTATCACAATGTCCTGATCGATCAGCCTCGTTGTCAGTTGCTCTGCCTCCTCTTCTGCCTCCTCTGGCCCCAGCAGCTACTGAATTAGGGGAGCTGTGATTACAATGACGGCTCCCTGAACCGGAGAGCCTTCTTCACCTGCATCAATGTCACTGGCACTGCCAGATCTGAGGCATCTTTTTGGGTGACATCAGTCCAGGGGCTGGTCGGTTCATGCTGCACATGCTCCGCCCAGGTGTCAATGTGGATGATAACATATTTTTACATGACTTGGCAATCTTCTACGGATTATTGGAGTTTTTGTAACCTTAAGATCACCTTAATCTGACTGTCTGAGCACAGACAGCCAGTTGATTTCAACAGTGACCAACCCAAATGAACATAAGCAGCAAGAGGGCAGCCTGATGAGAGCAAACATCATCGAGGTTGTGCTGCAACAACTGTGCTTGCCTGCATTTATTTGTTAGCACTTTGTGTTTCTCCACATCCTGTTTACGGATGGAAAGTGTGACCCAAGTGGTTTCTAAATTCTGTATTATCAGCTCTTTCTTATCTGCTACTGTGTCTCCACTTAACATTTCCCCACCATCTAAGACATTTCATCTACCAGTTAATCCACGAGTCAGTAATAACATAATTACAAAGTGCTTTCCCCTTCTCTTATCAAGCAACTCACATAAAGTACAAAACTGATCGTGTGCAGCTTTGTAAAGCAGAGGAATTGCTCTCCTCGCCGCACAGAGCGCAGTTTCAGTACTTTCTGAGCTATGTGCAGACACAGTAAGCTCTGCTATTTTCACTGAAAACAGCAAACTGTGACCACAAGCTTATAGGTGCATTTTTATTTCCTCTTTAGAAACCTCCACCTGGCTAAACTATCCAACATGCACACACAGTTTCACACCTTGGCTCAGGCGATTAGAGGATCATCAGGGGGTCCTTTTGTCCCTCTTTGGGGGGAAACTCCCACCAGGTTTATATCTGGGACTCTCCACCATTTGACCTTAGAACCGAAGAAGCTTCTCGGATGAAGGTGAAACGTCTTCAAGTAACTTAAAGAAGTCCAGACGCTTTTCTTTGCAAGCTCCTTAGACTACGATGACCTGGATGACTGAGAACCTTCACAGAGCCTCACTATATGTTTTGTAAGGTCTACCCAGCATCCTCCTCTGTCACCTGATCTAAATCACCACCAGGTGGTGATCAGTGACTCAGCACTTATCATCTACCTGCGACCTGGGGTGTCCTGGTGCTTTGGGCTGTTAACATTAACATTAATGTTTCATATTATACTCTATTGTTTATTTCGTGCTGTCGCAAAACACACTGTTTAATCCAGCATTTTTTCATTGGTTTAGATGATGGTTTGCAATAGTCATCACGGCACGACAGCCAAAGACCAGCCAAGACAAATCGGGGAGCTTGTTCCTAAACAAGGGGCCATCTCTGTAGCATGGGCATGGTTTGGTTACGAAAAGTCTGACATGGTGCAGAAAACTGTGCAAATTATGCAGCAAACTGGTCTCCACCAGAGACACAGACACAATGAACCTCTTCTGCCACTGATGCAACAATCACATGAGAGAGTTTAAGAACTAAGAAAGAGAAAATAAACCTCAGACTCAAATGTTAGCACAGGGTGATGGCATGCCATTCAATAAAGACTTATGAAGATAATAGCAGTCATTGCTGCAACAAAAGATATGTGGATGAGCTGAACGGTGCACTTCATCAGAGACTGGACACTCTGCAGCCATAAAGGAGCAATTCTGACAGCCTGAGGAGCCTGAGGCCTCAGGGCTCTTGTGTGACTGCACAAAGGATGTTCAGGATCTGTTCCCCAACCTGAAGGAGCAGGAAAGCAACCCTCTGGTCCACCAGGAAAAGCTCCAACATACATGCAGCAAGCCAAGGGGATACAAGAAGACCCAAAGCTGCCCTGTGCCTCTCACCGAGGGCACCTCCAGACTGGAAGTCCAGTGCCTCTCTAGGTGACTGGTTCCAGCTGTGCGCTGAGGTGAACCCAACTATATTAAGCAGGTATCGCTCAACCTCACACAAATCCGTTCCCTCGAGAGAGATGTTATTTAGGGCCCAATTTACTGACATCTGCAGGAGCACAAACCCTTCTTTTAATGTTAAAAACCTGCTTTACCAAAGAGGCACAGTGTTAGCTTTGTGACTGAAAGGTGTGAACAGGAGTATTTTTGCTGGCTTTACAGCATACGCATGCAAGAGCTTCTCTTTCTGTGGCAAATGATTTCCTGCAAAAAGCATGAAATCTAACACGAATGTCGTATGTCTGATGTGGCTGTGACAGTTGCTACTAGAACAGTAATCAGCACTTTGCACTGATAGCTCCAAATTGTGAGCGCAGTGCCAAAACTTTGACTCTGTCCTAAAACCATTCACTCAGTCCTCGTGCTGAGTGTTTAGAGGCATCACTTATTGTTCCTCAGTAACACTGAAACAGCAGAAACTAAAATGAGCTTCTTGTCTTGGCACTGCACACACAGAGAGCAACTTGTCTCTGCTGAATCTGAATCTGTAGATTAAAGTGTTACTGTGTTAGATTAATGTGTGAATGTTGCATAAAACTACAAAGTCGCGTGTGCACTCACACTTGTGACACAGTAACACAGTAACTGGGGCTCATGACTAGAAGAGTTATTGAAATACTGATTTTCCTTCAGACTTATCTCAAATTGAAACGCTGTTTTCAGAGATAAACACATGCATGAAATCTGATCTTACACTTGGTTATTTTGGCCCCAACGCTCTCCCTCACGCTCCCTCCTTAGGAGCTTTTGTACGAAATGTAAGTGACCGAGAGCGAAAACATCTGGAATAGACACAGGCACAGTTTACTGACGGAGCTCTGATATAGCAACAGACTTCACCGTGATCTGCCCTCAAGTCTGTCTGTTAATAAATAAAAAAAACTTCATGACCATTTCATTCTTTTCTATGATTCCAATGATAATAATGACAACAACAACAACAACAACAATAACAATAATAATAATTTCTGTGATTATTGGATAAAAATGCTTAAAGACAGAAAAACTTACAAAGGGAACATTAATGTGATCAACCTTCACATTAATGCTGGTTCCCTGACAGTCACTGTTTCACATTTAGTAAAATAAAGTATTTAATGAATATAAGGTTGTATCACCAAAGGGGAATTTATTACAAATATCTCAGCTTTTGTAAAATGTAAAATCAGCCACTATGAACAGATCCAGGCGTGATGAGCTTAAACCGGGTCTGGGCCTGATCTGGTCTGAGAGTCGGACACATTTGCTGGTCTGTTACGGACCAACTGGGACTGATTTCGGTGATTTTCAGTGGAAAATATGTTTAGAAGCTTACACCCTGAATGTCAGACAGTAAATGATTAAAGCTCAATCTGTGAACACATTTCAACATGATATATAGTAAGAATACAGACTGTCACTGCATTTAAAATGTTACTTTCAGATTTAACACTTAACTAAATGTATTAAAAGGAGTTTCAGCCTCATGTATTCACATAATCTCCAAGAGTCGACTGTGACAAACATTTTCCAGTCTGTGTGACAAATGATTTATCATTGATAAATGTGTAACTTGCAGTAAATGTTTGCAAAGCAAGGAAACTGACAGTTCACAGCATCGCTATAGTCAGAGTCAAGATGGAGACTCAGTAGCGGTTTTAGACACGGGCGACACGGGCGGTTGCCCGGGGCGGCATCGTGGTGGGGTATCGGCAAAAAAAAAAATGCCGTACTCATGCTGCCCCGACATCAGCCAGCGCATATTGGGAGTATTGCTGGGAGTAAGGGCGCCCTCCGTTTGCGAGGTGCGCCTGCTGCTTGCGGCGCAGAGAGGAGAGGGCGGGGCGGCGGGGGATTCTCTGGCTGGCTGGAGCAGCATCTAATAACCAACTCGCAAAATAAAACAAAATAAAAACAAAACAACAAACACGAAAACACCAGACATCATGATACAGACTCATAATTTGCACCGATGTTTTTTCAAAATTCTATACACGAAAGTGAGCGTGAGAGCCCTCGGTGCGCTGCTCGCTGCTGAAGTCAAAGTAAACTTTGTCATCTCCGCTACATACAGTCCAGTATATAGAGAGACGAGACGACGAGGCTCCGGTTACAACAGTGCAAGTAAACAAACAATAAATATAAGAAGAGTAAGAAAATAAATATACACGTTAGGACTCGGGGTGAAGGGATCAATAACAATTTAAAACTTATAATTTACAGTTTGATGATCTCACACACAACCTGTCAACAGGGGAGGGGCCTGCTGCTTCCAGATAGAGCAGATTTTAATCATAATGATGTAAATCCAAGCCCATGAATCCTGGGTTGTGTGAAATCCCAGAAATACACCTTAGACAAAGTGAATCTGTGAACTTGTCACGGTATGGCATGGCAAACCGTGGGGGGTGTGGGGAAGGAGGACCCAGGCGCGGTGCTCTGTGTATAAACAGTGCGTTTATTTACAGTGTGTGGCAATAACAACAACAACAAATTCCCGTGCTTTCCCCAGACTCCCGTGTCGTGTCTTCTCCCAGTGTTTGTGCTCTCCGCTCCCGTGTCTCAGCACTCCTCGTGCCGGCTGCGATCTGGCGCTCCACACTTCTCCTGGGGACACAATAGAAGCAGCCGTCAGGACACATACAACCGCGGGCATACACATACACTAACTAGGCTGAACTGGATGACTGACGTGGAGTCTCACACAATGATCCCGCGCCGGTGGGAGCTCCAAGACTCTCTTAAGTAGCTCCCCTCGACGAGGCCTGATCAGGAGCAGGTGTGTGGCCTCGGGTGTGGCCAGTCCACCAGCAGGGCCACACCCACCAGGCCTGAAGGCGCCCGCAAACCGGCGCTCGCAGAAACACATACACATCCGCAAACAGGGAGAAGAGGGACAGCAACACCAAATACACATAAGATAACCAGTCCATAACTGCTCAGGGATCCTGGGTTGCTCAGACCCAGAACCCTGACAGAACTAAGGTGTAGGTCTGTTAGGTTATGTTGTGGTGATCCCTGAGTTGGGAGATTTGTGTTCATACTGGAGTGCAAAATTAAAACCAATGGAAGATGGACAAGAAAAGTTCAAAGCCATCAGGTGCTCAGTTTAGAAAAAAGAGAAAAGAAGAGGAGGAGAAATGAGCAAAAGATGCAGGTAAGCAGATGTGTGATTGGATAATGGCGGGTCATCCTGAAACAATCAGAATCAGAATACTTTATTAATCCCTAAGGAAATTATGTGGGTTACAGTTGCTCCAAGAAGAAATGGTAAAAGTAGTAACAGTAACAGACTAAACTCCAAACAATACATTATGTTACAGTTTTTAATATTAATTAGTCATTGTCAGTTGTTGATTTGTCCTGTTCTCATTGTATGACGAATTATGATGGCTGTTTGGTAGCTGTTTGCATACAATGCACACTCTCTCTCTTTTCATATGTGTGTGTGTGTGTGTGTTTCTCTGGTGAAATTCATGTATAAGTTGTATATCTTTAATGTTTTACTTGGGAATAGAATGTATGTACGTGTGAGTTTGGTGATGGAGTTCTTATTATGTATGAATTATGAACTTTTATGACTTATTTGTCCATTTTTAATATGTTTTTTTGGACAACAGATGGAAATTAGCCTTTGGCTATAATCTGGTATGTTTACATTCATATGATATATATATATTTTTTTTTACATGTATGTTCATTAACATGCACTGTCCTAAAAAAAGAAAAGAAAAAATGATGATGCATTTCAGACTGTACAAAAAGTCATTCACTAAATAATTCCTTATCCTCCCAGTACCACTCTCTTTGTGCTATGAGAATTATTCCTGTAGATGGCGACATTTTTCCAGGTTTCATGTGAATGACCGATCCCATTGACGAGATATCAGAAAAGCAGGAACTTACAGCAAAGATCCACCACCTTTTATTTCAAACAGCACATGTCCACATGTGTCATGTTATGGAAAGACAATGAAGTGCCCAGCCTATGTGGATGTAGCGTTTTCAATGTGGGAGACATCAGAATCCCCTTCAGTTCGCTTGTTAGCCCCGCCTCAGAGCTGAGTGCTCCATCATGTACCTGCTCAGTCGTGTCTACGCCCATTTGGACGAGGCAGCAAGCACTTTACAGTCATGTTTTTCAACTTTTCCAGCGCATTCAACACCATGAGGCCGACCCTCCTGGGTGATAAGCTGACAGTAATGCAGGCGGATGCCTCTCTTGTGTCCTGGATTGTTGATTAAATGACAGAATAACCACAATATGTGCGTCTTCAACATTGTGTGTCTGACAAGGTGATCAGCAACACCCTCTACACCACAGACTTCAGCCATCAAGGTAGCTTTATGTTAATACATGTAAAAAAAACCTGAACAAAATCAGTTAATGACAATTAATGTTTGTTTTAATCAATTTATTCATAAAACAAACTAACAATTAACAATTATAATGAAGCAACAAATACATTAAATTCATATGCCATTTCTCATTTGGGAACGAATCTTTCAAGAGCTGACCATGATCTGTCCGTTCTTTCCCTGCTCTCCTCTGCTCTCGTCTCCTCTGCTCTCGTCTCCTCAGCCTCTCTTCGCTGCCTCATGTCCTCTCTGACGAAGTCTAGCAGCTCATCATCCCTTTCCATCCCTGCTCACTCGCTCTCTCGCTGCTGTCACTTCCATCGGTTGCCCTATTTTAAAATTTAAACTCTGGTTTTACGTGGCCTATCAACAACTGCGTCTTGTTGCTATGTCATCTTAAATGGTTGACCCCAGAGGGATAATATGATATATTCATGTACAGAGATGGGCAGTAACGCGTTACTTGTAGTGTGTTACTGTAATCTTATTACTTTTTTCAAGTAACGAGTAAAGTAAGGGATTACTATTGCAAAATCGGTAATTAGATTACTGTTACTTTCCCGTAGGAACGCTGCGTTACTGCGTTACTAAAACCGTGATTTTTTGCGAGAATGTCTCATGACAGTGACGTAAGCGAGTGCGACGTTCGTGGCAACAGCTGTGTGCAGATCAACAATGGATCATATATCGAGTGCAGAGAGAGTATGAGCGTGCAGCGTTTAAAGCGTGGAAGTACTGACCTTACTTTGAGTTTGATTCAATAAAAAGTGACAAAAACATTAGTGTCCGCTGTGCGTGGGAAGAAAACTTCTTTTTACAGCGAAAAAACCCCTAAACTTCCGAGCAAGCACCGAGTAGCTACGACGTAATGGGAAACTCACAGAGAAACTCGCGGATTCTTCCACTGACCGCTGCACACCTGCACCAGGGTAAACCTCCGCCTACCCCACTCCTGCTTTACAGGTGAAAATAGAGCAACAGGACCGCTAGTCTTTGACTTTATTTATTTTCTGCTGTGTTTTACTTGCATCTATTTGAAAAACTGAGTGTAAACACACAAAAAATTATTTTATTTTATGTGCTGGAATGTGCAGAAAATAGGTTTAAATGTTAAACTAATTTCTTCCAGTCAGAGAATGTTGCAGATAATTAAATTTTTGCTTGATGCATAAAGTTAAAAGATTAAAACTAATAAAACAAGTTTTAAAAAGAGACTTTTCCATTTGATTACATTTTGTATGATGATTATGCAGAAAAAGTAGAATTGGGCTGAAAGATCTATGACTTTATCACCTACTCAGGTTGTAAATCATTTTTTCAAGTAACTTGACCAACACTGTTCATGTATGATCATGTCATAACACCTAAACATTTTACGTCATAAACTTAAATTTTAATTTTAGCATGACAAATCTTTTATTTGATATTTTTTAATGATATTTTCTATTTTTAAAAGTGATGAATGTAGTTTTCTTGATATTGAATTTCCAACTCCTTTTCAAATCCATACAATACAGACTTTTGGAACAATCACAGATCACTGAAATATTCTAAATTCACACAGTGTTGTTACTTTGTACACATTGTTGTCTATTTTCTTTACATATCTTGTCAACCAAGTATAGTTTGTTGGTCTTATTCCATGTGACTCTAACCTCTTTAATATCTGTGTATACCAAATGCTTTCAACATAAATACAAACAGAGCACTCATCACTCATGACTTAATTCATTCAATGAATTCAATGATTTCAATTATTTCTTTAAACTTCGTTATCACGGCAAAAGTAATAATTCTGTTTCTCCCAAAACAATTCTGATGCTCATCCAATATTTTATATCAATAAAGAGATGCAATTGTTCCTTAAATAACTTCTCTAATTGTCACGATCCTGGGTCTTATGACCCAGCGTTTTGAGTTTTAGTTGTGTGGATGCTTTAAGGCATCCACACTATTGTTTTCCTGTTTCTCTTTATTCTTTATACTTTATTATTATTATTCTAGTTGCCACTTTTTGTACGTTTTTTGGCACTTAACTACTTCCACAATTTTCAGCCGATTTTCACCGTTCAAAATTTAAACTATTCTGCTATTTCTGCTAATTCCAGCTATGACTTTTGCTATTTTTTGCTATTATACTTTTTAAAATATTAAGCTTTTTTCCTTTAATTTGTCCCATTGAAATGAATGGAAAACATCCAAAATTCTGCTAAAACTTGCTTGTTTTTGAAACTTAACTACTTCCTCATACTTTCACCTAGAACAACCATTCAAACTTTAAAATGTTCACAAATTATTGGGCTATTCATGTATGATTCAGCTTTTTCATATCTGTTACTGTTTTCATCTTATCCCTCTTCAAGTTTTGAGTTTCATCTTTGTGATTTTTCACAAAATACATACGTTGTTATGGTTGCTATGCAGTTGGTTCTAAGTGAGCCGCTGTACCTTTGGCAATTTTCTCTTCATGTCCGAACAACTTCTTGCTACTTGCTCAATTTTCACTCAACTCCCACAAATTATACATCAAAACGTAGGTATTTTTGCTGGCTTTCAGGAAATGTCAATATCATTGTTGTGGAATTTATAGAATTTTGGCAAATCTCCTCAGACCAACACAAAGTCTGAAAACTCTCCATAGAAAGTCAATGGAGAGTTTGTTCAAAATCACCGCTGGATTTCTCTAATGAGAGGCATATTCGAATCGTCATATCTCCTTAACGAAGCGAAGTTAAAACATGAGGCTTGTCCCAGTATATCTTCAGACACTCCTGACGCTCACAATTCAAGAATTTTTTTCTCACCTATTACCGTTCTGAGATGAGTTAGACTTGTTTGAGGGTAGGAAATTCATTCTTCGCTCAGATTTCTTCAGATTTCAAACTCTGGAAATGAGCCACTTTTTTCTCTCGTCATATCTTTTTGATAGATTTCCACAAAGACCTGAAAATTTCCATGGTTGTTCACCAAAGCCTGCTGTCTCTTACGGTGAAAAAATGATATCGATACTCCAAATAGATTTAGAGTTAGAAAGCGTTGTTTGAGGGCAAGTCAAGGCAGTTTTTGCTTAGCCTCTACTCAGTTATGGTGCATTACAAGTCAAATATCTTTAATAATTCATATTTTAATGATAAATTGTCAACACTTGAAGATTCCCCCATCTCTTCTGAACAAAACGGTGTAAGAATGACCATTCTAGCCCCTACGGTTAGGAAATTATGGCCATTTGTTTGGAGGGTAGTCCTCACTATGAGAAATAGACTGCAAAAATCCTGTCTCTCTGCTGTGTGTGTAAAAACGGCTGCACCTGTTTTGGCGGGAAAATGTACACAGCATCTCTGATTGGTTGATTCAAATCCAGCAGCTCCCAGGCTGCTTGACTGATCTATAAAGTTGCTTCTCTCTCTTTCTGTGTGTGTTATAGTATTTCTAAATTATAGTATTTCTGCTTTTTATAGTATTTCTGCTAAATTATACTATTTCTGCTTTTAATAGGATTTGTGCTTAATATAGTATTTCTGCTTTTTATAGTATTTCTGCTAAATTATACTATTTCTGCTTTTAATAGGATTTGTGCTTAATATAGTATTTCTGCTTTTTATAGTATTTGTGCTTAATATAGTAGTTCTGCTTTTTATAAGATTTGTGCTTAATATAGTATTTCTGCTTTTTATAGGATTTGTGCTTAATATAGTATTTTTGCTTTTTATAGTATTTCTGCTTTTTATAGTATTTCTGCTACATTATAGTATTTCTGCTACATTATAGTATTTCTGCTTTTTATAGTATTTGTGCTTAATATAGTGTTTCTGCTAAATTACAGTATTTCTGCTTTTTATAGTATTTCTGCTAAATTATAGTATTTCTGCTTTTTGTAGTATTTGTGCTAAAACATAGTATTTCTACTAAATGTAGTATTTATGCTTAATCATACTATTTCTATATATTACTGCCAGGTCCCCAGGCAGCCAATCCTCTGTGGACTGAGACATTTAGCCCTGAAATTTACAAATCAGGGCCTGCACGGCTTCCCAGCCAGCCAATTATATCTGAGGTCTGCCGTTTCTTCTCTCGTCATATCTCAGCAACGGTTGTACAAAGAGCAATGAAAATCGCAGTCAAAGTACACCAAAGTCCGCTGATTCACCCAGTACAAGAATTATGTTTCCACCTAGTTTTTGAGTTACACGGCATTTTGTAACTCCAAAAAACGGCGTTTTTCGCCTCACACCAGAATCTAATTCTGACTGCTCATCAACCTGTTTTCCAGGCGCCCAGTCTCTTTCATAGTGGCGCAGGTGGTAGTGACATGGGTCTGCAAGCCAAAGGTCGTTGGTTCGATTCCACCTTGGTCAACATGTTTTTTTCCCTACAAATTAATACACTATCACAGACCAGTAATTCATATTCATCATTTATTACAATTTTGCAAACTTTTATCATTTTACCAGCTTTTCTAATATGGACCTCACATTCTTGTTAACACTCCATGGCACAAATACTGTTCCCTTTAGGCTCTGTGTATGTGTGTGTGTATCAATATTTCTCCCATTTTAAAGTATTACTCCTCCATAATTGTATTTCTGTTAAATCAAAGTACTTTTACTACATCTTAGTACTTCTGCTCAATCATAGTATTTCTGCTAAATCATAGTATTTTTGCCAAATCCTGGTTTTTGTGCCAAATCATAACATTTGTGTTATGTTATAGTATTACTACTAAGTGGAGGAATTTCTGTCATGTTACAGTATATGTGCTGATTACAGTATTTCTGCTAAATCATATTATTCCTACTATATTATATTTTTCTTTCTAAATATAGCATTTCTGCTATATAATTGTATTTCTGCTATGTTATAATATTTGTGCTAAACCAGAGTATTTGTGCTGAAACATAGTATTTCTGCCAAATGATAGTATTTCTGCCAAATTATAGTATTTGTGCTAAAACATAGTATTAATTTAAAATTACAATATTCATAGTTCATCACAGTGTCTCTGGTAAATCACAGTATTTCTGCTATGTTGTACTATTTTTCTAAATCATAGTGTTTCTGTAATCTTTAAGTATTTTTGGCTAAATATATTCTTTCTGTTATCTTATACTATTTCTCCTAAATTCTTGTATATTTGAGAAGTCATCATGTTTCTGGTAAGTTACAATATTTCTGGCAAGTTCTGTTATGCTATTGTATTTCTGCCAAGTATTATGTTTCCTCTAAGATATTGCAGTTCTGCCAAGTTATTACATTTTAGCAAAGTTATTTTGCTTCTGCAAAGTTTTTACAATTTCTGCAACTTTTCAGCTTTTTCAGCTAGTTTTTGCAGACAGCTTCAGCTTTAAAGCATCCACACTGCATTTTCGCAGGAAATGCAAATTTTTCTAGTTCATTTTGATGTTTATAGTTTATGTTTAAGCTCATTAGGTTTCTATGTTCATTTGCTTATTCTATTCCCCTTGTGTTTTCAACCCTAGTGTTAAGTCTCCCTTATCCTTCATGTGTTTCATGTCTGTTTCTTATGTTGTCAAGTTCATGTAGTCATGTCAGTGTTTCATTGTTTCCTATTTTATTTTGAAAGAGGTCCTGTGTTTCGGTGCTCTGTTTTGCTCTTTCCCTGTGGGCGTCGTTATGTTCATGTTGTGTCTACTTTGCCTTTCTGTCCCATGTTTCAGCTCCCTATGTTCTGTCTCAGTTGCTGTTAAGTTTACATGTTTTGAGTTCAGTCAGTGTGTTTCCTGTTTTACTTTGAAGGTCCACATCTCATGTGAGTGTTTCTAGTTTTGCTTCCCTTGTCTCGTCCAGCCTGATTACTCTCAGCTGTGCTCTCCTTCTGTGTCTCATTCCCTCGTTATCCCTCTGTGTATTTAAGCCCTGTGTTTCTCTTTGTCAGTGTCGTAGTCGCCCTCATGGCTGTGTTTCCTTGTGTTTTAGTTTACCCATGTCCCAGTTTAGTTTTCCATGCCATCCTGCAATAAAGCAGCTTTTTGAGTTTAATTCCGGTGTGGTGAGTTTTGCGTTTGGGTCCTTTTCCTGCCTGGACACAGCCAAAACATGACACTAATATCTTTGAAAAGGGAAATATGCCTGTAAATGCGATGCTCATGTCCATGTCTAAGATTGGAATTACCTTCGCTAATTTTATATTATTAGGAAAAACTCATTTTTTTAAAGATTGATTGCTTGTATACATCGAAGGTTTTACTATAATCTCAGGAACTTGTTTTATAACTAATGTATCAATGAAGTTTATATTAAATGCTGTTTAGACTGACTTCACCCCTGTTCATCATGTCACTCATGTTGATCATAACAACAACTTTGGGATTTATCAGCCACTGTCTGCATTCTTTCACCTCATTGGCTCCATAACTACTCATAAACATGTATAGTGCTGCATATTCTCCTTTATTCTCCTTAATTAGGGCACTTTAGGTCAAAGAGGAAAACGTGGATGTACATGTACTGTCAGGATCTCTGAATCCATCCATCCCTTGTCTTCCACTCTTTCATTTATCCGTATCACACATGTACACGTACACACACACACACACACACACACACACACACACACACACACACACACACACACACACACACTGCCCATCTGTCCAGTGTGATCAATCTTAATTTCTTTCCTCTTAACAAAGCTTAAATAAAAATCCAATCAAGGTATCTTTTACTTGAAATGAAGGTTTTTTCTTTCCTGACAAATTATTAGTAACTCAAAACCTACTGCCAGGAAACCCAGTTTTATTTTGGACTTGTTGATTTCTTTGAAAATGTAAGCTAATTGTGTTCCTGGGTGTGTTATTTTTTAGTGCCTCTGAGTTTTTTATTCATACTCGTTGATTTTTCTGCTTCATTTCTGATTGCTCCCCTTTGTGTCCAGTCTGTCGCCGTTTCCTGTGATCAGTGTCCCCATGAAGTGTGGAGTCTAAGAGTTTAAACACCATAACTGAAAATACTTTATTTATTCAGATATTGATTCATCTGAAATATTTGGGTAAAATGTTCTATGTATTAGACTGTCTTCTTTTTTGTCTCCTTACTTGTGAAAAAGAAGGTTTTCCCATTACACGATACAGTCCTGTGAAGAACTAATTACACCCAATGATTCAATAGCTTGTAGAACACAAAAGGTAACTAACAAACAGGTCTATAAACAAAAGCTAAGGTCTAAGGCACCTAATAATGAAACTCAGGAGCACAAAGGAACAAATTATAAAACCACTGTTGGAAAGCGCTAAACATAAATCCTTTTTCAGATCATCTGTGTAGGTTCTCAGTCATCCAGGTCATTGCAGTCTAAGGAGCATAAAAAAGAAAAGCATCTGAAGAAACTTTCATCCTCTCATACAAGAAGCTTCAGTTCTATGACCAGTCTGTCCCAGATTTTAAGCCCTATTCGGAGTTGTCCCATAAGAGGGTCTTCGACCCACTATTGATCATCTGCATAATCACATGAGCCAAGGTGTGAAAACGGGTGTGAGTCATTGTCAGCAGAGGTTTCAGGTCGAAACCATTGTGGGACCTTGCCTCACCCTATCATGTGACTTATTAGGGTGACTTAATAAGTGACAGATGTGAGTCAGCGATAAGGTGTCTGGGGAGGGATGTGAAAACTGGATTATAGATGGCAGACACTTGGTGCTGTAAGACACCCCCTCTGCTCAAGAACGGTCGTTCACAGTGGACATCAATGGGCTCTTTCAAACCATCTGTCTTCTTTGTCCAAAATGTGAACAGTGGCATCCTTGAAAGAGTGACCTTTGACCTTTAGATGCAGCTGGACAGCCGAGTCTTGTCCTGTCGTGGTGGCTCTTCCATTTTGTGGCGTTTATGAGTGGTTGTTTGGTTTCTCCAATGTTACACTACGTTGTTCAGTTTGTCTTTTGGATGAACCAGTTTTTGTCTGAGTGTGTGGCTGAGTCTGAAGTATGCTGGGACTTCATGCTTGGAGAAAACTCTCCTAAGTTTCTCTGATAAACCTGCTTCATAAACGATGACAGCGCTGTTCCATTTGTTATTCTGTCTGTGAAGGTTCTCAGTCATCCAGGTCATCGTAGTCTAAGGAGCTTGCAAAGAAAAGCGTCTGGACTTCTTTAAGTTACTTGAAGATGTTTCACCTCTCATCCGAGAAGCTTCTTCAGTTCTAAGGTCAAATCGTGGAGAGTCCCAACTCTCTGCCATCTATAATCCAGTTTTGAGTTCCCTCCCCAGACGCCTTAACGCCCACTCACATCCTGGGCCATCTGACCTCAGGAATTCGCATGATAAGGTGGGGCCAGGTTTCACAATGAACTCACCCGGAACTCTGGCTGATTGGGACCCACACCCAGTTTCACACCTTGGCTCAGGCGATTACAGGATCATCAGGGGGTCCTTTTGTCCCTCTGTGGGGGGAAACTCCCGCTAGGTTTAAATCTGGGACTCCCCACCATTTGACCTTAGAACTGAAGAAGCTTCTCGGATGAGAGGTGAAACGTCTTCAAGTAACTTAAAGAAGTCCAGACGCTTTTCTTTGCAAGCTCCTTTAACCATTTGTTATTCTGTTTTGAGAGCTTGCTGTACATCTATGTGTTACTTTGCTATCACATCTGCCTTGGAGGGAATGTTTTCTTCCAGGTGGTGTAGGGTCCTAATTACTCCAAGTTTGTGCTCCAGAGCGTGGTGGGAGTCAAAGAGGAGGTACTGGTCTGTGTGTGTGAGCTTCAGGTAAACTTCAGTGTTGAGGTTTACCATTTCTGGAACATGCACGTACATTTTTGAGAATGGAAACATCAATATTAAAGTTTACTGTTTACTTTTTTAATCCAAAATGGATTAAACCAAGCTTATTAGACAGAAGCTAACAAGCATTCTGTGGAAAGGTAAAAATCTCTTTCATCAGCTCCAGTATGAATAGCCAAGTCTTCACTTATCCCATGTAAACTTACACCCATTTGGAATAATCCAGATATTTATCAGGAAAAGAAAAAAGTTTGTCATTGTGTCATGTGAAAGGGATACAACTTCTAGAACATATTATACAAGATGGAAAGTTTATTTCATCTGAAGAACTACATTTCTTTAATTTCATTTTCTGTCTGTCAGGGTCCATGAGTAGTTATGGACTTGTTTATATTTTGATGGGTTTGGCTTGGTGGTCCTTGCAAGGTGACCTGCCATGTCCATGTATTGTATTGTTGTCCCTTGTTTTCCCTTTTACTGGTGTGTGTGTGTGTGTGTGAGTCAGTCAGTGAGTGTGAGTCTGCCGCATTGGGAATGTACTAACGGCTGCCAATTTCCCAGCAGGAGTGCGTAAACGAGAGGGCAGCGAGTAGGGATGGGTACTGGTATCC
The DNA here is from genome assembly GCF_963576455.1 of Neolamprologus multifasciatus. NCBI lineage: Eukaryota > Metazoa > Chordata > Actinopteri > Cichliformes > Cichlidae > Neolamprologus > Neolamprologus multifasciatus. The sequence goes on along the minus strand of NC_140459.1, from coordinate 33,463,617 downwards.
GGTGCCATGATGGCAAAAAAAAAAAAACGCCCAAGGCGAAGCGGTCAAAAGTCTGGCTGTACTTCACAGCAAAAGATGCAAACTCAGCAGCTGCAACAAGTGCTTTAAGCTGATACTGTGATACTGTCAAAGGAGGTAACACCTCAAATCTGATGAAACACCTGGCGACGTATAGCGTTTTTTTTTAAAAGCCGAGAAATGCGCCGTATTTGATAGCTTGCTGCGAGACCTCACACCGAGCACATCTACTGCAGGTGTGGTGCCTGTTATCGACCCGGAGTTAGCAACATCCCCCAAAAACCCGAAGAGGAGAGTCCTGGCCCCTAGCACTGCCAGTGTAGCAGAAATGATGAGGATGATGATGCAGCAGCAGCCGCTCTTCTCTGCGTGAGTAGCTTAATGTTGTTCGTGTGTAATTTACGTTGAGTAGGCTAACCACGTTATTACATTAATGCATGTAAGGTGAACTAGCAAACACCATCATAGCTACATGCAGCTGTCTTCTTGTTTGATGGCAGATACTCCCTTCACCCTGGACAAAAAGGCTAAAATGACCAAAGAAAAAGTGGAAAACAGTTAAACATGAGAGGTTTTTGGACAAAGTTTGTGTTTTTTCCATTGTTTAAGCTGCTTCCAGCCAAGAATGATACCATATATGCCCCATAGCTGCAGAAAAGGCTAACATTGTTATCTTTTTACAAAAAAACAGCTGAACATGAGAGGTTTTTGGACAACGTTTGTGTTCTCCATTCTTTAAGCACCGGCACCGTTTCAAAAGTACCGGTTTGGCACCGGTATCGGATAAAACCTAAACGATACCCATCCCTAGCAGCGAGCATGGGGTACACAGACCCTACGGAGCAGAGACATGGAGTACGGACACTGGGAGAAGACAGAGCACGAAGACACTGTGAGCACAGGGATTTATTGTTGTGTACTATTTACCTCACTGTAAATAAATGCACTGCATTCATCAGAGAGTCCTACATCTACATGGGTCTGCCCATGACAATATCAGGAAATGAAATCCTTCATACGGGAAGATTGCCAAGAAAACTATTCTCGGGAACTGGAAATCGAAAGCAGCTTATGTATCAGTCACCGTATAAATTTACTCTTGATCACATTAGTCTGCCTCTTCCAGAAACCAACTGGATGAATTTCTCTCTTTCTGGTCCCCACTGATTAATTCCTGTCCTTAGTGGTTGGCTATAGTCTCGTTTGCCTGTTTGCCTTGTGGGTGAATGAGGATGGTCACTGGGACTACTGGTGTGTGGTGGCCTCGGTCTGTGTGTCTTCCACAGTTGGTGGCGGTGGAGAGCTGGAGTGGGGGCTGCCTAATGGTCTTGAGATGTGGGTGCTTGTGGTGGCAGGTGCTGGCCCCCAGCCTGGAGCAGGAAACACACCAACACACATCCACCTGAAAATCAGGCTTTTATTCACTCCAGAGTTTTATCATATCCCATATGCCCTTTTTCATTTGTCGCAGCACTATAGGATATTTGTTTATGTCCCGATGAATACACCTAACCTCCACCCACTTTGCCTCCAACAATGCCCCATGCAGGCCGAACCAGGGTTTGGTCTGTGTGCAGCACGAATCCATCATAGCTTGGCATGTACACCATTGGCACCTTACCACTATACTTTACATCCCTCTAAGACCAAGGGAGGGTGTTTTAGGGCTGGCAACATGGAACACCTGTCCCACGTCCGACCACGGGCACTCCTGGTGGACGTATCCGGTTGCCATCACCTCCAGCAGTCCCTCCCTGATATTGATGCGGCTCCCAGTAAGTGAGTCAGAGGGAACAGGTGATGATGATGGGACTAACACCAATGGGAGATATAGGCGCATGTATAGTGTGTGCTATAGTGTAAGCTGTTCTTCATTGCATGTATGTGTGTTAGTACGCTTGCATGCAGGGCCTGTGGGCCTGTCTCACCCAAAAGGGCATTTTCTTAACAGTTGCCTTTCTCTCGCGTGTGTTAAGAAAGGCAAATGTGTTTGTAGCAGTTGTGAGATTATTATGCTGTTATATGTTACACTATACCTGTAATCAAAATGAGTGAATCATGATACTGCTGTAGGCCACATCATACTTCTGATTTAAAAGTGAAAATCATTAGATTTATTAGATGGGTTTGTATTATCCTACACTGCTGATCTACTGTGTGAGTTACACTGTTTCATGACTTTTCATACTGCTGAGTTATGAAGAGAATATTGTGTGCAGAGAGTCAGGGCCTTGCTTTTCTGATAGTAGAGAGAACAGAGCACATTGCACAGGAGCTTCACCCCCACTTTTGTTGGAAGCAGAAAAACAGGGAGCCAAGGTCATAACTCAGGATGAAAGAATGTGAATGCTTAGTTTGTGGCTGTGGCGCATTTTGTATCGCTTCTTTTCCCTTGTTTAGTAGCTTTCTGCCTTCACCTGAGAGGGTGTGCCCTACGTGACTTCAGGTCTCCATAATTGGAGTTTATTTAAAGACACCTTGTGGCCTTAACTCAGCCAAGTGACGTAACACAGCCTCTGTCACTAAAATGTCATCTACGTAGAGTAGAAACTGTTGACTATTGGAGGTCGTTTTACAAACCAAAAATTAAAAACAGCAGATGTGTACCCAATGGTAGACTGGTGCAAAATGCATCTGTGTGTAAACAAGCAAATAATTATTGCGATTTATGATGGGTGAGAGATGGACCTGTGCGGGATTTATCACGGTGGTAGTTTTGGATGCAAGGTAAGACAGAATTCATGCTAATGTTTTTCAAATGTGAAATGTAACTTTGGTCTTCTTTTGCTGCTGTTTCAGTGCATTTTGGGCCATGTCCACACTCATAAGTTTTCTGTCCAGACTGAGACGTGTTTTCGTTCAAGGAAAACGCAGCATTTTAAAAACGCTCTCCAAAGCGGATACATTTGAAAAGGTGAAAATGGCGACAGCGAACCCGGAGCCTTTTCGAAAACAATGACACATTTTAATCATGTGATGCAGTCATGTGACCAGTTAAACCAAGATAGTGGAGGGCATTATACAGCTGTTGTTTTGTTTGACAGCCCTATTAAAGATTAATCAGTCTGTACGTGCTCCAGAGAGCTTTTCTTCAATTTCTTTTATTCTCACTCGCTTTTGCAACTTTTTACTTTTGTGTTACTCGCAGCAACAACTCCACCTCATTGTTAGTCCATTTAAAAAACTCGGTGCTTTTCCTCGACATTTTGCCGCGATGTTTCAAAGAACCGGGAAGTAAGGATTTAGTTTGTTTGTTAGAGCCGGGAAGTAGCGATGAAAATGCCATTTTCAAAATTATCCGGGCTAGTGTAGTTGGTTGGAGCGGCATAACGTGGCATAACTTGCAGTTTTGGAATCTTAGAGCTGTACTTTCAATAGAGACACTATTTGTCATAATAATAATAATAATAATAATAATACATTTTATTTGAAAGCGCCTTTCAAAACACTCAAGGTCGCTGTACACAGTAGAATAAAAGCAACATAAAAGCAAGAAGTTTACAGAATCATAAAAGCATAAGACATAAACAAATAAAATAGGAGAGTGGAAAGGTTATGTGGGATAAGCTATTTTGAACAAGTGGGTTTTGAGTTTGGACTTAAAGAGAGAGAAGGAAGAGATGTTTCTTAAATCAGGAGGTCGGGAATTCCAGAGTCGTGGAGCAGAGCAGCTGAAAGCCCGGCTCCCCATGGTGGCAAGACGGGGGGAAGGGACGGAGAGTGAAAGGGAAGAAGAAGATCTGAGACAACGAGATGGGGCGGTGATCTGAACCAGGTCAGAGAGATATGGAGGAGAGAGATGATGAATAGCCTTAAATGTGTACAAGAGTATTTTGAAATTGATGCGATATTTGACCGGCCAATGAAGCTGCTGCAGGACAGGAGTGATGTGGTGGACAGAAGGGGTCCTGGAGATGATACGGGCAGCAGAGTTCTGGACGCGTTGGAGCTTGTGGGTGGATTTTTGAGTAAGACCAGAAAGAAGTGAATTACAATAATCAATCCGGGAAGTAACACGGCTGTGGACAAGAATGGCAGTGGCATGTGGGGTGAGAAAAGGACGGAGACGATTAATGTTGCGCAACTGAAAATATGCAGACCGAGTAATATTATTAATGTGTGAATTGAAAGATAAAGTACTGTCGAGGATGACACCCAAACTTTTCACAGATAAAGAAACGAAGACCGGTGAGTTATCGATAGTAACAGAGAAACTGTTGGTTCTGGATAATGTTGATTTAGAGCCAACCAAGAGGAGCTCGGATTTATTACTATTGAGTTTGAGAAAAGTAGAAGAGAACCATGAATTTAGTTCAACTAAGCAGAGGGTGAGGGAGGATGGAGGACGAGCAGAATCAGGTTTAGTGGACAGATAAAGCTGGGTGTCATCGGCATAACAATGAAAATGGATATTGTATTTACGGAAAACGTGTCCAAGCGGAAGAAAGTAGATAATGAAAAGAAGGGGGCCCAGGACAGATCCCTGGGGCACGCCAGTGGTCAGAGGAAAGGGCTGAGAAAAGGATTTGAGTTGAATGAACTGAGAGCGATCAGACAGGTATGATTTAAACCAGGCTAGTGGAGTATGGGAGAGACCGATGGAGGCTAGCCTACTGAGAAGAATGGAGTGAGAAATAGTGTCGAAAGCAGCGCTCATGTAAATGCCCTCAAGGAATCCACACCTTTCACAGACTCTGTTAACCTGCTCTTTAATTGTTTGTCGTTTTACTTGCATTTGGTGGTCATGAAAATTATTTTTGTGAACTCTGAGCTGAGACTTTCCTGTGGATGCCATACTTATCTATATTTAAATACCAGACCTGGTGGCACAGCCTGTGAATGTTCCCCCTCCTAGCACAGGAAACACTCTCCACTGTCAGCAACAGTAAAAGTTGCACGCAGTTCCCATACCCCTCGCTAATGCCTCAGCCCAAAACTTCGATTCTGGCCCTGCTTCTGCACACGTCTCCTCTCTTCTCTCTTTTTTTAATGATCAGCACTTTTTTGTCCCAGCCCATACAGTGGACATAAATCTATCCAGTCTAACAAGATGAATCCAATCTCCTCAGCCCAAAGTGCATACTCACCACTCATCATCACAATACTTTCTGACAATGATTCTCCAACGTGGGCTGTGTACATATGTTAAAATCACAGCCTTTGAGTGCTGAGTAGAAAAGTGCTTTATAAGAATCAGTCCATTTACCACAGCTGGGCACAGACAGTGAGTTTTGGGCTGAGCTTTGGAAATATGCAGTGTTAATATTTTTTTATTACTTTTTTCGGAGAGCCCTTTCAGTGTAACAAGAACGCGAGGTGCGAGGCGCCTCTGCGAGGATTGCCTTGATAGGCCGGTAACACACAGAGCATGAGGCAGGGGGTCCAATTGTGAACCGAGGTGATGAGCTAAGGGCAGGTGGCAACGACATGTCCCTTACGGCTGCAATAGAGGCACTCACCGGCCGAAATCCTGCGCTGGTGCTCTGCAGCCGTAATGTGGGAGCTGCCTAACTGCATGGGTTCCTCCCCATCAGCGCCCTTGTGTGCCCGGGAGGAACCTGATTCAGCCATGGTGCCAGTGCCCAAGAATCCCACAGACTTATGGGAGTTGTAGTTTCGCTGCGACCGCCGAGCCTGCAACCGTTCATTAACCTTAATGCACAGGGACATCAAATCATTAAAGAAGGCAGGTAGACCATGCATAATGAGTTCATCCTTTAATTCCTCACAGATGTTATTTAACAAAGCCCTCCTTAGCGCGCCTGGCTCCATCCCATCTCCTCAGCCAAAATCCAAAAGTCAATAGCGTAGTGGGACATGCTCCGCTTACCTTGTTTGAAGTTCAGGAGACGGAGAGCAGCGGCCTCAGCCCCGGTGCCTTGATTAAACGCACTCTTAAACTTAGTGAGAAAGTCAGTATAGGAAATGGGTCAGAGCTTAGCACAACCTGGGCCCATTTTAGTGCAACTTTAAAAAGTTGAACAAAACAAGTGATTTTTGGTCCATCATTATTGTGAAAATGTTGTTGTTCACGGAAAATTAAAGAACACTGAGCCAGGGAACCGGTGTATTTTTCAGACTCGCTGCAGCGGGTGGCGTCACCCGGGGAGCGGGGTTAGCTGGCTGAGGGCTTCCCGGCTGCACATTTCCTTCCAGCGGTATTAACTGGGCAACGGCCTGAGTTAATGCGGCGATGTCATTCCGTAGCTGGATGAGCATCTGTTCATGACGGGCAAGAGCGGCTTCCTGAGTGGCCAGAGCCTGGGCCACGGGGTCCTGTCCTGTCCATGTTGGCTGGATTGTTTTGACAAGGTTCTTTTAACGGACTCAAGTGCAGACCAGGTATTCTTTGGGCAAAAGACAGTGTGTTTATTTACAGTGAAAAAACACCAAGTGAATATATACAAAGTGACAGAGGGAAAGGGGAAGAAGTGCTCCACTCTTTCTTTACAATAAGCCAATTCCTCTCCACGGCCGCTCCTCTCGTTCGTCCGTCCAATACAAAACCAAACAGTTTCAGGGATGATCTACGCACGCAGAAAAATCAGGAAAAGTCACAAAACTCTCAGATTCAGATTGCAGATTCGCAGGTTGACTGACGCTGATAGCTCAACGATCCAGCGAAGACTAGCATAGGTCTGCCATCTTAAGTAGTGTGGCAATCCGCTGGAATCAGCAACAGGTGTGGTGATGAGAGCAGGTGGGCCAGCAGCGGGAGCCCACGATGAGCACCGCTGCGGCGAAAGGGAGAGAGAGAGAGCGGAGAGAGAGGGACAGAGCCAAAAAACCCAAAAACAAACATGTCGCCTGACACAGAGTCAGCCAGCGAGACACGGGGACCATGACAGGAGCAGAAAGTTAGCGGCCATCCAGGTCTTTATGTCTTTAAGACATTCCTGCAGTTTAACTCATTGGTGTGTGTTATCTGGCTTCATGGACAGATAGAGCTGGGTGTCGTCTGCATAGCAGTGAAAATGTATGCTATGTCTTCTAATGATGCTGCCTAAGGTAAATGGTATATGGACTGATTCTTATATAGCGCTTTTCTACGCTCCCAGAGTACTCAAAGCGCTCTGTACAACATGCCACATTCACCCAGTCACACTCATTCTCACAAGCACTTTATCTACACTCAGTGCTTTCTGATTCATACACATTCATACTCCGATGGATGCATCGCAGAGCAAGTTGGGGTTAGTATCTTGCACAAGGATACTTGACATGCAGACTGGAGGAGCCAGGGATCGAATCACCAACCTTCCGATCAGTAGGTGACCTGCTCGACCTCCTGAGCTACAGTCACCCATAGGAAGCATGTATAGTATAGTGTAAACAGAATTGGTCCTAGCACTGAACCCTGTGGAACTCCATAATTAACCTCAGTGTGTGAAGAGGACTCTCCATTTACATGTACAAACTGGAGTCTATTAGATAGATATGATACAAACCACTGCAGCACAGTACCTGTAATACCTACAGCATGTTCTAATCGCTCTAATAGGATATTATGGTCAACAGTATCGAACGCTGCACTGAGGTCAAGAAGGACAAGCACAGAGATGAGTCCACTGTCAGAGGCCATAAGAAGATTCAATTCAATTCAATTTATTTATTTATTTATTTATTTATATAGCGCCAAATCACAACAAATGTCGCCTCATGGCGCTTCATAGATACAGAGAAAAGCCCAACAATCATATGACCCCCTATGAGCAAGCACTTTGGCGACAGTGGGAAGGAAAAACTCCCTTTTAACAGGAAGAAACCTCCGGCAGAACCAGGCTCAGGGAGGGGCGGCCATCTGCTGTGATTGGTTGGGGTGAGATCGCAGAAGATCATTTGTAACCTTCACTAAAGCTGTTTCTGTGCTGTGATGAACTCTGAAACCTGACTGAAACTCTTCAAATAAACCATTCCTCTGCAGATGATCTGTTAGCTGTTTGACAACTACTCTTTCAAGGATGTTTGATATGAAAGGAAGGTTGGAGATTGGCCTATAATTAGCTAAGACTGCTGGGTCTAGAGATGCTTTTTGAGTAAAGGTTTAACTGCAGCCACCTTGAAGGCCTGTGGTACATAGCCGATTATTAGAGATAGGTTGATCATATTTAAGATCGAAGAATTAATTAATGGCAGGACTTCTTTGAGCAGTTTTGTAGGAATGGGGTCTAAAAGACACGTTGATGGTTTGGAGGAAGTAATTATTGAAGTTAACTCAGAAAGATCAATTGGAGAAAAAGAGTCTAACTTAACATCAATGGTACTAAGAGTAGCTGTAGATAATATTACATCTGTGGGATGATTATTGGTAATTTTTTCTCTAATGATTAAAATTTTATTCGTGAAGAAGTTCATGAACCAATCAATCAATCAATCAAAGCTTTATTCGCCACTTGCAGGTTGCCCTGCAGTGAAACGGGACACCCCCCCGACCCCGACCTTACACACACAACACAGACATTACATGGGGATACAAGTTGGAAATCGGTAGCGATACAGAAAAAAAAAAACACTGAAATATACACTACAATGGGAAAGTACTAGAGGAAAAAAAGAGACCTCTACTCATGCTGTACTTCCATGGTAGGACAGCATGAGAACAGGAAACAAAAAAACTCCTCTGCACAAAAAGCACATAAATGTCCACAGCACAACATTGTGAAACAGTCTTCCAGCCAACCCAGGTGGCCTTGCATGGAATGGGAAGAACAGACTAAACACAGTCGTTATCAGGGTGTTTTTGTTCGGCTCCGGCCTTGAGACCACAGCTGGCGCCGAAGGGGTCTCCACATGAAGTGATGATGGTTTTTTCTTTAGTGCGAACAGCTCATATGAATTTCAAAGCTGTTCTAACAGTCCAACACCGGTCTCTCAATCTCCCGTTGGAGAGCTGTGAGCTTCCTATGATGTTATCCAAACTTACGTTCCATGATGTTGTCATTCTTTTTGCTCAAAGAGCAGGTTCTGAGAACTCACGATCACAGTGCACTTCCCAAGATTTGATCCAATTTGCGCTCAAAGGTGTTATTCGAGCTAGCCTCTCCAGATGTAATCCAGTTTTTCACTCAGAGATCTTATTCTGAGTATTCACAGCAGCCGTGCGTTCTCCAAGATCTTATCCGTGCTGACTCAATGAGCCCATTTTGAGAAACTCACGCCTCTTCCCATCGTTTCAATCCCAGCGGGCAGCCTTGTGGGGGTTTGAACAGCCGGTTCCGCTTCCTTAATTCTTCGATAAGTCAGGGCCAAGCCAGCTCCGATCAGCAAGAACCCTGTTACCATGGTTCCGAATAGGTAGATATCTTCAGCACTCAGGCTCACCCAAGCCCAAACTTCTCGTTGAGAAAGGGGTGTCAGTTGCATTTAGGGACCAGTTGATCCAATCCATAATTCCTCTTTTAGGTTTTAGAGAACAGACTGTGAGAGAGTGTTCCAGGGAAAAGTAAGTAAAAACACAAGACAAGACAAGGACATAAGAAGCTAAGCAGGGAAGATAAGGGGGAGGAGAGGAGAAAAGTGCGACCGCCTTCGCTGAGACCCAAAAGAGAAGTCATTACTAGTTAACGTTAAAGGGATGGTTGGCTCAACAGAGCTCTGACTGTTTGTCAGCCTGGCTACAGAGCTGAATAGAAACCTGGGGTTGTGTCATGGTCCTGAGTCTGTCAACTCAGTGTTTCGTGTTTCTTTGTATTATTCTATGTGCTTGTTTATTCTGTTATATCGTTTGTTAAGGTTTGCCATTTGTTAGGGTTTTTGTTCTATGCCTGCCTGCTCCCACTTCTCTGTGTTTCCTCGGTCTGTCTATGGTGTCACACTGTCTGCTTGTGAATCTGTCTGTTTAATTCAGCGTCCTGTCTGGTTCTGTTCGTGTCCCTGAGTTTGTGTTGTGGATTTCCTGTTTTATTTTGAAGGTCTGTGTCTGTTGTCACTGTGTTCAGCTTGTGCCCTCAGGTCGTCTTGTGTATTAGAATCGGCTGTGCTTCCCATCTGTTTTTCCCACCTATTTTCTTCAATCAGTGACGAATAGTAAGATGTTCTGGCTTTGCGGAGGGCTTTCTTATAAAGCAACAAACTATTTCTCCAGGCTAAATGATGATCCTCTAAATTTGTGACACGCCATTTCCTCTCCAGATTACGAGTCATCTGCTTTAGGGTACGTGTTTGGGAATTATACCACGGGGTCAGGTACTTCTGATTAGAGACCTTAGTTTTCACTGGAGCTACAGTATCCAGAGTCGTACGTAGTGAGGAGGTGAAATTATTAACAAGATAATCGACCTCTGTTGGGGTAGCGTTCAGATAGCTGCTCTGCTCTGTGTTGGTACAGGGCATTGACAATGATAACAGTGGCTGGATTATATTCTTAAACTTAGTTACAGCGCTTTCAGAAAGACATCTACTTTGATAAAGTCCACTCTCCACTGCTGTGTAATCAATTATTGTAAATGTAAATGTTATCAGGAAATGATCAGACAGGAGAGGGTTTTCAGGAAACACTGTTAAATGTTCAGTTTCTATGCCATATGTTAAAACAAGATCTAGAGTGTGATTAAAGTGGTGGGTGGGTTCTTTTACATTTTGAGAGAAGCCAATTGAGTCTAATAAGGAACTTATAATAATAAGCAACAGTCTAACAAGCGACTCAGTTTGCGGTGTGAGTGCAGAAAGGGCTTTTCTCCCCTCCTCACCCTATCGCACAGATGTTCTCAGTGCAAATTGTGCTGCATTGTAGAACAATGTACAGATACACCATCATCGGGAAGCTGTTCTTGCAGGTCTGTGGAGGTGATCTGTGGGTTGTCTGTAACCATTCTCACAACTCACCACATATGCAGCTCCTGTATGTTTCTTGGCTTTCCAGACCTGGGTTAACAGCAATGGTGCTTGTGGCCTTCTACTTCCTGATTACACTCCTTACAGTTTAAACCTCTGAGATAGCTTTTTGTAACCTTCCTCTGAACATTCAGATCTTAAGATTCAAATTTTGTTTGTCAAGCACAGAAGCTTACACAGTACGATGTGGTGAAATGCTTATTGCTGTGCAATGCCCGACCATTAAATGGCAGTAAGAATTGACAGTAAGATTTACAGATTACTACAAAATTTACAGCAAATAAGAATTACACGTAAGAAATTATTAATAAAAGAAAGAAGAAAGAAAGAAGAAATTATAAATTATGTGTGCAAAAAACCAGAGTATGTGTGGTGATGTGTGTGGGAGAGGTCCATCCTAATCTTCCTAGCTTTGGTCTTGCACCGCTTGGTGTAGATGGACAGCAGACCAGGATGCTCTCGATGGTGCGGGAGTAGATCTTTTTAGAGTTATCTTAATGATCCCATCCTGTCACTCTTCAGAGGAGAAGTCAAACAGTCAAAGAGAAACACAACCTTGGCTTCCTGTTTTTCATGGTGGGACACACCTGTTTATTCAATTCAATTCAATTCAATTCAATTTTATTTATATAGCACCAAATCACAACAAAAGTCGCCTCAAGGCGCTTCATAGATACAGAGAAAAACCCAACAATCATATGACCCCCTATGAGCAAGCACTTTGGCGACAGTGGGAAGGAAAAACTCCCTTTTAACAGGAAGAAACCTCCAGCAGAACCAGGCTCAGGGAGGGGCGGGGCCATCTGCTGCGACCGGTTGGGGTGAGAGAAGGAAGACAGGATAAAGACATGCTGTGGAAGAGAGACAGAGATAATAACAGATATGATTCAATACAGAGAGGTCTGTTAATACATAGTGGGTGAAGAAGAAACACCCAGTGCATCATGGGAATCCCCGGCAGCCTACGTCTATTGCAGCATAACTAAGGGAGGATTCAGGGTCACCTGGTCCAGCCCTAACTATATGCTTTAGCAAAAAGGAAAGTTTGAAGCCTAATCTTGAAAGTAGAGATAGTGTCTGTCTCCTGAATCCAAACTGGAAGCTGGTTCCACAGAAGAGGGGCCTGAAAACTGAAGGCTCTGCCTCCCATTCTACTTTTAAATACTCTAGGAACAACAAGTAGGCCTGCAGAGTGAGAGCGAAGTGCTCTAATAGGGTGATATGGTACTACAAGGTCATTAAGATAAGATGGGGCCTGATTATTTAAGACCTTGTTTATGAAGATCAAGGCTTAAAGAGCTCATCCAACCAATTTGGTGTTGCAAGTAATTAGTAGTAAGGAGTTGCATGCACTTAAATCAGCAAAATTACAAGGGTACCCAATTTGCACAGACATTTGATTTAATTTTGTACAACTAAATACTACTTTGTAAAACATCCCAGTACTCAGATATGACTAGGAAATAAAAGCCACACCACTATTATGTTTTTTTAAAAGAAGAGTTAATTATTATGCACGCTGAAAGGGGTTCCCAAACCTTTTCATATGACTGTATTTCTGGCATTGATGAACAACTTTCCTTTTAGCACCTTGATTGTTCCTCCTGTAAAGTCCGGTGGGTATTAAAAATGCTTATAGAGATTCTGTTGATTCTATTTCTTGAAGATTGCATGAACATGAACTGACTTCATAAGGACACACAGCTATTTTGTTTCTTTTGGGTTATTTTAAATGATGCCATATAAATATAACATGATCTCAGTTCCTAAAACTGACATGTTATGACTGATACTGACATTATGCTGATTTTATTTAATCCAGAGCATGCTGTTCTGCGTATCCAGCCCAACTCTATTCTGATGCAAAAGAAGGCTTCCAGTAAAGCTGCAAATGTGAGACAGGACAATAATGACCACAACTGTCCTTGACCTTTATTTAGAGTAAAACATCTAAGATGCAAGGACATTTCACTTCAGTAGAATGAGAAATCAAAATTGTTTATCTTTTGTTCTTTGCAAATGGCTTCATTAGGCGGGCAGATATCGTGCTCAGGGGTAGCAACCATGAAATTCTACATATTATTTGCTTTTTTTATTTGGCAACTCTATGATGTGGAATCATTTGGTGTCAAGCATGTGATTGGTGTTGCGCATTATGACTGTCAGAGGGAAGGATTTCACCAGAGCTGGAGGTTCTTGTCTCTGGGAAGGAATACGGATGTAGAGTGCTCATTGGTAGAGCCTTGGAGATCCTGAGGGGTCGTGGGGAGTGCAGCAGGGGGTTCAGTTGTTGGGGGATGGGGAAAAAGGGGTAGGGGAAAGCGTGATGGAAAGACAAAAAAAACCTCTGTGGTTCTTCCAGCCACGTCACAGAAAATAAACCTTTAACTGTAACTAGCACTTCCACTTCTTTACAGTTTTTTCACTGGGCTCTGTACAGCGTCTGCCTCATTACTATACCGCAGAAATGATTGTTAAATTCTGATCTCTGCTTAAAGCATGCATTTTGTAAACAGTCCCTCCCTCCCTCTATTTTCAATATACTGTCTGTCTCAGACAGAGGAGGGTGCCCTAATAAAATATAAATCTATGATTCACCCTTTTTTAAAATCACCCTTAGAAATAAAACTGTACACTGGGATTGCAAAAATGTAACAATCATAACATAAGAAATATTTTATCTATCCCAAAGTTCAGCCACAAACATGAAAAACCACTTTGCTCACTGAAAATCACCATATATGATAAAGTATTCACTCATCTGCCTTCGCACACATATGAACTTGAGTGACATTCAGTTCTTAATCCATAGGGTTTTTAACATCTCAGCCCAGCCTTTGCAGCTATAACTGCTTCCACTGTTCTGGGAAGGTTTTCCACAAGCTTTAGCAGTTTGTCATTTTGCATTTTTGCACTCGCTGCTCTAATTTATCCCAAAGGTTTTCTATCAGTTGAGGTCAGGACAGACGAGTTTTGCTGCACCAAATTTGCTCATCCACGGTATGTTGAAGCATTAACCCTCTGGAGTCTACGGTCTGCAGCATAACTGCTCCTTTTTGACTTCATATTTTGATTTTACCTTACACTGTGTTTTACCTTGCAGAAGTGTTTACCTTGCCTTGGTATCTGGTATTTTCAGCACCATCTCACATCTCTGACTTTTGACATACTGTATTTAATGACCTTAACTCACACAAAAAAAACATTTGAGTTGGAAATGGTCGATTTTTACTGTGAACATTTGTAACGACTCATTTTCTTATCTTTAAAAGCATATTATATGTGGTAGTGGCCCCATTATGTTTATGCACAAAACAAACAAACGAAAAAAGACAACGACACTACAAACCAACTATGAACTCCAAACACTCTAAATGTCACGAATCTCTCACACTTACTGTTGATATCACTTTCTCTCTCTATGCCGTCACTCCCAATCAACCCAATGCCAGGTGTAGCAGTACAGTTTCCATGGTGCATTTTTCCACAGATAGAAAAGGAGATATCATGTCTCCTTCATTTTAAATCAGTCATGTGATTCTGACACGCCGTGTTCATAGACTCGAGATAGGAGTTCCTTCCACTGAAAGTAAGAGGCCAAACCTAACTTCTGAAAAACAACCCCATACATAATCACGTAAGGCTCGGATGCAGCTGCTTGGCCATGGAAACCCATTTCATGAAGTGTAGGCTGTATCCCAATTCAGGGTCTGCAGCCTTAAAGTTCGCAGCCTTAACGGTCCACAAGGGCCGCGTACTTAAAGACCGCTAAGGCCGGAAGTGCTTGTGAAATGGGACGGTCTAACCTCCGTCGCGCTGCCCAGGTTGCCTAGCAACCATGATACTAACAGCTGGAAACGTTTCATACAGCTTTGTTTGACAGAAATGAAGGAGAAAATCTTTTGTTCATTTGTTTGTTTGTTTCTACATGAGCTTTGATCATTCTCTGATTAAGCTCAGCTATTGAACGGCGTATATTTTAAAGTAAAGGCTTTAAAACCAAGTTAGTACAAACGTCACTAATGTCACATGACTTTGCCGACATGTGGCCAACAGGAATGTTTTCATGTTCTTCGTTATTAAACATTTGCACATAAATAAGTGACGTCATATTCAGGACTTACTTAAAGTTGACTTTTCGGGCGCCCCTCATCCGCCGTTTTTTTTTCGCAAAATTATCCACACCCACCGGCGTGCTATGCATTCTGGGATATGTTGGGCCACGAAGTCTACACCGCCACGTCCTTACAATTCAGGGAAATGAAGGACGCATTTGAGGGCCGCATTTCGAGCAGCCTTCGAATTGGGACAGCCTTCGTCGCGTCGCTGTGACGTAATCGGCCTTAAGGCTGCAGACCCTGAATTGGGATACAGCCATAGACGGGGTGAGTCTATACTTCTGGCAATGAAGTGTATGACCTCAGTTCCAATGAAGTTGAGACGTTGTGTAAAACATAAATAAAAACAATATAATGATTCGCAATGATTTTGTTTTCATCCCATATTCCGTTGAATACACTGCAAAGACAAGTTATCTAATGTTCAAACTAATAAAATTTAATTTGCAAATCTTCACTCATTTTGAACTTGATGTCTGCAACACGTTTCAAAAAAAGCTGCGACATGTTTACCACTGTGTTACATCACCTTACCTTTTAACAGTACTCAGTAATATACATATAATATCAATTTTCACTGTTATGCTGATGACACCCAGCTCTACATTTCTTCTAAACCCAGTTCATCCCTCCCACCTACCTCCCTCTCAAACTGTCTTATTGAGATTAGATCCTGGTTCTCCTCTAATTCTTAAACTTAACAGTAATAAAACTGAAGTTTTACTTGTTGGTACAGCCTCTATCTTAACCAAATCTCACAGTTTTCCATTAACATTAAAAATTCTCCCACCCTTCCCTCCCCTCAGGTTAAGAGCTTGGGTGTCATATTTGATAATACTCGTTCATTCCAGTCTCACATTAATTACATAACCCGGTCTGCTTACTTCCACTTACGTAATATTAACCGACTCCGCCCCTTCCTTTCTCCCCATGCTGCTGCCGTCCTTGTCCAGTCTTATTACGTCCCGTATTGATTACTGCAACTCCCTCTTATTTGGCCTCCCTCACTTCTTACATACACGTGTATCCATAAATCTGCTGCTTCCTATTTGTGTGACCTGCTCCATATCACCACTGTTTCCCGCCCTCTCAGATC
Organism: Neolamprologus multifasciatus; assembly: GCF_963576455.1. Classification (NCBI taxonomy): domain Eukaryota; kingdom Metazoa; phylum Chordata; class Actinopteri; order Cichliformes; family Cichlidae; genus Neolamprologus; species Neolamprologus multifasciatus. The sequence continues at coordinate 33,447,552 of NC_140459.1, read as the reverse complement.
CTCATCTGCTATTCATCTTACTGTTTCGTCCACACGTCTCATCACTATGGGGAACAGAGCCCTCAGTCGCTCTGCTCCTCGCCGATTTTTCCTCCTCATGCTGATTTTCTGTTTTGCAATTTTAACTTATTTTATGGATTTTATGACTATTGCTCCTTTCATTAATTTTTGTTCTTTTATAAGGTGACCTTGAGTTTTTGAAAGGCGTATGTAAATGTATTATTATTAATATTAATAAGCGTTTGGGAACTGAGGACACTTGAAGCCGTGTAGGGGGAATTCTTTCCAATTCTTGCTTGATGTACAACAGCTGCTGAACAGCCCGGGGTCTCCATCGTTGTACTTTGTGCTTCATAATGCATCACACATTGTCAATGGAAGGCAGGTCTGGACCGCGGGCAGGCCACTATAGCACACGCACTCTTTTACTACGACGCCACGCTGTTGTAACACATGCAGAATGTGGCTTTGCATTGTCCTGCTGAAATAAGCAGAGACGTCCCTGAAAAAGACGTCGCTTGGATGGCAGCATATGGCGGGTAAAATAACTAAAGAGAGGTTGGAGAGCTCGCTGGAAAAGATGAATAAAATCTATGACAGGCAGGATGTGGAATGCCAGTGTGTGTCCTTGCACTTTTGGCCTTTGCTACCTCTCCTTTCAGGTGAAATACAGTGGTCCCTTTCTAGTGGTCTGCAAGGTTTCTGACCTAAATTATTTGATAGCGACTCCTGGCTTCAGGAAATCTACAAAGCTGTGCCATATAAATCTCTTAAACCATCTCATTCTTGTGAACAAACAGGTTTAGGGTCTGCAGACTGCTCACTTGTGAAGTCAGGATTAGGTTGTATATAATAAAAAACATACTGTTTATATTTTCCCCTGAAGGTGTTTAAGAGGAAATGTTAACCATGTTTTCTATAACTCCTAAATGAGATAAGTGATTGTTGATCAGGCAGGTCGACAGTAGCAAACATTTAATTCTATTAAGTCCTGTGTTGTTCTCTGTTCTCCCTCATTGCTACCATGTTTCTTGTTACCACTCCCTGTGATAACATTTGCATATTTAAATTGGATGTGCTTGGCTTGGCCCTGCAGTCCAACTCCCACACCTCCCCCCACAGCCTTGTAACCCACCCCCACTCACCACATACTGGAAATGTGCTGGAAACAGTACAGAGCAGAAAGAATAAACATGCTTACAGCCCGACTCTTCTCATAACCATAATTCAGCTGGCTAAATACGCAAAGAGCAGCGAACAACACAAATCTGTTGGAGCTCACTAAACAAACGATGAGACTCATGCCTGAGTGATCCTTCCCCCCACGCTGCACCACTACACCTGTGAGGGTCCCCCCACCTACCATATCCCACGTTAACCCCCTGGTTCAACCACCATGAAAACATTAACAGTAAAATCAGCGGTGGCTCACGGTTATGTTCGGGGAATCTCTCCTCTTAACAAACCCAACAGAGAACAACTGGGGGTTAGTGTCTTGCCCAAGGATATAAAGTGTGCAGACTGGCGCAGCTAGGGACCGAACCACCACCCTTCCAAAGTAACTGATAACAAACGCTACTTCCTGAGCTAAAGTCACCCCACATTTTGCATCTTTGAATGTCATTTGTTTTCCATATCAAAATCAGATGCTGTTCTGGGTCGACATCATTCTGTAGCTGTAAAGGGGATAAATCAGTGAAGACGCTGGGACGCTATGCTTCTCCTCCAGCTTCATTCCAAAGGAGGCATCGTGGCCGCAGCGCCCCCTTCCAGCAGCTGCAGGCATGACTAATCAAACACATGGATTATGTTTCAGCTAGAGCTGGGCGATAGAACGATAACGATATGTATTGCGAAATAACTTTTTCTCGATAGAAAAGTTAAACTATTGCGATAGACCTCATCTCTCTACAAAAAGAAGAACAACCAATCCAAATTAACTAGCGCAGAGCCGAACCAATCACAGCCGCAGCGTCACGTCAGGTGACTTGTTACGTACGGCCAAGCCGCACATGTGTATTTGTTTGGGAAGCAGCCAGCCGCCGTGCCGCCCGGGTAACGGAGTGTGCCGACTAGAGAAAAATCAACCGAGAGCGTGAGCGAAGGTTCCCGAAGAGAAAACAGATGATGGTTCAATGCCGGAGAGATTGTCGAACGGAAGAGCCACAGAAGTTCTGTAGTGTGAAGGTATTTCTGCTATTTCAAGTCTGACAAAAACAGAGTAGCGTGCACTGTAAATGTGCCGAAAGCAAGTCTGGAAATACAATAAAGGGGTGCATGCTCAGTCTCTGACTGGAAGCGCTAATTCGTCATTCAGCTTTTGTCAGACTAAAGTAACTGTTAAACTGTTTGAAAAGCTCAGCTATACAACAAGGAGAGATCGAGAATTTCCTTTTAGTTCTCAGTTTCTTTGATGTCCACAAAAGTTAGTCAATTTTGTCTGTTCTTCTGTAAAACAAACTAAGATTTATTTTTAGAATTAATATTTTGTTTCTAAGTGGAATTGACAATTTAGTCTGTTTTTGTTTGTTCTGTTTTGAAACTTAAACTTTAGCAGCTGCCTTTTGTGTAGTTTGCAATATTTGCCTTTATTTATCTGAAAAAGTCTCATGTTCCTTAAGTTCACACCGTCTTCTCAGCATACTCGAGCTGCAATATGAAATTTAATAAATAAACAGAAGAGTTTATTTATTATTCTGAAAGCTCGAGACAGTGCCAATAGTTCAGTGATATTTTGTAAAATTACAATGTGGAGACTCTGCAATAATTTAACAGAAGTGCTTATTTTTCACTTGAAATTTTTTTGTGGTCATTTTTATTAAGATATTATTTTTTATCGGCAGAGAATAAAATAAAACCTGTCTTCCAATTCATTGCATTTGTGTGTGTGTGTGTGTGTGTGTGTGTGTGTGTGTGTGTGTGTGTGTGTGGTAGAAGTATCGTTTTTTTGTACTCTGTATCAGCAAGTACTCAGATCCAAGTATCGGTATCGTATCGGTTTGAAATAATTGCTATCGTTGCATCCCTACTTGTGAGCAACGGCACATTTAAATCTTACAAATATAGTTATTTGGCTTATATCGTGATATATATCGTTATCGCCTGAAATGAAAAAAATATATCGTGATATGAAAAAATCTCATATCGCCCAGCTCTACTTCAGCCCCATCAGGTACATTGTGGATTGAAATTAGCTCGTTTGTACAGGCGGTATTATTACATCCTTCTGAACAAAGTTAATAACTCTTAGCTGTTTCCGGCTCTTTTGCATTACAATACTTTAAAAGGGACATTTTTACCTTTATTTATAAATTTACATTTTTTAATGAATGGATTCACTTTTGACCAGGGCCGTGCAGAGAAGTTAAAAAGGGGCACATTGAACCAGGCTGAATAACAGCAACACACATTCATCAAGAATCTAATATGGGAAGGGCAGGGCTGTGTTGATCTGAGACTGTAGACAGTAAAAAGTCCATAGGAGAGATGGTAGCTGATTAAACAAGTATCATGAGATAATAACAAAATGCAAAGATTGGTGACAGCGCTTGGAACCATAAGGACACAAAAAACTGTGAGAAATAATTTAGGCTCTGCCTGTGAATCACTCTTTGCTTCTCTTCTTCCTTCCATCCCATCATCTCATATATCACTCTCCACTTGCTGTCTATCTGAGAACAAGGTACAACTTGCTATTGCAATAAACTATAATCTAATTATCCACACCTAACAACTCCAGCACTTAATCTATAATAAAATGATGACAGAAAAATGTTATAGCCCTGCCTTTAGTAGCCTCACACAGCTCCTACTGTTCCCTCCTCATGTCCTTACCAGCCATGTCTGGACAATGTTATATCATGAGTAATAATTTAAAATAATCCATATACATAAAACAAACACATGCACGCACACACAGTGACGTTTTAGACCTTCTTCAGAATACTGTATATACTATGGGCATCACGGTGCTGATCCAGAATCCTTACATTATTATTTATTACTAGAGCTACAATAATAAACCAATGAGGAGGGGGAAGTAATAAATATGAAATAATGTATTTATGATGATTCCATTTGTTTCACTATCCACTCTGTGCAGGGCAAAGCTTATTACATTTTTAAACTGTAGAGATACAATAATTTTACTGTTGTAAAATCCAAAAATTTTTTTATTTAAAATATAAATCTAATATAATCTGCTTCTTAATGTATGTTTTTTAAAATATTATAATAATGCATAATTATGTGGATATGCATATTAGATCGTTTTTTAGTGAAATATAATCCCACCAGAAAGGCAGGAAAAGCCTTGTAACTTACTTTAAAACTAAATATGTTCCCTAAAACGGTGACAGAGCTACAGACCCATGACAGCCTTACACAGGTAGCCAGCAGCTATGACCAGCACTACATGTGCAGTTAATAAAAGGACAGGTAATGTTTGTCGCGCTGTTGCACACACAGCACACTCGTTTGTTTCAGTGCCTCAGTTGCCACAAGACAACTTACCAACGTGTACGTAATAAGCCAATACTCCTGTGTGCTATACACTACAGTGTACGCTGTACACCTACTTACTGGTTTTGTCGCATCAGTCTGTATGGAAGAAATATAGTAAGTCTGTGTCTCTGAGTTAATTTGTGTTTCTCCTACAGCTACGGACCACTAAAAATGCGCGTGCTCTTTGTGAGCTCGTTCCCGGCTCGTAACCAGCGCGTTCTGCCGTCAAGAGCGATCATTGGTTAAATGTGATCATGTGACTGATGCAAGCCAGATCCTTTTATTTAGCAAAACTGTGATTAATAGTTAAATATTATTGTTGAGGGGCACAGACAGGACTCCGCACGCACACACACATTAAAAAAAAATATATTTTTAAAAAGTTGCCTCAACAAAAGGGCACTTTGGGCACCCATCAGGAAAGGGGCGGGTGCTCCTCTAGCCCCCCCCCCCCCCCCCCCCTCTGCACGTGCCTGCTTTTGACCACATGACTGTTTTACTTCTCACTGTTTCCCAAAGTAAAGTCAGAAATGTATCAGGAGAATCATTTGTTTGCATGAAGTTTGTTCACTCTTTCCTGATAAATCCATTAACAGGGAGATATTAAATTGTGGAAGATGATTAAAAATGAGTCAGCAGTGAGGGGTGTGTATTCTAAAACTTTTCAAAAACAGAATTACCTGTAAGAAAATAAAAATCTTTTCAAGAAAATCATTGATGTACTGGAAAGAAAAGAGTATACTCAGACTGAGACCAACATCCTCCAAATATATTCCTGTTATTATTTTGGCAGATTGTGAATGCCTAATATTTGCTGAATTACTGGAGCGATCTATTGAGGTGTTCAATACAGTGTCAAAAGCTGTTGAAGTTTCCAATAGGATCAGATATTTGAGAGAAAATGCATGACTCAAAGCTGGATCCTTATTATTAGGAGCATATAGACTGACAACTGTAAACATATTATTTAAAATAGTTGCCTGATTTAGTCTACTATTATAACAAGCTGAGAAGGTTTGGGTAAAGTTATTCCCTCTAAGAGATGATTTCCTGTAGGAGGAGAGTTTTACTTTTAATTTTGCGATGACCGTCAGAATTGTTGTTTTTTCGCCTGTGAACAAATACATGTACATTCCAAGCAACTAGAGCTGAAGGCAGCATAACAAGAAAGCAATTATGTTTCATGTGTGTATATACAGGATATAACCTATGGTTTAAGAAGAAAGTATGACTTGCATGTGGAGAGCTGTTATGCATGTGTAGTAGCTTTCATGGGGCTGCTAATGAGGGATAAGAAAACATTATCAAAGAAATACAAGAAGACAAGACAGATGTTAGAGGTTGTGTGTGTCTGTCAGTCCACTGTTTACTGCAGCTATCAAACGTGTACATGTTTACTGACTCTGGAGGACACTTGAAAAGTTTGTGTCTGATATGAGTCAGTGAAGCTCACTTCTGTCCGATGACTGCAATATTGAGGAGAGTTTTTCAAACTTTCTTGGATAAAACATTGTTCCAGTCAGTTGTACGATGTGAGAATGTAGTAAAATTGTTTATCAGAGCGAAAGTGTAATTTTTAGGACACCGAAGCCTAAAATTGTTGACAGCTGTCCAGAGACGGGAGGGTGGTCTATCTAATCTGCTAATAATAAGTGATTATAACAATATCTGGAATAAATAAGCAAGTTTAACTCTGTTCTTGTATGTTAGCTTGAGGAGGAGGAGGAGGAGGACATATTATCCAGATGCTACATTGTCTCTTTCCTCTGTTTTCCCTTCTTAGGTGATCAAACACAGGTACAGCTCTTCATATCTTGAGTTTGAAGCTGCAGACACAAACACTAAGAGCTCTTTAGCTGAAACCGTCACTGTGTTCAACATGGAGGTTTCCACAAACCAGAACACACTCTCATGTAATTTTAATGGATTAACAGATTTATGAGAATAACCATTTCTTTGGAAAACAAAATTACACGTTAATCAAGTACAGCTGTCAGTACAATATTGTTTTTATTAAGGCAAGGCAAGTTTATTTGTATAGCACAATTCAACAACAAGGTGATTCAAAGTGCTTTACAGAGACATTAGAAACAAAAACAAATAAAAAGCTAACTAACAAACAAACAAACAAACAAAACAGTATATAAAATCAAAACAGATAAAATCAAAACAGATAAAATCAGTAGTTAAATGTAAGTTTTGAAATTTAAGCTTAAGTGTGGATTTGGTGCTTTATTCAAATGCAGCTGAGAACAGGTGAGTCTTCAACCTGGATTTAAACAAACTGAGTGTTTCAGCTGATCTGAGGCTTTCTGGGAGTTTGTTCCAGATATAAGGAGCATAAAAGCTGAATGCAGCTTCTCCGTGTCTGGTTCTGACTCTGGGAACTGATAAAAGACCGGATCCAGATGACCTGAGGGATCTGGAAGGTTCAGATCAGGTTCAGAATGAACTCAAAAAATATTTTAAAATTTTAAATAATTAACTACAATTTAAATGCTTATCACTCTATGCTCTAAATTCCAAGATCAACAGTTTTCTGCAGCATTAAAGTCTTGCGTCATTTACAGCAGTGTTGCATTTTATGGTTATATTTTAATCAAGACTTTATTCATTCACCAAAGTGTGAAGTAAGACAAAGCATAGAAAAAAGTGCTTGTGTGAACGAGGCATGTTGTATAAAGTAGGGGAGACCGGGGATAGTTGTAACGTGGGTCAGTTGTAACACTTCCAATTTCTCCAATCAGGGCTAAGTTTCAAATGATGTGACTCATCCTGTACATGTCCAACTCAGTTCTGCTATCACATGTGAAAAATCATCACATTTTGTCAAACACAGACAATTTAACACGAAAAAAAGTAATTTGTATGCCAAAAAGTAAGTTTTTCTACTTTATTTCAATTTCTAATAGCATTATCTGCTTTGCAGTTAAACTCATCAAACTTAAATTATGTTATTTGTATGTCTATGGGGGTATATTCTGTGTAGGTCTGTAGTGCTAATGTTTTAGCTGTTGGCTGTAATGTTAGCTAGTTCATGGCTATAGGTATAATGCATAATGTATGTGTTCCCACACATACATTATGCAGACCACTGTGTCAGAGATGGACCAGTAGGAAGTATTGGTAGTGGAAAAAAATCAGGATGGGTGCAAGAAACAGATTTCCTCATCTTTCCGAAGCACTTTGCAAACCACACCAAGGTAAGCCATGAAAAAAAGTAATGGAATTGCGATGCTGGTGAACAACTACATTTTTTCAGCTTCATTGTTATGTTCAAAATTGGTGCAAGAGTTGTGGGTTATAATGCCCACTGAGCCAATGAGGCCAAACTCAAGGAAGACCAACCAAGATTAATGAAATATTCAGTTGCAGAAAATTCCATAATTTGTCTTTTTTGGGGGGTTGGAATATGTTCAAAAGCTAGATTTCTGCATTCTGTCACACACACACACACAGCTACATAAATGGCTCTAAGTGCATTCATGGGTTGAATAAAAAAGATTACATGTTAATGTTTTGTTAGTACCCTTATTTCATTGTGTTACATTTCACCCCAGGATATGTTACAACTAACCCAGACTATGGGGTTAATTGTAACATTTCACTCTTTGTGTTTGAGACCATATCATGCAATGGGTAATTGTGCTGCAGAGAAAATAGCTGCACTATTTAAAAGCAGAGACATGTAAATACTTTTCATTACATTTTGAATCCACTACCTTAAAAGAGCTCCAAGCTACAGACAGAAATGTCAAAAATGTTACAACTATCCCCGGTCTCCCCTACATTGATTAGAATAGAAAGCACAATAAGAAGCATTTAGTGCACGCTTTAGATGGGTTAGTGCGTGAAAGCATCAACACCAAGTGCATTATTTAGTTTGTTTACCAATCGCTGTTGGTATTCTCCATTTGTTTTGTTCTTTTCTCTTTAATTTTCTGATGTGAATTATAATTTTGTTTCCATCAAAAATGATAAAATGTTGATCAAAATGTAAATTGAACATAAAAAATATAACAGTAAACTCTAACAATGGTGCAACTAAAAGATTAATGCTGCAATAAATCATTGTTTGTCTTTGTCGTTGCTGCATCAGATGCTTCTCTGAACTTTGGCCATGTCTGTTGGTGTCATTGATTTTGTATACTTTGGTAAATGCTTGTTCCTTATGTGGCGTAGTTATTCATTAGGTGTTTGTATTGTTTTTTCAGCACCACAAGAAACGTAAGATTTTGTTTGTGTCTTTTATTCTTGCCAGGATTCTTAGCAAGAACTGTCCTGCTAAGATAAAGGGAGGAAGAAAAGAGAGAGAGTGTTAAGATGTTAGCGTAAGTAGAAACTACTCTGCTGTCATTTGAGCCTCACGTTACAGCAGCAGCTCTGAGTTATGATGATGCTTTGCTAATGGAGACTGTAATAACATTTGCTTCTGTGGGGCAGGGGGCTATTACATGGCATACTGTGATATGTTCAGTAATTGCACATAGATCATAGGCTAAGCCTTTGAAACAATGAAATTTAGGTGTTGTGCATTAGTTGCAGTAGTTGTGGTGCCTGATGGTCATCAGAGCGTTGTGTGAAACCCGATAGACAAACCGATCCACCAAGTCCATTTCATGCTTTGCATCTCCAAAACATGAAATCTACATGCATGCAGTAGTTGCATTAGTGCATGCAGTAGTTGCATTAGTGCATGCAGTAGTTGCATTACCAGCAGGGAGAGATCGTGTTCATAGCCTTTCAGGGCCACCGTAAAAAGGTTAATAGTTAACCTTTTAATAGGCTAATAGTTAGGCTAACACACTTACCTCTCATCTTTTCTTTCCTCACAAAGCCGATAGATCCTCCACTTCGTTTAACTGTCTCCCAGCGCAATTCTTTGCATATTTTGGTTCCTGCAACTGGTCCGTCGGGTTATTGTCTCCCCAGAAACACTTCCTGTGAGCTTTTGGAAACCAGTTTTTTTCCTGTTTCTGTTGTGTTTTGTGTGCTTTTGCAGCGTTTTTCTTATTGCTGGTGTTTTCTAAAGTTGCAGTCCGTTTGGCCTCTCAGGGCCACCGTACTTTTTGCAGTATACTTAAATTGGCCTTATTTCATTTGAATTTGTTTTTATTGATATAGTGCCAAATAAAAACAACAGCTGCCTCAAGCCAGCTTCATATTGTAAGCTAAAGACCCTACAGTAATACAAAACAACAGAGAAAACCTTAACAATCATATGACCCCTATGAACAAGCACTTTGGCGACAGTGGGAAGGAAAAACTCCCTTTTAACAGGAAGAAACCTCCAGCAGAACCAGGCTCAGGGAGGGGCGGGGTCATCTGCCGTGACCTCTTAGGGGTGAGTGGATAAGGACAGGACAAAAGACACAAACTGAAGAGAGCCAGAGATTAATAATAACAAATAATTACATGCGGAGAGGTGTATAAACACCTGGTTTCCAATGTAAAGGGAAGTGGGATGTTTCAGAGTAACATGAATGCCTGCCAAGGTTTCCTGAGAAAACATGTTTACATAAAAGTGCATTAGGAGTGGTAATATATCCATGCATATTTTAGCAGGTATATATTGTATGTGTGCATTGTACAGCTTGACTGCTGCTGGGATGAAGACACGTGTCTATGATAATGCTTCATCTTACACTGTAGCTGTAACAATCTACTGCTGAAGGCAAGGGCGTAGATTTGGTTTTGGCGTTGGTGGGGACGGATGATTCAACCACCGAACACTGTTTCTTTTTTTTTTTCCTTTTTGTTTTTGCTTCTTGATAAAAAGAGAAATATACTTGCCTACATATGTTATTCTACCTGCCTTTAAACCATTTAAAATTACAATTCATAGTTTTATGTGAATTATATAATGTTAAATTACTATTAAACAAATGACTGACTAAAGTATTTTAGAGTTTAGTTTACTTCAGCCATATTCCATATAAATCAGGTATCATACAAAAATAAAAATAGCTTCAAATACAGTCATGACAATAAAAGAATATGACTTTAAGGACTTAACAACATTACTTCAGTTACACCAACATCTCTGACACATCAGCACTAAGGGAACACCGAATGACCTGCTGGTTTTTGTCCATAAAACTACTCGTCTAAGATTACCACAAAGTAAAAGATCTCTCAGCAGAATTATGCAACATTTTAGGCACTATTGCTCTGATCAACTCAGTGAGCTGGGATCTTTTATTCTAAACATGAACTAATGTTACAGCAACAGACATGGACTACATGCCCCACACAACAACTCAATGTCCACTGTGTGAAGCAGCCAAACACATGCCTGCTCCTCTCGTTAACTGAGATAAACTGCTGGCGTATTGGTTTTACATCTATACTGTCCAGTCTCTCCTGGTGGACATGGTACAGCCTCTGTAAACTAATATCCTGGCTTACTCGAGGCTCCGTTTTCTCTGACAGTTTCAATCAAAGTTAGAAATGCTGCTCTGAGACTGAGAAAACTAATAGTGCTGCTTGTTGTGCAGTTAGTTTCCAAAACACGTTATTCATGGTTACATACAGTTTTAGACTGATGTGGGCCAAAGCCTAGCACAGCCTGTAACGTTATTATGATGGACACATTTTATGAGTGAACTTGACTTTAAGTGACTTGCAGGTTTCTTTGAAAATTACTTTCTTATCCAGGTTCTTCCTCTTTGCTGCCGTCCTCCTCTCCTCCTGGCAGCGCAGGTTTGCAGCTGCTAAAACTAAACAGAGCTCCCTGAAAGGCTCAGCCAATCACATTGGCCATATTTGTCACATGAGGTAGGACTCCAGTAGAGAACGTAATTTAACTCTTCCTGGAGTCGTTGAGATGTTGACAGATTGTTATTTCTTTCTATCGGGTTGTTTTTCTTTACTCGAAGAGATCAAATTATTGGTGCGGACGTGTCCCTGCCGTCCAATCCAAATCTACACCCTTGGCTGAAGGAGCTGCTCAGGGCCTCCACAGTCTCATGCATTGGTTCAGAGGTGTTGTCCTTAATGTACCGTAGCTTGTCTAACATCCTCTTCTCACCCACCTCCTCTGTAGAAACTAGTGGACTGGCCAGGACAGAGCTGGCTCTCTGCACCAGTCTATTAAATTATTTTGTGTCAGTCTCTGTGGTGCCACCTCTCCAGCAGACAACCACATATAAAATTTGCCATTAATGTGTCATAAAAGGTCCTCAGTAATGCTCTGCACACCCCCAAAGACCTCAGCCTGCCCAGCAGATGAAGCCAACTTTGGGTCTTCTTGTACAGAGTGTTTTCTCACCAGTCCAGTTTTCTTTTGTGGAGAAGAACAATTTGGAAAGGAAAATATGTTTTGAAAGAGAAAAAAATATAACCTTAAACCTATACTTGTGCTAGTAAGGTTATAGTTTATACACTTAGCATCGACTGTGTGCAAGTACATAACCTCCTTAGCAGGGAAAAAGAAGAAAGACAATTCAGAATATGACATTTCTACTAAACCAGTTTAGCAGAAATCTCTTGATTCTCATTCAGGTAATCTAATTACCTTTTTTGCAATAGTAATCCCTTACTTTACTCGTTTCTTGAAAAAAGTAATCGGATTACAGTAACACGTTAGTTGCGTTACTTGTAACGCGTTGCTGCTCATCTCTGGTAATAATGAGATATGACACAGAGGGTCAAACTCACAGGAGATGAGAGAGATGATGTCAGAGTCACAGATGCAGCAAAAGGCTGATTTTCGTAGACTTGATCAAAAATGTTCTTTTCTTTTGTCAGAAAACTTTTTGCATGAAACAGGTTTGCATGATTAAGCTCTCTTGTTGTTATAACAATGCTGTCACGATCAGCTGATATATACTGGGTACCTAAGTGACGTAGCTTGTTCATAGCAAACCTAGCTGCAGCTACCAAACTGATTAGTACTGTCTGCTCTGAAGTTGGCAGAATATGGGCTGTTCTGACGACACAGTGCTTCAAACTGCGCTAAATAATGTGTAATTGAAGCTCATCTGTTTTGTTATTATGTGACTGTGTGTTGGCAAGCAAAAGAACCGGGAATGCCAATTTGTGGGGGATAGCCTTTAGCTTAGGTTGGAGTCCCCTTCCCCCGTTTTTCTGTCTCTGCTGTCGACACAGACAGCCGGGACTCCTGGACTTTCTGCTACATCAAGTGATGCAACTCTAGGCTTGAAGACCAAATCCCACTTATGGTTCAGCCTGGAGGAGGTTTGTTGAGCTGGTGGAACAAAGTGTTGATCCACTTCTAAGACAAAAAATCAATCTATACTACGGTAAATCTAAATTAAAGGAAATTTATACTGTAGTGTGCTTCATAGCATCTGCTTTCTCCTTGGTAGGAGAAACCTGTCAGCACCACAGGTCCAGTGAGGGCACTGAATATTTCTGAATAATCTTCCTGTAGCATCTTTGTATATAAGTGTTGGATCAGACATGTGGGAATGCTAATGAAACAGGCAAAAATTAACATTCCCTTTTGGGAATGTTAAGTCCCAAATTAACATTGTTAATGTTGTTTTGGGAATTCCCAAAAGGAAAATGCTAATTGTTCAAGGAGCTGTCCTTGACCTCCCTTATTTATGCACCGTTCAAATTCAGTAAACTTCAGGCTCAGATCAGGTTTTTACAACAGAAAATCAAAGTGCTGTTTTTCATCAACAGGAGCTCGTAAAATGTTATTAAGCAGGCAGTGTGAAAACTAGAAACAGTTTGCTGAGCTTCTTAACTTAAATGATCATAGAAGGCAGGTAATCAATCATCTGTAACAAACAACTTCAATTCAATTCAATTTTATTTATATAGCGCCAAATCACAACAAAAGTCGCCTCAAGGCACTTCATAGATACAGAGAAAAACCCAACAATCATATGACCCCCTATGAGCAGCACTTTGGCGACAGTGGGAAGGAAAAACTCCCTTTTAACAGGAAGAAACCTCCGGCAGAACCAGGCTCAGGGAGGGGCGGCCATCTGCTGTGATTGGTTGGGGTGAGAGAAGGAAGACAGGATAAAGACATGCTGTGGAAGAGAGACAGAGGTTAATAACAGATATGATTCAATGCAGAGAGGTCTGTTAATACATAGTGAGTGAGAAAGGTGACTGGAAAGGAAAAACTCAGTGCATCATGGGAATCCCCGGCAGCCTACATCTATTGCAGCATAACTAAGGGAAGATTCAGGGTCACCTGGTCCAGCCCTAACTATATGCTTTAGCAAAAAGGAAAGTTTGAAGCCTAATCTTAAAAGTAGAGATAGTGTCTGTCTCCTGAATCCAAACTGGAAGCTGGTTCCACAGAAGAGGGGCCTGAAAACTGAAGGCTCTGCCTCCCATTCTACTTTTAAATACTCTAGGAACAACAAGTAGGCCTGCAGAGCGGGAGCGAAGTGCTCTAATAGGGTGATATGGTACTACAAGGTCATTAAGATAAGATGGGGCCTGATTATTTAAGACCTTGTATGTGAGGAGCAGGATTTTGAATTCTGGATTTAACAGGAAGCCAAAACAGGAGAAATCTGCTCTCTCTTTCTAGTCCCTGTCAGTACTCTTGCTGCAGCATTTTGGATTAACTGAAGGCTTTTCAGTGAGTTTTTTGGACATCCTGATAATAATGAATTACAGTCGTCCAGCCTGGAAGTAATAAATGCATGAACTAGTTTTTCAGCGTCACTCTGAGACAGGATATTTCTAATTTTAGAGATGTTGCACAAATGGAAGAACGCAGTCTTACATATTTGTTTAATATGTGCGTTGAAGGACATGTCCTGGTCAAAAATGACTCCAAGGCTAAAACATTCTTTGTAGTTGTGTCATTGTGCGTACAGCAGCTCGCAGCAGAGTCTTTTCAGCTCAATCAGACATTTCTCAGCCATCTCTAATTTGCATAAAACCACATTGTAGTCCAGATTGCACATATATAATGATTGCTGTGAAATTTTAAATTCATATACTTATACATATATGAATCCTTTTAACATGCCATTTATTTTTCATGCTGGATTAAGCAGATATGATCGGTCCTCCTTGGTGTGTGCCTTGGCTCCTGCAAACACTGTCCCCAGTCTCTAAAGTTCTGTTAGTGATGGGCCTACAGCAGGGTGGGCCCTTTTTTCCTTTACTTTAGTATTTTAAAATGTGCGTATGTGTCCTTAACCTTTCTTTCAACAGCTATTTAACTGTTAAATAAGCTGGTGCAAGATGTTCATTATTAATATTTGCTTTATTTAATCAAAAAGTAGACAATCAGGGATGATTACAGATTGTTCCTCATTATTTTTAGTTTTTAGTATCAACTCAACAAAAGAAGCAGATTAAATACTATCAGTCGATATTACACCTCGAGTTTCAGTCTGAAATGACCTCAGTCTTGATACTTTTGGTTTCTGGTGAAGAACGTCCAACACATACCACGGAAACGTTGATCCTCCAAACAGAGCAAGGCAACTGTGCAAACAAAATCCATATCACTGCAGAAGCTGCTTGTCAGTTATCAAAGCTGAATAGAAGTACTCTGATTATTGTGACGGTCAGCCACCCTGGAGCTTATATATCCCTATCCTGCACCACAGCACTGGAATTGCTCAAAACACTAACTTGCCATTCAGATTTCCCAGATCCCAATCCACTAGATGTGCCAGGACAAGCCCCCCACAAATCTGCAATGCTTCAAGAGTTATGAGCTGGTTTTCCAGTTAGTGGGGAATTTGACCAAAACGGGACAGGTGGTTTGAATATTTTGGCTGACTGGTGTATATAACAATATTAACTACATACCTGTCAGTCTGCCCCAGGGCAGCTGTGGCTACAACTGTAGTTGCCATCACCAGTGTGTGAATGTGTGTGTGAATGGGTGGATGACTGGGTGTATAAAGCGCTTTGGGGTCCTTAAGGACTAGTAAAAGCGCTATACAAATACAGGCCATTTACCATTTACATACCCTTCTTTTGACACATCCATCCATCCATGGTAATTTTATTGTAATAAAAAGTTAAAATAGAAAAATGCTTTAATAGGAAAACTGCTGCTTACTTGTTTACTTCACCAACAAACACATCTCCACATTCTCGATCCAGCTAGAACTTCTCTCAGGTCTTTGTAAAGCAGCACGAGTGATGAGTGAACAGGGCGGGTGGACAGGATGTGTGTGTGTAAATGTGTGCATCAACTGCTTGTGTGTGTAAGAGAGAATGAGACAGGCAGAGAAAGAGCTGAGAGAAAGGGAGGCGCTACATTACCCGGCATACAGCAGCAGGAGCAGGCTGGGCTTAGGGATCTATTGTTCCCTGTTTTATTACTGCAAGAGCTCATTCGCACTCATTAAGTAGCCAGGGGAATAAGAGAAACACAGAGGGAGAGGAGAGCGTGAGGAAACCTCACCCTCGCTTGCTCAGGATTACTTCTTGGATGCGGTGGCGTGGACAAAGCAGAAAATTCACTTGAGTGCCGCTCTCTACCTTGTGGCCAGGCTCACATTTTCCTCTCGATTGCATTGGGAACAGCAGTATTTGCCGTGCGGTGGCCATGGGGACGGCCGGCAGAGGTATCGGGATCCGAGAGGTCTTGAAAGGAGCCCCACTCCTCTCTCTCTGGACGTTAGCGCTGCTGTTTTTACCCATGTGGGAACTGAATGCACAAACTGCAGTGGAAACTAGACCCATGTACATCTGGCGAACAGGTACAGTCCATCCTCTCTGCTCGTTCAGTCCTGGTCCCTGAGACACTGACTGGATGGATGTTCTAACCTTACACTCTCGATGAAATATTCATATGCAAATGTTTGTGTACATAACACAATACATAAGGGGAAATGAAAAGGGTGAACATGCTTCTTTTTGTTTCTTTCACTTTTTTGATTGGATCAATATATCTCATAAATTAATATTTTTTTAAAACCAAAAGTTTATTTTCTCACGGTCTTTTTGTGGTTAATGCACTGGAGCCATCTTGCTACACTAGAGTTTGATAACATATTTGCTGCAGTCCCTGAAGTGAATGGGGGTTTTTGCCCCCGTTTGGGGGGTGGAGATGTGCATTGTGCTCCCGTCTTTTTGGCAGAGCACTCCCCCAGACAGAGACAGCTGGAACACTTTGATTGCCTTATGCTGCTATTGGACTCATGTATCACATTTTGAGATGCAATTGATAAGAAATTGTGTGTGTATCAAAGCTGCATATGTTACTATGTTTCTGAGTGGGGGAAATGGAAGCTAGCTGTGAAGGAAGCAACACAAACACAAATAGTAATTGACTATTGATGCAGGTGTTTTTGGTATCTGCTGATGACTTGTGAGTACAGCTTTACAGTCTCAGCACAATACAAGGATCCTCACTGCTGCTGTTTAGGGTGGTGCCTCTCACCATCCAAGGTTCATTCACTCTGTGAGAGCAGCACATGGCCAGAAGGACACAAGGGAGAAAGAGGGGAGGAGGATGGAGGAGGAGTGATGAAAGCAGGAATTGGGGGTGGAACTGTGTTGACCCATTGAGACAAAGGTGCCCTTTAGGGGCAGCTGGAGATGAATGTTCTCTTTCTCTACTGTCTAATCTCTCTTTCTCTGGATCAATGTCCTGGTTTCACTGGGATTCTGCAACCGCTGTACCACCAGGGACTGATCAATGAACATAACCCTGTAAAGCTCAGCCTGCATGAGATCAACTATGGCTAAGTCTAAAATATGATCTGCAATCATTTGTTTATGAAGAATAGCATGTGCAGCGTAGTAATCATCTGTGGGGTTGAAATAAAAATATTTCCGTTCTGCAATGTTTACGTCCCCTAATTGGTTAAGATTCCCAGATGTGTATTCGGGACACCAGGAAAAACGTTCACAATAAATTATTCCTTTTTTCTTTATACCAGCATCTGTGTAACATCTATTGCTGTGAAGTTTCTTTTCATCTTTATGTAGAAAATGATGGAGCAGGTTGATGGAGCAGGTTGATGGTAGCAGGTTGATGGAGCAGGTTGATGGTAGCAGGTTGATGGAGCAGGTTGATGGTAGCAGGTTGATGGAGCAGGTTGATGGTAGCAGGTTGATGGAGCAGGTTGATGGTAGCAGGTTGATGGAGCAGGTTGATGGTAGCAGGTTGATGGCAGCAGGTTGATGGCAGCAGGTTGATGGTAGCAGGTTGATGGAGCAGGTTGATGGTAGCAGGTTGATGGAGCAGGTTGATGGTAGCAGGTTGATGGAGCAGGTTGATGGCAGCAGGTTGAAGGTAGCAGGTTGATGGTAGCAGGTTGATGGTAGCAGGTTGATGGTACATGTGCTTTCACCTGTTTTGTTTACTTGACTTTTTCTTTTGTTTGCTGAGTTTCCTCCTCAGTAGAAGTGAGACACCAGTGTTGCTTAATGGTTTTTCTTTTAGAGCTGGTCTTATGCTATTTCACACTTGGACTACTTTCATTTAACGATTACCCTCATTTTACTTCCTGATTAGTTGGATTCATGCATCGAAATCGTCGTCTCTTTAATGGAAAAGCTTCTTTTGTTGCTCCTGAACTGCTCAGCTAATTTTGCTCTCAGACTGGCCTCGATTTATTTATTTATTTATTTGTTGTGAACATTATCAGTTTTTAACACAGTATAGGATATAAAATAATTTTAATCAGGTCTGACTTCACAAGAAAACACGAGACATGACTGTGTGCACTTTAAAAAATTATTTCCTTCAAACTGAGACTTTGTTTCCCCCCAATCCTCAGGCAGCGGTTTACTCCAGTATAAAAACACAACAAGATAACACACAAATAGGTCACACTCACTATACGCTCTCATCAAAGATAATTTATTTATTCCTGTCATAGCTGTTGTTTACAAGCTTCATTGTTCACACCACGTGCAAAGGAATGGAAATCCTTTTGTATTATGCGCTGTACCTCCCACTGTGTTAAAGCAGCGGATGAGATTAAGGGCAGAGAAACCAGAGCAGATTGGCCAGACAAAGTTAACCTAGATACGGTACAGACATGTTTGTGTGGCGTCTCGCTTCTTGGCCTAAGTGTGTCTGTGCTTGGCACTTGGGTGCAGCTCTTGTCACCCTGACAGAACAATGGCAGCAGTGTAAAAAAAACAGTCGATGTTTTTGTGCATGCTGGGTGTTGCTGCCTAATCGGGTTTTTGTGTGATATTAATAAATTCTCACTTCATCATTTTATTATTTTTACATTTATTCCATGTTGTCAGATTAGGAAGTATCAAAACTCTGGGCAGTCCTGATCCTTTCCCACAATGAATAAAGCCGCCGGCTGAGATCTCAGGAAATAACTGAACAAATGTCCTGCTCACTTATAGGCAGGGTTTTAATAGTTTTGCAATTTTCATTCGTTTTTATTTTTATTTAGTTTTGACTTCAGATTTTCAATTTTGTATCAGTTTTAATTCGTTTTTACCATTTGTTTGCTAGTTTAGTTTTTATTTTTTTTAAATCCTTAGTTTCAGTTATAGTTTTATTCGTGTTTGCAACAATGAAGTGCAACAAAATCCCAGTTTCATGCTCTTCTGCTCATCCTTGGGTATGTTGCTCTTCCAGCTACCATACTGCACCCTGGACAGGTCGCCAGTCTGTCGCAGGGCTAACATGCAGAGACAGACAACTCACATCCCCACCTATGGGAATAAATAAATAAATCAATAAATGAGGGCAGATGAACAACTATTGATAGCAGCAACTATAAAAGATATATCTTGGCCCAATGAGACTATTAACTCTTGCAGCTCCGGGTGAATTGCTAAACTTTTTGAAGACTCACACAGTTGTGTAGATATCCCAGTCTCAATGAACATATTCACCAACGCTTCCTCTCGCTTGTGATGTTCTTGCGAACGGACCAACCAGCAGCCATCGGCTCGCTGTTGGAAGCACTGCATTAATGTTTTTGTGGAGTTGTCTCGGGATGCTTCACGCTGCCCGGGGTTAGCTTCTGTTTCTGGGGATGAGGGTTGAGTGTGCTCCCTTACCTTCTCAAGCTAAGCTAGGTTAGCCTTCTTGTGCGAGCTTTTCAAGTGCACTTTAAGGTTTGCGGGACTTTTTTCCCTTTAGAAACGTCCCGCATCATTTGTCTCTTTCCACTACAAGACACTTGCTTTATCTAAAACACAGTCATAGTCAGAGTAATACGAAATTGGACTCTGGCGATTTCTCCCGACTTTTGCTGACGTGATTCTGCGTGGGACGGAGCAGCGACGCAGACGACTCGACTAACGTACTGCCCCCTGCTGGCATAATGAGACACAGCAAGAAAAAAATCTGGAAACTACACTTCATTTTCACCCTTGACTATTGAAAACTAAACACATTTTTGCTATAAATTCAGTTAATTTTAGTTAGTTTTTCTTTTTTTGCAAAGTCTTGTTAACGAAAATGTTTTTTCACCTCTAGTTTTCGTTAAAGATAATAACCTCGGTTATAGGGAAAGGAATCGATCCCTCTTCTGCTACAATCAGCTGATTTCAATGTGTGCCAGAGGGTATTGTTACAGTCTGCAGCATGGATATTATTTTACAATGGATGGGTACTATTTTATATTATTTTATATTGCTTTCTCTTGGGAGTAATTAAGTAACATACACGTCTAATGCATGAGTTTTTTTTTACAAGCTAACATTTATTAGCTTGTTTTTGACAGACTTCACCTAATCATGCAGCCTGCCTTAAGTCTGAACTGAAAAATGAAGAGATGCAGCCCACTATTTTGTGCAGACGGGTGGCTGAAATTTGCGACAGTACTAATGTGAAAGACATGGGTTCTCTGGCGACTGCAGCAATATGTTCAGAAGTGAACATGGAAATATTAATAAAGAATCTGTTAAATCATTCCCTGCAGGCCATTTTTAACCCGACCAGAAATGGACCATGAAACCAACAGATGAGTCATCAGCCTCCACATTACACCCATATGCATGGAATTTGGTGACAATGTGTAATTTGGCACAGTGTGGTGTCTTTTGGCAGATGACTAGATTTGTGTCTGGAGTGTAGAAGCCACAGACAGAAGGTCTGGGATCAGCTTGTCTTCCTCTGTAAATGTTATCTCCCTGTTTCCTCTCCAGTCAGTCACACAGACTTTCATTCATGATGAGTGTCATCTTTTGTCATTTTGAACAAGAAAAACATCTGACACTGTTTTGAAGTTGTTACATGGCACAAATAACTTCTAAACAAATTTCAGAGATTCACAGTTTATTTTCTATTTTGGGGGCAATTATATAATCATATCTCTAAACCTTTCTGTTACCTTTGGAAAACAATAAGAAACCTAAAACAACACATTTAACACATAGTTAAGTCTTACAAACACAAAACAAACATAGTGGTCTGTGTACAGCATCTATGTTGAATCATTTTGATACGTTTTCAGACACTGCAGCAGCTCCTGGCAGTCCTGAAAACCAGTTACTGGTGCTTTATATGTCTGCGCTGCACTTACT
The DNA here is from genome assembly GCF_963576455.1 of Neolamprologus multifasciatus. NCBI lineage: Eukaryota > Metazoa > Chordata > Actinopteri > Cichliformes > Cichlidae > Neolamprologus > Neolamprologus multifasciatus. The sequence continues at coordinate 33,426,633 of NC_140459.1, read as the reverse complement.
CATCTGTTTAAAGCAGCCTTTGAGGCATAAACACAACTGTGTAAGTGATGCAGTTGTGTGCTGCTTGGTCCTCCGTGGAACAACAAGGGTTTCTGTAGAGCTGCACAAATCAGAGCAATGAATGATGGAATTTGATGGGAAAGGTCATCTTGTCCAGACTCAGTAAGCTGCAGAAAGAAGCGATGAATGAAGGTTATTTAATGCTGTATAGATCACACACTGAGAGAATAACACTGTGTTGTGGCATCGTCCGCATGCAGCTCTGTTCAGGCTGCAGATGCTCATCTCTATGTGGCACACAAAAGAGGCTTCACCTCGAGTCACATGGCTTGCTTATTGTTCTTCTTCACCCCCACAAAATCAATCCCCCGACCTCAGCCCTCACCCTCTCTCAAGGTGACCTTTAACCTACAAGCTGAGAGGGGTCTTGAGAGTATAAACATTAAAAATGAGGCAGGAGTTGAAGCTGAAGCTGCTTCTACACATCAAGTGTTTCTCTGGGTCGAGTGCTTCGTTCAGCTGTTTAGACTGGCCCGTTAAAAGATGACATAATTAATCATAATTAAGGAAGACGTACTAAAAATATTTTGAGTGTCAGGGTACCAGTGCCGGCATCATCATCATTAATATTATTGTTTAAAAAGATTAAAAAGATTTCAGTTTCCTGAGGAAATATTTATCCCTTTGTTATATACAGTCTGCTCAGGTATATATACTCCTCCACCAACACTGTGTCCCAGTACAGACTGGTTGTGTAGCTGTCCTGTTCCTTCTTCACCGTCACATCGTGAAGCAGACAGTTTCTCACAGAACAATCCAGGAGCACGTTATCCTCTTTCTCCTACCTGTCACTGATGCATCCAATAATTGGACATAATTTACAGTCGTTTGAAAAACAGTTTGCCCTCTTCCTGGTTTCCTAGTGTTTTGCATATTTGTCACACATGTTTCAGATCATCACATTTTTTTAGTGTTAGACAAAGATGGAGTTTTTAAATCCATTAAGGGAGAAATGCAATGCAAACCTACCTGGTCGTGTGGAGAAGTCATTGCTCCTCCTGTTAAATCATGAATTAACTCTGATTAACCACAGTTTTCGAAAAACTGGCTTCAGTTTAACTAATCACACTCAGGCCTGATTACTGGAAATCAGGAAATCACTTAAATAGCACCTATTTGACAAAGGGGAGCAGATCTCAAAAAGCAACACGTCGTGCCACGACCTGAAGAAACACCTGAAAACAAAGTCATTGGAAAGGGTGACAAATCCATTCTAAGGCTTTGGGACTCCAGTGAAACACAGTGAGAGCCATTATACACAGATGGAGAAGACTTAGAGTAATTTTGGTAGGTTGGTCACTCCTAGGAAGCTTCACCAGAGCTCCACGAGCACATCGAAGACTCAGGAGGTCACAAAATAACCAAGAACAACATTAAAGAAGGAGGAAACCGCTGCAGACCAAAAAGAACACAAAGGCTTGTCTCAAATTTCCAAAAACACCATACCAACGGTACATAACGGTGGTGTGACGGCCTGGGGCTATTGTGCTGTCACAGGACCTCAGAGGACTTGCTTAATGAGTTCTGAAGGATGTCGGTCCATCACTACGTGACTGCTGAAGCACACTTGGGTTATGAAGCTGGATGATGATCCAAAACACAGCAGTCTACCTCTGAATGGCTTAAGAAAACCAGAATGAAGATTGGAGTGGCCCAGTCTGAATCTGGGATGCTGTAGCATCACCTTGAAAAGGTTCATGCTCAAAAACCCTCCAGCGTGTCTAAATTATGGCACTTCTGCAAAGAAGAGTGGCTCCAGTGTTCGTTTTTCCCCTTAATAATAAACACGTTCATTTAGAAACTGCATGTTGTGTTTTCTCATGTTATCGTTGTTTAATATTAACATTCGTTTGTTGATGTGAATCATTTAAGTGTGACAAACATACAAGAAAATAGGAAATCAGGAACACACAACACAACTTTGTAGTTTATGCCTTTGTGCTGAAAAGAAACCTGAGGGCATTCCTGCTTTCCTCTTTCTTTAACAAATAGGAAAATGTTCCAGCTTTAAAGACCTTTTTTTCCAGGAAAGACAAAGAGTTTCTAAATATGGAAACATTTCCTCTCTGCTTTAAGACATGTGTTTGTGAGTAATACCAGAAAGTCACTCTTTGATTTGTTGCTTTCTTTTTCAGAGGAGCTACAGTAGCCACAGTAATACAGCTCAAGTTATGATAATGCACTGAAGAAAAACGTAGTGGAATCATCCAAGCTTAGTTACAGCACTTTTGAAAAGACTTTTGCATTCATAGATGTACTGCAATAGTTTTTCCCAAGGCTGTGTATTCCATGACTGTAATCTGAACCACACGATTTTCAGGAAATATTATTAATTGTCAAGTTTTTGTTTCATGTCAGGACAAGACCAAGACTGAAATACTGAGGCTTTACATTTACATTTCAACAAATGCAAAAACACTCAGTCTGCTCGTTGCCCAGATGTATCTGGGGTGAGAGCAACTAAAGTAAATACAGGACGAAGGTCATTTATGTTCATTTCACAGCCGGTTGCCAGCCTGTACAGACCTTTGCACATCTATAGCACCTTGCTGCATTGAGAATACAGCAGATGTTGTGGAAGGAAATTTGTAGCTCAAACTTGTAACGCACGTACGTAACGGAATACATGTACCGCCGTTACGTATTTAAAATACAAAATATGAGTAACTGTATTCCGTTACAGTTACAGTTTAAAAAGGTGGTATTTAGAATACAGTTACTTTGTTGAAATAAATGGATTACACGGCGGTACTTCCCTGTTTCATATTCTGACGGGTCAGGACTGTTTGGGTTTTGTTTGACAGCTACGTTCTGTTGTTCCAGGTGGCAGCGTTACGGTTGCCACGGTTACAGGGTGACGCTCTCTCTGCCTGTTTCCTGGGTGAGAGAGGCCTTTTTGTTGTTGTTGTTGTGCTAAGCTAACAGGCAGAATGCTACAGGTATAGCTCTAAAGAATGTAGCATCATGGGCAGTGTAGTCCGTGCTGCAGGGAGAATGGACTGCCATACACGTTATGTGTCTGTGAGCGAGGGAGGGAGAAAAAGGAAAAGTACGAGCTGTCATCGAGCAGAAACGGGAGCTGGAAGCATGTAAATATAATAATAACCACTGCAGCCAAGAAGAGAGCCTGACGAGCCCAGTTGTAAGTAAGCTATTAAGACTCGACTGTACACCGTGTTCGTGTTTTCCTCTGAAACAATAAGTTCTGTTGGAGCAGCCTTTCAACGCCTCTCTCTGTCTCTGCTAGCAAAGTTGACCCAGACAACAAAGTAAAGCTAGTTTTCAGCTACGAGCCGACACAGAACCCGACGTCTACATTTTGGGGCATGTATTCTGTAATCTGTAATGGAATACATTTTAAAAGTAACCTTCCCAACACTGTGTATATGTAAACGTTTCTGGGCTTGCTTTCAGCCTTGCTTTGTGTTGTCGGCTTGTGTTCACTAGTTGTTGTTTGACTGTGTTTCAGGTCATTTATTAACTGATGCAAAAGTAGCAAGTAATCTGTAATACATACCCAACGCAGTTTATGAAGCTCAGGAGGAAGGAATGATGCCATGCAGCACTGAAAAAAAGGGATTGGCCAGCTCTTGGATTTATGTAAGCATCTTGCGTGTATTTAACACAATTGCCTCATGGTTTAAAGTTAAGTGTAACTATATAGTTTAGAAACTACATAATATGCAGAGCGGGCAGATTCAATTGTTCATATCATGTTCGAGTGAAGTAAGTCAATGATATAGCAATGTTAAATCTCGCGACACTGCACGGGATTTCAGTCTTGCACGCTTTGGATCGTGGTTTGAGGAAGGCATCCAACTCAGTCAAGTCGAACAACCGCCTCTACTTTTTTTGGTAAACCGAAAAAAGTAAATTAGGTGGTTGTTACATTAATTATAATAATTTATGTTAATTAATGTTTCTATCTTGAACGTAATTAAATCATGTAGGATCTGTACAAAATTCAACAACTTAATTTGTTCTTGTTGAGATGACATGATACAATCTAGTAAGAGTGGTTAGTTGCTGGACTCATGAAATTAACAAGATCACATGAGATTTGAAACTGCAGGAAAATCACTTATATAAGAGTTATAAGAGGCAGACAACTACACACACACAACGTGTATGCTATTGCTTTTTATTGTGGTTTAACCTGTCAAGGACAAAAACGTACAAAAAATTCTGCATCAAGCCTTGAAATCATAGCTTTCCTACTTTTCAACCCTGGATTGGTGACATGGTGGTTAGCGCTGTTGCCTCACAGTAAGAAGGTCCTGGGTTCAAATCCACAATATGGCTAGTTTGCATTGGTTTCTCTCTGGGTATTCTGGTGTCCTCCTGCAGTTATTAGAGTCAGCTTAGGTTGATTAGTGATTCTAAATTCACCATGAATGTGAATGCAAATGGTTGTTTGTCTCTATGTGATTGACTGGTGAGCTGTCCAGTGTGTACCCTGCCTCATAACCTACCCCCGCAACCAGGATAACGATAGGAGGATGTTAGTTGTTTTAGATCCATTCAACTTTTATGATAACCAGACTCTAGACTTTGTTGAACATTATGTAATATGAAGACAACATGCAGTATTTAATTAATCAAGTAGTACTGTGGTTAAGGTTATTGAATAGTGTTGAAATAAAATGACAAAATTGTGAAGGATCAAAATATTCCAAGAGCTCAACTTACTTCATCTAAACATGTTTCAATCACGTTTCATGAACACAAAATGCACAGGTTTATTGACTATGAATAAGTTGTGCTGATTTAACTCAATTGTTTAAGTTTCTGCCAAAGCAAAACGTTTGTGTGCAACCAATGTCCACTATTGAATCAAGTAAATCCAACATGGCCTTTTTTTCAGTGAGCTGTGTGTTATCACAGCTCAGAAAAAAAAACTAGTGTGTTACCAAGTTGGGATACTCCATTAGATGATTTACCACATGCTTGTTTGTCAGGCTTCCTCCTTAAAGTCACCAAGTGTGGCATCCCAGCGTCTTGAGAAAACCTCTACCTGGTTAGTGGCAGCTGAACACTGCAAAAACTCAAAACCGTGTAATCTTGAACCAAGTATATTTGTGTTATTTGTCAAAATAATCTCATCACACGTAAAATAAGACACAATCAGCTACAGAGTAACACATCAGTAAGATTTTTTCTTTTAATACAAGATAGTTTTGGTTGGAATAAGTGAAAAAAAAATCTGCCAATGGAACAAGAGAGTGTGTCTCTAACTTTTAGTGTTTCTAAAACAATAAAATAACAAGAGGTCACTTGGTGGTCTCCGCTTGTGTTTGGTCCCAGTGACGTCACCAAGACACTGAGCATGAGAGTCATTTGTAAAAAAGATATTGGTATCATCCACAAATCATATGAATCTCAGTATGTCTAAGACTACATGTGGTGTTTCTATATCATCTGAATAACTTTGGACCGAGCACGGTCGGTGCGACGTCCAAGCAGGAAGCTCAGAAAGTTTTTCGATCTTGTGTCAGCAGAGTGTCAGTTGAAGTTGAATACTAATAGAGGTGGGCCTTTAGAAGATGCCAGGTGATGAAAAGCTCTTTACGCTTCTTAGGCCAATCTGCTGGCATGCTCCCATTGCTTACCAGGAGGTAACAGGTTTAGCTGCGAGCAGGAACACATTGCTAATCTGTAGGATGTGCAAGTTTGCCTTCAGTGCTTTGTGTCAGAGAAGCTCTGTGAGAGGCAGTTTCGTGTATTTGAATTCAAACCATTACCTCTTCCCCACCCAATGTTGCAATTTCATTAGCTAAAAAATATCTAACTTGTATTTCTATACAAGTATTTGTTTGTTTCAGTACTTCAGTGTTTTTTTCTGGCTGTTTGTAAACAGGAACTGAGTTTTGGCTTCAGCAGGTCCTGCATGTCTACTGCAGTGAATCCATCCATTCTTTGTTTAAAGGAAGATTTGACCTCTGTCAGTGCGCCCCAGGGCGGCTGTGGCTACAATGTAGCTTCACCAGTGTTTGAATGGGTGGATGACTGGTTGTGTAAAGTGCTTTGGGGTCCTTAGGGACCAGAAAAGCGCTATACAAATACAGGCCATTTACCATTTACGACCACTGATTAGATTTAGGGAATGTTCACAGTCACCAGAAGGAGCCACGTCTCCTGCTGGGAAGCCTAACAGTCTTATATGGCTCAACATTTTCAGCATTTACTACATTTTCATTTAGAATCGATGGTTAAAAAGCACAAGAATTATAAGAGCATCCTTTAAATAAATTTGCTGACTTTATGATTTTTAGATTTTGATGTTGCTGATTGTGAATTTGATGAACCCTGTGGTCTCATCATCCAGTCTTTCTAAAGACACCCATGATAAAATCAGTTAGTTACTCCGTACTGTAATCCATTCATCAGCCAAACTCATATCTATATTTTGTCCTCTTTTCTGTCTGTTAAGGAAGAAAATCGTAATTGGAAACGTATCCCCAAATATCTGATGCATCAGTTCACTAATTGTTCCCAGAACACATTTAGTCTTTGTTGTTTCCAGAACACGTGTGTGGCCAGCGTCATGGAGCCCACACTCTCTCCAGCATTTCTGTCTTTATCTGTTTGCTTTTAAATCTTTATGTGATCATGTATCGCACCACGTTTTTCCAGGTAAACTCCTGACGTGCTATGCACATATTTTATCCCAGGTTTTATTCTCTAATTCAGGGTTGTCCAAACTACGGCTCGCGAGCCAACTGCCGTTTTTAATTGGCCCGTTCTAAAAATATAACAGACTTTAGTTCACACACAACATTTGTGCTGTATTGTACTTCTTAGCTGTCAAGCAAGCAATGAAAGAAAACACTGGCTCATGCCCACCAGAAATAACAGAACCAAAGAGATGCAAGATTGCAAGTGATCGCAGAAAATGTTAGAGTAGGCGGAAAATGAATATTTTTTATGGAAACCCAGCGAAAGTGTTTGTTTGATTTGCCGTTATGCAAATCACAGCCTGCTAACCCAGCAAACTATTTATTTCCAAAGAGCAGCCAAAGCCGTATGTGTGCATGAAAGCGTTTCGGGCAAAGCTGCGTCTCTTCAAGTCACACCTGTGCACCTTCAGAGCCGTGCATGTCTCCATGCTGACCAAAATCAAATGTGCATTCCTGAATATCAAGCTCTTTGTCATCCTGTAGGGTCCACCTGGATTTCCTTCCTGTAGTCATCTCCTAACTGTATAGGATATGTACAGGAGTCATAACTTTACCTTAATATCTTTATTTTTGCAATGAATCCATTTTTTTTTCGATGGTTTGAAACTGACAAGTTACCCAATCAGATGCCTTTTAAGCATCAATGCTCAGGTTTTCTCTTTGGCACATTTCTCCTAATGTATTATTTAATCTATTTCTGGTACCAATGTGTTCATTTTTCTCAGAGATGATCGACGTATATATTTTATAGTCTATATTTAACACAGAGATTGCACAAACTACAATCTTCCTGTGATTATCACTTCTCACCATGAAGGTGACATCTTATTTTTTTGAGTCCAATTGAAAGTGTCGTGAAGTACTGATATGAATTCTTCATTAAATCATTTGTACTATTGTGTACTATTCACTACCAATTGATTTTTTTGTGTTTTAAATTTTATAGCTTTGTTAATTTCTGATGTGTTTCATCTTAGGAAGTTCCACTGATGCAGAGCCAGTTGCTCTAAAAGCATTCATTGTATTATCTTTCTCCGCTGGTGGTTGTGTATAGAGGTGGTTATAGTGATGATGAAGTGTCTTTCTTCTGTTTATTTGAGTGTGGGTCTTTAATTTTCTGTGCTGTGTTCCTCTCCTGCTTCTTCTTTATTCATCTTGGTATAGGGATGCACCGATACCACTTTTTTGAAAATGAGTACGAGTACTTGCATTTCAGTACTCGCCGATACCGAGTACTTAATAAAAACATGATTTAAATTTACAGGTAACAGCTTTAGTCCTATAATTTAACAAAAAACAAACAAACAAGTGACTAGTTTGGAATTAAGAACATTTATTTAAAATGAAAAGCATGTTGTATGCAACATATTACAGAATAAATAATTATAAAAAAACAAAATTTAATTTTAAATTTGTTCGTCTGTTTCTCTGTTTAGAAGTCTCACTAGCACAGTCACAGCTGGGATGACATCAGAGGCTAGTGCGTCGTAGCTGCTCACTTTTTTAGTTAGTTCCTCAAAGGGGGCGAGGATGGCAACAGTCGTCTCCATAAGAGCCCATTGGTGAGCAGTGAGATAGTCAGGGAGTTCGTGCTCGGACACGCCCAGCACTCACTTTTGCTCAATGAGGGACTGGAGCATGTAATACGTGCTGTTCCAGCGCGTCTGTACGTCCTGCTGCAGTCTCTTTATTGGCTGGTTGAGCTGTCCCTGAATGTCCTCGAGGCGGGAGTAGGCTAAGGCAGAGTGTTTAAAATGCCCAACTATTTTCCGTCCCACTGCTGTAGCATCAGCTATGCTCCTCTGTGCTAATAAGCGTGGGTAAATAAGCGTGGGTAAACTCTTTGTACTCGTTGTCGTGTTGGGATTTTGGTGCTTGATTAAATTACTTGTGTTAAATGCGCTACCTTCTGAGCCTCTGGACAATTTCGCTGAGCACAATTTGCAGTCCGCCTTTGTTTTCGTGTCTTCGTTCACTTTGAAATAGTTCCACACGGCTGACTTGTCTCGCCTCGCCTTCTCCCAGCTCTGAGATGCAGCCGGGGCCTGGGGGCAGCACTCGGGGCCTGGGGGCGGGCACTCGGCGCCTGTGATTAACCCCTTACATGCCGCTCAAACATAGACAGGTCTCAGACCGTGGTATCGGTCCCCGGTATCGGGGGTTTTTAACAAGTACTTTAGAAAATGTGGTATCGAGGCCGATACCCGATACCGGTATCGGTGCATCCCTACCTTGGTAGATGTTTTGTTTATTCTGGGCCCATTTCACAGGAACGCCTCTTTAAAAGTAGATGCTTCTTTTCCACCTCTTCAAGTAGAATATCTTTTTTTTTCTTTTCAGTTTCTTTAACCTGGTTGTGGTCTGTCTGATCGTTGATGTTTTTAATTTTTCTCTCTATAAATTGATTTTATTTGCCAATTTTATTTATTTGTTTAAATTTTTGTTTTTTTTCTTAGTTTTTTTTCAGGAGTCGTTGTTTTCAGTTTCCATGATTAACCTCAGCACATTATCATTAACTGTGAAACATTTGTGCCTGCTGGAATCAACTCGCTGAAACTAACTGAAAATTGAAGTATTACATGTAAATCTTTTAAGCCCCAAGATGTTTTACAAGTATTATATGGACATAAATTACAGTTACTGCTCTAAGTTAAGAGTGATGTGCAAGGATGTAAGACTGTAATAACTTCTCAGCGTCCTTAGAGAGAAGACAGAAAAGAAATTTTACAAATCTTAAAATGAGATTCTTGCTGATCACAACTGTGCAAAAAGTAAGAACTTAAAGCTTTTTTAAATGAAGAACAATATAAATGATTAAACAAAGACACTTGTACACATGTTTGCACATTAACAAAGCACACAGCACTTATTCTCATGTTGACTCATACATGGTGATCCCCAACCTTACCGTGCTTCTGTGTTACTGCCACAGGTCCTTAAAGCAGCTGTTATTCCATCCTTATAATCGTGATGCTGTCACATTCCTGCCTTGTGTCACGTTATTTGTTTCTGTGCAGTGTTTCTGTTTTTATGTGTCTGAATCATAGCTAGTATATTTATTCCACAAAATAATCTGGTCTGCATGCTGCGCTGTCGTGCTGACACACACACAAACACACATGTTCACATTGTTGTCTCCGTGATTCAGTCTGGCTCTACTGTCTGAAAAAATTGTTTAACACTCTGCGAGTGCAGAAAGTGGAAACATAAGTGTCACAGGCTGCTCCACCTACTTATTATCTATGATTTTTTTCTCAGGCTTGTATGCTGAATAACAAGAAAGCCTTGATCACATGACCTCAGGGACTGCTAGGGACATAGGACTGTAAAAGTTCAATCATGTAGGCTGGTGCTTGTCCATGAAGAGCTCTAAAGGTCAGAACCAGAATCTTAAAATGGACTTGATGGGGAGCCAAAGCAGCCGAATTAGCAACGGTGTCACATGAGAGTACTCAGATGATTACTGAAAGATTTTAAGATGGATTTTAAAAGCTGCAGGGGGCACACAAGAGACTGAGGCTACGTCCACACGTACCCGGGTATTTTTGAAAACGCAGATTTTTCTATGCGTTTGCACCTTTCGTCCACACGTAAACGGCGTTTTTGGTCACTGAAAACTGAGATTTCTAAAACCTCTGGCCAGGGTGGATATTTTTGAAAACTCAGTTTTTGCGTTTACGTGTGGACGAGAAGCGCAGCGTCAAAGGTGTGCGCCTTTTTTGACGTCACACTGTGCGCCACGTTATTGTTTCGGTGAAATGAATTTCTACAATACTGTTACTGTTAATTGTTCTCTCTGCAGTGTTTAAATGCTTACATATACACACACAGTTACTGTCCCTCCACACATACGACTCGGTTCTGCTTCTATGCCCCAGCTTTGTTTACTTTTTCCCACCGAGGCTTCTAGACTTCTGATTGGCCAACATTTCTACACGGTTAGGAATATAGCGCCACCTGTTGCTTTGGCATGTTCCTAGCAGCGTTTTCCTTCATTTCTGCCTTTACGTGTGGACGGGATTATTTTTATAAACGAAAACGGAAAATCTCTGTTTTCAAAAATACCCGTGTACGTGTGGACGTAGCCTGAAACTGGGAACTCTTTGGGAAGCTGTTTTGATTCCCTACAAACAAACTGCCTCATGGGATCTTAATGAAGACTGAACTTTAACTGTGCTTTGTTCTAAAAGAACAACCCTGAGCTACCCTTTATCACTGTGCTTTTACAATAAATGTTTAGGAAAGACTCTAATCTTAATATCGTATTAAGCATTATAGCATTATTAAGAGTTACACAGCATGCTGGTATGTGGTGTCCACGCGGGAGCTATTTTTTGTTGTAAAGTTGTATTTTTTGAAATTGCTGTTTTGTTAAGTTTCGGCACCAAAGCACTAAAATAATGTTAACTGTGTATATTAGAACACATATTAGAAAAGGTTGTTTTTGAGTTTAGCTGGGATGAAAGTTTCTTGGTTATGAGCCAAGATCATGTTTGTGTGTGTTTGACTCCTCCCACCAGATGTTGTGGGTGTGGCCTTTTCCTTTTCTTCCCTCCCTGGGGTTAGCAGACACCTGTCTCTATCAAGACACACCCATGCAGAGTGCTCGGCTTGAATTGATTCCTGCTCCCGTTTGAATAATTGGATGGACAGCAGCCTCTTAACCACCAGAGTCGAAAAGTTTATTAGTGAGTAGTGCGAGTAAATTTGTGTGTCTGTAATTATGAGATCTGGTCGTGATCTTTGTAAATATTTTTGTAAATTAGAGAGCTCGTATTCTTTCACTGCAGCAGCCTTGTAGGAGTGACAGGGTTAGAGTGCAGGCAGATGAGGGACCTTTAGAGATCTTGTGTTTGTTATTTTGGCATAGCCCAGATTTTTTGGCTGTTTCTTGGGTGGAGATGGAGTGGGGGAGTTGTCTTGTTATGCTGAGGTTACATCCAGGCCAAACCTTGCCATGATCTGTACAAACCCAACCCCCTTTGTTGGTGCTACACTTCTTTCTGCATTTCCATTCGTAACGTCCATCATGTGCTGCAGAATATTTCAGTATAAAGACATGTTTTAGAGAATCATGCTGCTGAGAGAGCAGAAAGTTTTCCATTGTGAACTCATCATGATTATTAAAACCTAACAGCTGCTTTAATCTCCTGCTCAGACAGAGTGTTTCTCCCAGACGTCCAGTACAATGGAAACAAACAGCAGCAGCTCTGAAGACGTCCTTACAGGACATTCACTGAATAGCAGCTGCTGTTAATGTTCATGGACAAACAGAGCTGCACTGATGCAGTTATTATTGCACAGATATTACCCACAGCTGTTCCTGATCTGGTTCCTTTTGTTTTACTTTTACTGATAACTTCACAAATTCCCTAAATGTCAGACATGGATACAATGTGACAAATTGAAAATATCAATGTTATTGCCATGATTGCTCAGTCGCTTTCTTATTGAAGAATCATGAACGTTGACCTTAACTGAGTTTGTTAAATGTTGTTCTGGGTACTTCTGTGATGAGGTATCGATGAGTAAAATGAAAAACTCTGGTAGGCCAGCTAATCCTTGACAGGCGCTCCATTATTCAGGTTTTTCTCCGTTTGTAAAAAACGTCTCTCAGTATGTTAGCTCGAGTCCTGAATTTTAGAAATGATGATTGAGTTCCTTTAGATCACACCACACGTTGAATGAAGAGGACTGGCAGTCGTCAGGTGTGGGTGTGGCTGTAGAAATGAAACTCAACGTTCCAGAAAATCAGTTAATTCATGATTTAACAAGGGGGGCAATTACTTTTTCACAAAGGGCCAGGTAGGTTTGGATAGCTTTTTAAAACGTTTTCACTTTAATCAATGAAATAATCACATTTTGCATTTACTCGTTAAAACTTGGAATTGTGACAAATTTGCAAATAAAACTAAGAAACCAGGAAGGAGAAAATACCTTTTCACAGCACTACAGTACCTCATATAGATATAAACACACTGATTTAGTTTAACATGTTGCAACGCTACCCCTTCTCTGAGTGAATACTGCTGCGTAACAGTTTAATGTTAAAACAAATTCTTACACAATGAGAAAAACTGAACCAAATAAATTTGACTCGTTTTTCAAAATATCCTGTCTGAAGCTCTGCGTCGTCATGTTTTAACACATCCCGACACATCTGAACGTTCCTTTAGAGGCTGTATCATTCAGGCTGATTCTCCACAGCACAAATTGGCAGACCTGCTTCACATGGCGCCCCTCCCATTTCTTTCCCATTTGTTAGTAATAGAAAAGGATAAATGTAGAAACGATGACAGTCCATAAACCTTAAAATCTCACACACACGCTGTTAAATGATGAGATAAGAGATGGAAATAAAAACAACCCAGTAAATTACGTGCTTAAGTTTTTAAGCTACGTTCACATTGGCTTCATTTCTCAGACCTTTTCTGTAGAGTCTGTCGCATCATAAGCAGCATTTGTCCATCCTACATATCCTATGCATATTGTGTTTTCCTCTGTCCTGCGAATGTCCCATGCTTCCAGCCCAAACTCCATTGGGAGCACTTATGGGCATTGTGGGTAATTTCAAGCCACCGGTATAATTAAATTCAGTGCTGAAAATCGAGATGGGGTTGTGGTGATGAAATAAACGTGCAGTCTCAGGGCACTAACCACAGGGAGAGCCTACTGTGTGACTACAGAATGCTGGGTTTCCTCCAGCCAAGTTAATATCCGAGCTACTCAGGCATGAAAAGCAATATTAGCCAATTAACGATTGTTCTTTATTGCTGCTTCCACAATGGGGTAGTTGTATGAAATAAATGGCGTATCAAAGGCTGAGTTATGGAGCAAGTTGTTGTAGTATTTTTTAAATATTGGTGTTAACAAATAACAAAAATTAATTAAAATAATTAAAATGGTGGTTCTGAGGCAGTCTTTGTGGTTATTTTACACCATTTATTTTAAACTTTAAACCTCCCTGAAGTCTCTACTTATTGATCCACTACATGAAGGATTTCTGTCCTGGACTGTCCGCTGAAGTCCATCGAGCAGGTCGGCGAGGAGAGGATGTTGTCTGAGCTAACATCCAACATCCATCTGTCTTCCTTTCATATTTTATTTTCCCTTGCTGTACGAGCTCCGTAACACCGAAGTTTCTCATCCATGGGATAATAAAGGTTTATTCTATTCTATTCTATTCATCGAAAAATAAAAGCTGCACTTCAGCTTTAAAATAAAGTCCTGATGTTACGTAAAAAACAAGCAAATCAATAAATGTGTTTAACTATTTGATACATAAAAAAATCAAATTATTTCTTTTGTGATAAATTCATTCATACATGAGCATCTTTTTTAACAGACTAAATTATTTCCCTATTTAATGTATTTAGACGAAGCTACAGATAAAACAGTGTTGTATCCAGTGTTGGGAAGGTTACTTTTAAAATGTATTCCATTACAGATTACAGATTACATGCCCCAAAATGTATTCTGTAACGTATTCTGTTACGTTACTCAATGAGAGTAACGTACTCTGAATACTTTGGATTACTTAATATATTATCATGCTGTTTACAACTACATGAATGTACTATTGCTGTGATTTATTACTGTTACTGAAGGTCCGCAGCTCCGAACCGTAGTAAAGGGACCTCTGGCTAATACGGTGGGTTCTGTGTCGGCTCGTAGCCGAAAACTAGCTTTACTTTGTTGTCTGGGTCAAGTTTGCTAGCAGAGACAGAGAGAGGCGTTGAAAGGCTGCTCCAACAGAACTTATTGTTTTTGGAGGAAAACACGAACACGGTGTACAGTCGAGTCTTAATAGCTTACTTACAACTGGGCTCGTCAGGCTCTCTTCTTGGCTGCAGTGGTTATTATTATATTTACATGCTTCCAGCTCCCGTTTTTGCTCGATGACAGCTTGTACTTTTCCTTTTTCTCCCTCCCTCGCTCACAGACACATAACGTGTATGGCAGTCCATTCTCCCTGCAGCACGGACTACACTGCCTATGATGCTACATTCTTTAGAGCTATACCTGTAGCATTCTGCCTGTTAGCTTAGCACAACAACAACAAAAAGGCCTCTCTCACCCAGGAAACACACAGTCGCAGAGAGAGAGAGAGAGCGTCGCCCTGTAACCATGGCAACCGTAGCGCTGCCGCCTGGAACAACAGAACGTAGCTGTCAAACAAAACCCAAACAGTCCTGACCCGCCACAATATGAAACAGGGAAGTACCGCCGTGTAATCCATTTATTTCAACAAAGTAACTGTATTCTAAATACCACCTTTTTAAACGGTAACTGTAACGGAATACAGTTACTCATATTTTGTATTTTAAATACGTAACGGCGGTACATGTATTCCGTTACTCCCCAACACTGGTTGTATCATATGCTCGGCCTGCTCTCTGGTTGTGCCTTTGACATGGAAAATGTGCATGGTCTTTGCTAATGTTTGGATATGTGTTTATCACCCATCTCAACATTGTAAATGCTATGTTTTCATTCAGATCATTGTAAGGGGACGATATGAGATGATGCATCGTTCATGTTCATCATGTTTTGAGGAGTCTTTGAAAACTGGCCCATCCTGTCATCATAGCATGAAGATGTGTTGCATGTGTTACAGGACGGCAGCAGACTGGAGAAAACCTTTGTTTAATCATGTGATTCAGCGGCCCCAACAATGTTGGTCAAGTTACTTGAAAAAAGTCATTTTTTACTAATTACTGATTACTACTCCAAGAATGTAATCGTGATGCTTTACTGATTACTTATTTTCAAAAGTAATTAGTTACTTTATTACTTAGTATCTTAGTTACTTTTAAAAACATGATAAACAAGCTGAATACGTAATAAAGCAACAGACCTTTCTGTCCAATTCTGTTTTTTCTGCATAATCCATCATATAAAATTGAATCAAATGAAAAAGTCTCTTTTTAAAACGTGCTTGATTCGTTTTAATCTTTCAACTTTATGCACATTGCATCAAGCAAAAATTAAATTGTTTGCAACAATTATATGCAAGTCTTCTTCCCACGCAGAGTGTACAGCAGACGCTAATGTTTTTGTCACTTTTTATGGATTAAAACCTGAAGTAATATAAGTACGTCTACTCTTTAAGCGCTGCATGGTCCTATACTCTCTGCCACACTCCATATTATCCATTGTTGACCTGCACACGTCTGTTGCTGCCACGGACGTTGCGTGTGCTTACATCATTGTCATGAGACACTCTCACAAAATCACAGTTTAGTAATGCAGTAACGCAGGATGCTTATGGAAAAGTAACAGTAATCTAATTACTTTTTTGCAATAGTAATCCCTTACATTACTTGTTAATAATAATAATGTATATTTTATTGATGCCCGTGGGGAAATTACTCTCTCTGCATTTGACCCATTCACTCAGTGAAGCAGTGGGGAGCAGTGTGTAGGGACGGTACCTTGCTCAGTAGTACCTCAGGGGCACCGTTCAGTCGATTCGAACCCCGACCTCCCGGTCATGGGGCGCCCACTCTACCTACTGCCCTAAAAACACAAATCAAAGTTTGTCTTTGCTCAGGTCATATAATGGTCCATTCCAGTGGTGATGGTGCAGTAAAAGTAGTAATAGTGGTATAAGTAATACTAAAATGTTTTTTTGATTATCAGAGTGTGATAATCAATATCACACTTTTTTATTTTGAAAAAACACTTATCTTAGTCACATGATATTTTAAAAATGATCCCCACAAGCTTCCAAAAATGAGTAAAAAAACAAAGATCTTTGGAAAGGGCAAAAGGCCCAATGAGAAGACAGAACTAGAGTCTACGGCTTTCAAGAAGAAGAGTCCTCCTTGAATTGTGCCAAAAAAGTGGATTCTGTTCATCTGGATGAAGCAATTTCAGTAGGAGAAATGTTTCATCACTCATCCAAGTGACTTCTTCAGTGACTATAGAAGCCACATGCATCAAGATACTTTATGCATGGGTTTATCACTGCATGTGATTGTCACACACCAATGCATGATATGTGCCAACAGGCTAGTAAATTGGCCTGTGATGCCTCCACAACTGCTTCGGCACATGGAGACCAAGCACCCTGGATTAAAAGACAAGTCTTTGGAGTTTTCTGAAAAGAGAAAATGTGAGAAAATGTGAAAAGGAATTAGTTACAGCCACCACATCAAGAAAATGAGCATCATAGCTAGTGGCTAACTTCATGACTAAGGTGAAGAAACCTTTTAGTACCAGTGAGGAACCGATCCTGCTCGCCGCTAAGGACATTTGCTGTGAACTGTAACTGATGTTACAGTTAAAAAGTTAGCCCAGTTTCCTATTTTAACTAACACTGACACTAGAGGATCTAGAGGACACAGAGGATTAACAAGTCATCGTTGTACACAATTCAGGTAGATACTGATACTGACAACAAGGCGATACTGCTTGTTTCTGAGAATGTGCACGAAGAAAAGATATGTGCACTGTCACTGCAAGTAACACCACAGTCTCCGAATCATTACATATCAGGAAAACAGAATTGGTCTTTTGTGTCTGCATATGCACGAAGGGAGCTGATTGGACAGATTTCTGTTGTTTGGGTTTGTAGAGAAATGATCTAAACTTGCATGTGCTCATGCAATTTTGTGAGGAGATGGACGCAGAGCAAAACTGCCTTCTCTGACATGCAGAAGTAAGATGGCTTTCTAAAGGCAGATTATTATATATATATATAATTATTATATATTTGCATATTTCAGTGACTCGAAATGGGTCACAAAACTCACTCACTTGTGCGACATATTGAGTCTGCTTATTGAACACAATGTACCTCTTCAGCAGAAAATGACAACTGTCTTCAAGTTGGCAGATAAAGTAACTGGATTCAAAGCCAAACTAGAGTATGGGGACACTGAGTGAAGAGATATTTGGCATGTTTCAAATATTAGCAGGAGTTTGGGAAGAAACTGTGCCTGTCAAAATGATCCGGGCTTGTGCATTATCACTTGTCTCTACTTTTAAGAGTCTGAGTGGTACTTTCCAACCACAGAAGACCCCCGAACTGGAAAAGTGAACAACCTGACCATGCTCCAAGAAAGCCAACAGCTGGAGATGGAAAATGATCTTTAAAGTGTGTTTCAGACACCAACTCTGCTGGTGTTTGGATCAAGATCAAGCAGAATATCCAGAAATTTCCAAAAAAAAAAAAAGCCCAGAGTACCTTGCTTTCATTTCCAACATCCTGTCTTTGTGAACTGGGATTTTCTGCCAGCGACCAAATTACAGAGTAGACAGGACATAAGTAACGCACTTCAGGTGTCATTGTCAGATGGGAGCGGCTCATTGCAGGGAAACAAGATCATGTGGTAGTTAGAAAGTGAAACGATAAAAGTTGTTTTTGTAAATAATTATTATTATTTTAAATATATGTGTTCAGTCTGAGTCACACACAGGCCTCAAAATAAGAAGATTTTATGATCCGTGTATTTATAACATTGCACTGCAGTTTTCACTATGGAGACAAAACAGTTCAGTTATACAGCTGCAGCAAGAATCATTTCCTCTTTGTTAAGACGCGAGGTTCACATATGGTAACATTGTAAATAAACAAATAAATAAAAGGGTAACAAAACAGAGAGCAACACATTCTTGGTGTGACTTGACTATTTCTCCAAATATTTATTTATCTTGTAAACTGTACAGATTCTAATCACTGGTGATTACACTGCAGTGAGCTTATCTGTAGCACGATCAGTACGGATTAAGATGAGCACGTCTCCATCCTTGGCTTTTTACACCAGTTCGTTGGGAGTCCCTGGGTGAGGTTGCTATACATATTTCCAACATGTTACCTAGAACTATTATTAGCTAATGTACATGTGAACTAAACTGATTTAAATATAAAGGACTGCACACTGTCAATAACTACCCAGCTACACAAGGTTCAAAATAAATGCAATAAAAAGAACCTTGTGTGCTTGGTACTCTCAAAACAACATGTAGGTATCCACAGGAAACATTTATAACTACATCTATCACTGTTTACCGTGGGCTAAGCTCAACCATTCATATCATCTCACATCTCTCCATAAACTGCAGTGAGTTCAAAATCCAGCTGCTCGTGTAAAATTAGAACAGCTCCACTGTTCTTAAACAGCTCCACTCGCTTCCACTTCACCTCAGTGTCAGTTTCAAGATCCTGCTTCTTGCTTTCAAAGTGTTTCATAACCTCGCTCCTCCATATTTATCTGATCTTCTCCAAACATACTCACCCCCTCGTACACTCCTCTCTTCTTCAGCTTCCCGAGTACCACGGGACCGTTAGTTGTTCTGCCTCGAGACGTTAGAGTGCACTTCCACCAGATCTACAAACTCTGGCTCTACTTTCATATTGCATCTTAAAACCCATAATTTCAAACCCTTCGTCATGAAAGGTTTTATACTTTTATGCATGTTTTTTATTTTTCATTTACTTTATGCTTTTATTTTGTTGTACTAATGTAAGGTGACCCTGAAGGTCTTTAAAGGCACCTATAAATAAATGTATTGTTAACAGAACAGTAGTCTACTACATTTATTATTAATGGCTGATTGTCTACCACAACGGGACATGTTTAGTCCTAATAAATTTTAAATGGAGTTTAGTGTGTGATCATTTTGAATTGGAACCATTCTGAGTGGGTGCTAGCGTAAAACTGCTCGAAATCCATCGGGACCTTTGGACCCTCTGGGGCTTTGTTATTTGGAAAATGTTGTAGGGCTTCATGGAATTCACACATTGAAACAGATGAATGGAGAGGACGACAACCTTTTACATTTTAGTAGATTTAAATTGTTAATACATTCGTTAATAGCAGCATCAGATGGATGAATCTGTGACGACTATAAAACTTCATAAAAGTCTTTCAAAGATTTAATATTTGTTGTGGATTACGAGAAATGTTCCCAGTCAAATCTTTAGCAGACTAAATAGTTTTTCTTTCTTTATACAGCGATGAATTTTCTCCAAACACAGCCATTACAAGATTGTGTCTTCTTAATTTAATTCCAATTTTAGTTTTCTGAGGATGGTAATTATACCTTCTTGTTGCGAGGCAGCAAAGGCAGCATCTAATTATTCATTTGTTTTGTTGTAATAAGTGATTTTTCTTTATCTTTCAGCACGGTGCAACTTGCAGCACGGTGGTTAGCACTGTTGCCGCACAGCAAGAAGGTCCTGAGTTCAATTCCAACATCAGGCCGGGGTCTTTCTGTGTGGAGTTTGCATGTTCTCCCCGTGTTTGTGTGGGTTCCCTCCGGGTACTCCGGCTTCCTCCCACCGTCCAAAGACATGCAGCTTATGGGGATAGGTTAATCGGATAATCCAAATTGCCACTAGGTGTGAATGTGCGAATGAATGTGAGTGTGAATGGTTGTCTGTCCCTGTGTGTTGGCCCTGCGACAGACTGGCGACCTGTCCAGGGTGTACCCTGCCTCTCGCCCTATGACAGCTGGGATAGGCTCCAGCGCCCCCCGCGACCCTGAAAAGGATAAGCGGAAGTGAATGGATGGCTGGATTTCAGTTAGATATATTGTTCTCCTAATTGATTGTGTGACTTTTTTCGGTGTCAGAGCAATAACAGCTGGTGCATGATCACACAACCATCATGATGTGAATGTGAGTGCTGTACTGGCAAAGACAACATGCCTGAGAGCATCGCAAAGACAAGAATCCTTCAGGTTTGTTAAAAGATGTCTGTAGACTGCAAATGTTGTCATATCCATGTAATATTCTTAAATCCACATTTTGAATAGATAAAAAAATAATAGATAAATTATAGTGTTGTGTGTGTGCAGATGGTTTGAACATATATGAGTCTGACAGATAACAGCTGCCTATAACTAATTTAACTGATTAGCAAATTTTAGCCTCATTTCTCTGGAACTTCACAAAGTTTCCATGTGACACATCTCAGTGTGGTCATGTTTAGCTAACTGGTGGAGTGCTGTTAGATGTGCACATGTGTGTGTCTGTGCTGTATGTTTGTGTAGTAAATCCCAGCATTGAAGGTAGAACAAGCATAATTCTGAGTGCAAAGACAAGAGAAAAGAGGTGAAAAGTGAAACAAAGCAGTGCAGCCATCAAAGAATAACGTAAAATCACAACAACAGCAAGGCAAAAAAATAAACACCAAACATAATTTGCTTTTAAACCAGTGAAAAGGGAAAATAAAAAGGAAAGAGTCACAAAGGGCTTTGTGTGGATATAGATAAGCTGACACAAGATCAGGACAGTCATGGAGTGGTGTTGAGCTGTTGATGTGCAGATCATCAGCTGTGGTGCTCGGGAGTCTCCTTGGATGAAATTCTTCTGGATCAGAAACAAGACTTTCTGTTGCTCCTGGGAAATTGAATTTTAACGCTGAAGTAGACTTGTAGTCAAGACCGCCTAATCCGAGACCAAGACCGAGACAAAAAAAGTCTTTAAACTGCAGCCAGATGCTGCTTCGTTTATGGGTTTCAGGCATATTTATGTGTTTTTGCGATGCACAGCTCTCCTCACTGCTGTCTACTGTCTCACTCACTCACTGAGAGGACAGACGGACGCTCCACCTGACTGTCGCGTCTCTCACCCTCTCTGTTTTTCACATAATGATATTATCCTATATCCTCGCATGTGATTGGCAACAATATGGAGGGATTGGAGCATAGCTGAGCCACTGAGAGCTGAGCAGCCAAAGGAAATTAAGTGAAAGATTAATAGGCTCTGTTTTGATTTTTGTTAAAAAAAGAATGACTTCATACAGGAAAAAAATATCACATATGCAGGAAACCTTAAACTAGTTTTTTAATTAAGCAGCAAGCAGAACAAAGTCAGGGCTGCATCAAGACACAGGGACTAAACCTCGATTCAACCAGAACTGATCCGGAATTAAAACAGGACTACAACAGTTCAAAATCAGGACTACTGAGGACTAAACCAAATCAGAACCAGAATCAGAACTAGACGATAGCAGCACTAAAAATCATCATAGCCCTGCACTACACTGGAGTTACACTACACTTCAATTCTACCAAAGTACACTATTTAGATTCTGAAACGTTTATATAATTATTTATCCTTGCTGTGCAAACAAGCCTGCAGAACTTAATAAATATAGAATTTGAAAAGTAACAAATGGTATCTAAAAGATACACTAGGTACTGGATACATGTTCTGATGAGTTTTGGTAAACAACCATTTGACTATCATGTGTGTCTCACCTGCTCGTGTTCATCTCTGTTCCTCTCTCTCTCGCCCTCTCTCTCTCTCTCTCTCTCTCTCTCTGTGCTGACAATCAAGCCAAACACCAACATCATCAAATATACAGTTGAAACCAGATATTTACAAACTCTTCAGATAAAAACACAAATACTTTTTTAATTGTAACATCAAATCAGACTAAATGTTTATTTCTTTAGGTTGATAAATATAAAAACACATATTTGTTAAATTTAAGAGTAAAGAGATCAATTGTATATATTTCTTAATTGTAAATGGCACCAAATTGTATTCAAAACTGAGCCACACTTATGGAGCTCCACAGTTCTGTTCCTGCTGTTTTGGTTGACATCTCTTGATTGTCACAGAAACAGACTCTGTGTTTTGCCTTATATGCATCCACAGCTGTGCCACCAGTTTACTCACATGGACTCTACGAACCAATCAGACGCTTCTTCAGCTCAGAATGGAATCGTCTGCAGTTTTCTTATTAATTAACAATAAACTTAGTGTATATGTACTCCTAAAGTTGATGAAAGTGATAAAAAAGAGACAGCTCTGTCTCTCTTTATTCTGACATTTAACTAATTTAAAATATACGATATATTTATTTATCTAAAATAAAACAAGTTTACTCTAAATTGATGTTTAACAGTAAAAAAAAAGTTGTTGTTTTCTCCCTAAAGTGTAAACATCTGGTTTCAACTGTGAATATACTGCTGTGTGTTGAAATTCCTCTTGTTTTGCATAGAAATATACTGAACAACATACGAAGCATAATATATAAAATAACATCTACCAGAAGCTCCTTATGTCCATCGTTGTGTTCATCAGTACTTAACTGAAACTGGTTTAGAGAGTTTGTTTAGCCGTGGAGGGAAACAACTGAAAATATGAGATGTAAGCTAAGACTCTCTAAAAACAGCATTGTTGTTGTTCGGCTTTTTATTTATCCATTTGTTGATTCACTCGAAGAGCAAGTAACGCAACCAAGTGATCAGTTTAATCTCAGTCTTTTGTGATTCACCGTCATATTTACATTATTTGTACAGTACGAATGATTTGCTTTGGTACCTGCTCAAACTTCAGCTCTCCTCTGTCTGCAGCAAACTCCCCCCTCGCTCACATGGGTGCTGTGCTCAGTCGCCCAGTGCCTGAGCTCGGATCATACCAAAATTAGGGGGAATTTACGACGGTGCGCTCTGTGCTTCGGGTGTTGTTTTTGTTTTATACAGTTGTCAGTCAGGCATCTAACTAACAAATTACACTCCAAAAGACCCCGGGCTTCTGAAAAAATTACCCGGGCTTAAGCTCAGTAAGCCACGCCCCCGCTCCGCTGATGGTTGACTCCAAATCTCCCGAACACTATGTCGATTTGAGAACGCAAGACCGAGACAGCGAGACCAAGACAAAACCAAGAGCGGTCTCGAGGCATCCAACTCCACGCTGAAGTCCATTCACTCGTCATCAGTTCTTTTTCTAATGCATTAAATAAATATTACAAGCAGTTAGCAGTTAGGAAATAATCCTGAAGTGTTCTGCACATCCAAATCCCTGCTCATACGGAGAAATATCTCATATCATATCAAATCTGCAGCTCAGTTCAAATAAATCCACAATATTGCATCCAAGCTATAAGATTAAATCTGTGTGTTCCTGAAAGCTTTTCGGTGTGGCAACTCTTTGCATGAAGGCCAGTGGAAAACAGATTTGCACTCTGTGACTTAATATAGTTCTTCAAATGGAAGAAAACCAGATCAATCATCGGAGAGGGCGACAGGAGCCAAGTTAATGTGTTAAAGCAGCTGAGCCTAAAATCGTCTGTGGGGTGCACACACCAACCCTCCTGGCTGAGCTCCTCACTGGCAACATGAAGCTAAATATATCACAGTGAGTCTGTGGTGGGCTAATCAACACCTCCTCCACTCGTCCATCACCCTCCACACCCCTCCATCTTCCTACCCTCATTTCTTCATTGCTCCCTTGCATGCCACTGGACCCCATCTGTTCTACTTACTGCCTGAGCAGGAGGTGGTGGAGAAGAGCCAGGGGTCCCTGGTTTACTTTCCCAGACCAGCTTTGGTATTTCTTTTGCATACCTCACAGCAATAGTTAACTAATGGATTTTAAATATCACATTAATATATTAATATACATATTTGACAATGTGTCACATTTACACTAAAATGAACCAAATGAATGACAGCATCTTTGTGTATTTACGAGTTGGATGATACGGCACAGAAACACACGGTGAGGCTTAAATAATACTTGGTTTGGTCTTTATTTTCAGCTGCATTCACATCAAACTCTTCAGTGCTTCACTCTACGAAATAAAATGCTGATTTACTTAATTAAGTTATGGCAACCAGTCCCACAAAACTCAGTTGTTTCAATGGGAAAAGTCATTAACTGCAATTAATTGTTTGATATAAATCTAACTAAGCTTTGTTAATTAAATGCTGAAGAAAAGAGTTAAATTACATTAACTTTACATCTACTGACAACAGATTCAATTAACTTGACATGATTAAGTTTAGCTTGCTAAAGCTAAATGATGATTATTGATAGTCAAAGGTTATGTTAACTGTAGCTGAACTGTTTAAGTCACTTTAATACATCTGACTTTATAAAACTCTGGTTTAGAAAATTGTCCAACAAAGCATTTAACAAATTCTTCATTGTGCATTGAACCGGGACTATCATGAATTTATGATAAAAACATGCACAAAAATATACTGGTAGTTAATACATACGATGTGTACTGATTAAAATAAGAAAAAAGTATATATTTACAAAAACTGAATATGTAGCCCAATATATTGCAAGTGAAGAAAGATAAAGATGCATAAAAATTAAAAGGTTTTTTATTAGTAAATGTCTTACTTTACTATTTTCTATCTGGTAATCAAGTTTTATCATTTTTAAGGGTTTTAGTCAAAAACCTAAATCAGTTTAAACCAGCACAACTGGTTTAGATTTAATCTTCCTGTAAAAGAAAGATACTTAAGTTGTCATGAAATGTAAATATTTATCAAGAGGAGAAGCACAAAGTGGAGAGAACTGCCGTGAATCTCTGTGCTGATTAGTACAGTAAAGGTTTCCGTATAAACTGATTTTCAAGACAGACCTTGACTTGTCTGTGACATTAAATGAAAACCATATAGAATGATTACAACAAAGAGGAACACATTTCTGACAAAACAATGTATTTATGACATTCTACTATGAATGAATGAATTAAATAGCACAAACTAACATTGTTATTATACTTATCAAAAGGCTAATATGCAACTAAAACGATCAGGTTGTATTCTGCACAGTTGTTTCTGAGTTGCTTGCTTGTCTATCAAAGAAAGGATGCATGGTTTGACATGACATGTCTTAATAAAGCAGTCCCAGCCACCCCCATCTCCTCCTTTGTCTAATCCCACCTCACCCCCTCTGACATTTAAGAAATCTATCCAACCATATCCTACCCAACCCCCACAGCACCGCCACCATTGCTGCCACTGCTTTGTTCCCTGGCAGTAGGCAGAAGGTCTGTTTTAGTATTGGACATCTGTCTACCCTTCACCTATTTTTATGCAGCTTTAAAACATCCTCTATTATTTCCCCCACTTGGGTATTAAAAACTGTTCACATGCACTTTCACATGTTATATGGTCAATATAATCCTTTTAATAGTATTTCATTATGTAAAAAGAGAACTGGTTTCACCCCGACCTGAAGATTTTAGCAGCCTTGCCTCCACTTATGATTTGTAGTGACCATCTCATAACAAAGACAACTTCCCGTCACAGACATTTGGGCTTCCAGAAAACAAAGAGCAGCAGGGTAACGGCTCAAGGTGCTGATGACATTTCCCCTCTTGCCAAGTAGAGTGTCATAATCAGATAAGAAGAAGTGGATTAGTCTCTATGCTGAGTGCAAAGTTGATGATTCCAGCCTCTCATCCTATTATTTTTCCTTTCACCCCCCTATCCTTTCACCCCCAACCTCAGGGAGTGCATTTCCCATGTTACCTAATTCAATCTTGTTTGCTTCTCCACTTTATAGCCCAGATTGAATAATGACTAATGGACAGATTTCACAAAAAGAGTCACCTGGCTATCTCCTCTAAGATGCCATTTTTCTTCTCTCTCCACCCAGTCATCACATGTCTCTTGTACTTCCTCAGGACTACTTTTCTGACTCAGATGCCTTCTCAGATCATCTTCAGTGCCACCAGTTCCTCAGAAGTCTTGATAAGGCCATCTGCCACTGAGAGCATCATTGTTGCTCAAATTTCCTGCTTAACCCTGAGATCAATCATCAAAACTGCTCCAGCAATTCCAGTCTCACCCTCAACTCCAATTTCCCAGTTGAAAACTTGTCAACCCAGAGGTGGCACTGTAAAGAAACAGTAGTAAAAACTGTAAAACCTTTCATCTGTGCTGTTGTGTATTTGTGACTCATGTGCAGAGATGGGCAGTAACGTGTAATCCGATTACTTTTTTTCAAGTAACGAGTAAAGTAAGGGATTACTATTGCAAAAACGGTAATTAGATTACTGTTACTTTCTCGTAGGAACGCTGCGTTACTGCGTTACTGAAACCATGATTTTTTTGCGAGAATGTCTCATGACAGTGACGTAAGCGAGTGCGACGTTCGTGACAACAGCTGTGTGCAGATCAACAATGGATCATATATCGAGTGCAGAGAGAGTATGAGCGTGCAGCGTTTAAAGCGTGGAAGTACTGACCTTACTTTGAGTTTGATTCCATAAAAAGTGACAAAAACATTAGTGTCCGTTGTGCGTGGGAAGAAAACTTCTTTTTATAGCGAAAAACCCCTAAACTTCCAAACAAGCACCGAGTAGCTACGACGTAATGGGAAACTCACAGAGAAACTCGCGGATTCTTCCACTGACCGCTGCACACCTGCACCAGGGTAAACCTCCGCCTACCCCACTCCTGCTTTACAGGTGAAAATAGAGCAACAGGACCGCTAGTCTTTGACTTTATTTATTTTCTGCTGTGTTTTACTTGCATCTATTTGAAAGACTGAGTGTAAACACAAAAAAAATATTTTATTTTATGTGCTGGAATGTGCAGAAAATAGGTTTAAATATTAAACTAATTTCTTCCAGTCAGAGAATGTTGCATATAATTAAATGTTTGCTTGATGCATAAAGTTAAAAGATTAAAACTAATAAAACAAGTTTTAAAAAGAGACTTTTCCATTTGATTACATTTTGTATGATGGATTATGTAGAAAAAGTAGAATTGGGCTGAAAGATCTATCACTTTATCACCTATTCAGGTTGTAAATCGTGTTTTTAAAAAAGTAACTAAGTAACTAAGTAATTAATTACTTTTGAAAATAAATAATCAGTAAAGTAACGGGATTACTATTTTGGGGAAGTAATCAGTAATTAGTTACTGATTACTTTTTTCAAGTAACTTGACCAACACTGCTCATGTGTCTGTGTATGTTCTCAGTCATCCAGGTCATGGTATTCTAAAGCCTCTTTTGCATTTGTACCTACTCAGAACAACTCGCCACGGCTCATTACGACTTGACTGGATTCGACTGATTTTCCATTACAATTGAGTACCAACTAATGTGCATGGTTTTCACGATAACAACGCATCCAAGTGTCCTGTGAAATACAATACAATATAATACAACTTTATTTATATAGCACATTTAAAAACCAACGGTATACCAAAGTGCTTCACAATAAAACAGCAAGTTAAAACATGAATAATATAAGACCATTAACAAAGTACTGAACAGGTCAATGGCACTAATTACACAAGAATAAAAGTGAATATCAAATCAAACTTGCTAAAAACACACATGTTTAAAGTAGAAGAAGATATATAGAAAGATAAAATTGGAATTGGTTATAAAATACAGGCGTTAACTAACTGGGAAAGAAAGATTAAATAAGTGAGTTTTTAATCATGATTTAAATAATTGGATGGAGTCAGACGTGCAAAAACGGCAATGATGATCGACCCAGAAGGCAGACCGAAGAAACGGTGGATGGACAAAATTAAGGAGGACATTAAGACCATCAACGCAACACCTGAGGACGCCTTGGACAGAACCAAATGGAGAAACCTTTGCCGAAGAGCGGACCCTGCACCAGCGGGAACAACGCCAGGATGAAGAGAAGTCAGACGTGTGAATAGCAATGGGAATATTGTTCCAGGTTAGGTGCAACCAGGGCAAACGCACGGTCACCTCTGGTCTTAAACTGAGATCTAGGCTCAGCTTAAGACCAGAGGTGACCGTTGGTTGGATAATCTGAGGGCTCTCCCAGGGGTGTATGGCGAGATAGCTAGGTGCTGTATTATTTATAATTTTGAAGGTAAGCAGCAATATTTTAAATTCGATGCGGTATTTGATGGGGAGCCAGTACAAATCAGAAAGGACAAGGGTGATAGAGGCAAACCTTCCGGGACCAGTCAAAAGGCGTGCCGCAGCATTTTGGACAAGCTGTAATCTATGGAGAAGAACAGCATGGAGACCAAAGTAAAAGGAATTACAGTAATCTAATCTAGAGGTCACAAAGGCATGAATAAGCTTTTCAAGATCCTTATGTGGTGCGTAATGCTTAGCCTTTGAAATAAGACGCAGTTAGTAGAAGCTAGATTTGACTACAGAGGTCACTTGTTTGTCAAATTTGAAGGAGCTGTCCAGCAGCACACCTAGATTACTAACAGTGTCAGAGAGAAAAGTGGCGAGGGGTCCAAAGGTATCAACTAGCTGGCCCCGGGGGAAATGACTGTCAAACACCACAATTTCGGTTTTCTTTTCATTTAAGATTAGAGAGTTGCCCAAAGTCTTTGACTTCTCTCAGGAAGCAGTGCAGTGACAGAGCAACATCGTCAGTTAGCTGAAAGTAAATTTGTATATCATCAGCATAGCAATGAAATGAAATGAAAAGATTAGGCCTAGAGGTAGCATAGAGAGAGAGAATAACATTGGGCCCAACACAGAGCCTTGAGGCACGCCACAGCAGAAGGATGCAGCAGAGGAAGAATAGGTACCCAGAATGACAGAGGAGGACCTGCTCGAAAGATAGGATTCAAACCAGTTAAGGGCGTCACCTCTAATGCATGTATGTTCTAACCTCGCTCCATCTTTGAGAACAGGCTGCACTACAGCGTGTTTAAAGGCTGACGGAACATGGCCGGAAAGCAATGAAGAATTCATTAGAGTTAAAATACTGGGCCCAATTGCATCAAAACCATCCTTGATAATGCGTGATGGGAGAATATCATGTACAGAATTTGTATTTTTCAGTTGTTCAACTATTTGCTTAAGGGCAGTGAGTGACACCGGCTAGAACTAGGGATGGGTATTGATACAATTTTCACGATTCTGATTCCATTTTCGATTCTGTTTAACGATTTGATTCTTTATCGATTCTTTATCGATTCTTATTTTTTTAAAAAAGGAGAACACTAAAGTCGATTAGCTTAGAACTTTGCTTTATATCTTCTGTTTGAACAAGATAGAAATTTAGGAGTAACATGGCCTTACAAACCCAACAGTGAGATCTTAAGAGATCCACAGCCTACGGTTCTTCAATGGGGTGTCACAGGGTCCCCAGGAAAAAAACTGTAAATGTAAAATAACAAAGTTATTAAACATAAATTATTCAGTAGCAATTATACAAGAATATCCAGTAATGTCCCTGTCTACAATTAAACACATTCACTTACTGAAAATCATCTGCTGTGGCAAATGGGTGCAAACCTTTGACCACAAACTGAGTCACTGCTCGGTGACATTCGTCTATCCTGGCCTGAAAGGAGACGCTAACGGTAGACTGCAGCGAGAACTGCCAGCATCTGAGCCAGACTGTGTCTGTCTCATCATGGTCACCTAAATGCACAGTAATGGCAGGTTTTGTAATAAGGCAGATCGCGCTAACATAATCTGCACTGTTAGTTGATTATTTACCTGCCGCATTAACGGGAGAGGACGTGCAAACGTTACCGCTGCTGCTGGGACGAGATTCACGAGTCCGGAGTGGAATTAAAAACACGACATTCATTTAAGGTCATCGTGTGTTTTGTGAGCAAATGCTTTTGTATATTCGTAGTGTTTCCTCCCTTAAATGAAAAATCTACTTTGCAAGTATTGCAAGTTGCCCTGTTGTCATCCGTTCTCGTAAAGTATATCAAACTTTTGAGCGTTTGAGCCGCTTAGGCAAAGTGTTTCCTGCCAGGTAAATGACGCTCTGTAATGTGGTGTCATGTAATGTGTGTGTAATGTGGTGTCATTCGGGGCGACTGGAATCGATAAGGGAATCGTTTGCAAAAACGGCAAACAATTCCAAGGAATTGAAACAGTGGGAACCGGTTCTCAACAAGAACCGGGTTTCGATACCCATCCCTAGCTATAACTGATGAAAAGTAGACAAACATCCTGAGGTGAAAGCAGGGCTCACAACTAAAGGGTGTGAAGACTTGAGAGATAAAATTTTATCTGTGAAGTAATTTAAAAATTGTTCACAAAGAGCTGGAGAAGACACCATCGGCATTTCATGACAGGGATTGACCACTGAACTAAAGATTTTAAGCAGAGTTCGAGGATTATGGCCATTAGTCTCAATAATTTCAGAAAAGAAAGCCGCTTTAGCTGTTTTAGCAGCATTATGAAACTTCAGGCGGCTGGTACATAAGATATCAAAGGATACCCGGAGCTTATCTTTTTTCCACCTCCTCTCGGCTCGGTGACACACACGTCGTAGGGCATGTGTAGAGTCATTTAACCAACGTTGGGACATTTCATTTTATTCGATGCTACAACGTCAAGGATAGAGGAGCATGTGGATAGCAAAGAATCAGCAAAGTCATCAACTGTATGAGGTATGGGACAATCAGTAATAGTGGGTGCAGAATTAAGGAACACCACAGAAAAATTAGCCACAGTTTCAGAATTAATTATGCACATAGGGCATCGGAGGCTCTCAGGGTGCAGTTCTGTATTGCAGAGATCAACATCAAAAACAACTGGGAAGTGATCAGAGATCCCAACATTGTCAATGTTTTAAATACAAATGTCCAGGCCATATGAAAAAAACAGATCAAGGGGATGGACTTTAAAGTGGGCTGGTTCACCCACTGAACAAGGTTAAGAAAGTCAGTTAGAGCAAGAAAGTCTTTGGCTAATGGATCATCCTTACAACAGATATGAATATTAAAATCACCAGTCATATTTAAAAAGAACAGATCCTAATAGATCAGCTTCATTTTATTTTCCCCTTGCCTTGTTTGGTATCTTTTCAGCTCAACTGAATTTAGTTGTTTTTTTCACTGACATACTGCATTAGTATTACTGATCTGAAATCACACAAATAACTTAAAATCCTAGTAGTATTTCTTTACTGTAAAAAAAAAAAACACAGACATGTTGAGTAAATTTTTATAACTTGAAATACAAATATAAAATGTACATTTTGTAAACATAAACAACAATTTATCTAAAAATGCAGCCAATACACCTGACGTTTTTTTTTTCATTTTGTACAACCATTAAAAATATTACTAAAACTAAAATGAGAGAACAATAAGATGCCCCACAAATGATGTGTGCCAGTAAAAAGAAAAAACAGTTTGTCCACCAAAAGACAGAAGAACAGGGACAAACCTGCAGGCCTGACAACAGGAGGTGTATCACTCCGCTGGTTTTCTACTTAGTGACAGTGTTTACGTTGCAAATGTGCCTTTGTGACATTCATTAGTGCCCTCACTGACACACAAAACAAAACAACAACTACACAACACAACAACTATACAACACAACACACTAAACGTCACAAATCTCCCACATCTAAAAACTCTCTCTCTCGCTCGCTCTGTCTCGCTGCCGTTACTGTCACTCCCAAAACTCTCCCTCTTCCTAAACAACCAAATCCCACGTGTTGACTTGTTTTTAATTGGTGGACATGGTACATTTTCCCACCGATAAGAAACAGGTGGCTTTATTTCTTTCTTTACTGTTTTCGCGGTGTCCTTAGAAAACGCTTAACACACACACAAAAACGTGACGACAGTATTTAGAAAAAAGCGTGGCTGATATATATTATCATAACTCTGGACTTACTGGCCTGTAATTAAAATGTAAAAACGTTGAAGTCCGAACTTTCAATGTGGGCTGAAATAGAGACTCAGCTTGGCTGCAGCTTGTTGCTATGTCAGCTTACATCAGTCATGTGATTTGGAGGTGCAGCGTCCGTGGACCACAGAGGGTTAATAACTCTCACCTTCCTTCCATTTCCACAGTGTGACATCCACCCACCTGTGTAAAAAGTGAAATTCCCATGGTGTTGTTCAAAATGTGCTCTGGCACAATCATAACCATCGCTTGCTACTGAAAACAAGAAAAAAGCTGGTCCTGCTATGGGCTGAACCATTTGTTAATGGTGGAGGGGGGGGGGGGGGCACTATGCAATATATTCAGTTTTAGCATTTATATTCACTGTTGACTGTAACTACGCTCAAACTGTTAATGCTATCTTATTTTAATAAACAACACTGTCATATGCAAAACTGGGGTGGCACTTGGGGTGGCAAGGGATCATTTTAGGGTGGCACTTGCCACCCCATGCCACCCTTCTAGATCCGCCCCTGGCAACAATGTAGCACAACACACGAGCCATCATGTGCTGGCCATGCAAGTTGTAGACGTGGCGCCCGTGCTGCTGGATGTGGGCGGCGTGGAGGGCGCGCTGGACGTGGGCAGTGTGGAGGGCGCACTGGACGTGGGCGGTGTGGAGGGCACACTGGACGTGGGCGGCGTGGAGGGCGCCCTGGACGTGTAGGTCCATCTGGCACGCCGACCTCCAGCTCTGGCTGAGTGGGTCCCTCCAGTTCGCTGAGCCCCTTCGGCTCGCTGAGCTCATCCGGCTGCGGCGTGGGCTCCTCCAGCTCGCTGAGCTCATCCATGTGCGGCGCGGGCTCCTCCGGCTCGCTGAGCTCATCCACTTGCGGTGCAGGCTCCTCCGGCTCGCTGAGCACATCCGGCTGCGCTACAGCTACTGATGGTTGATCCAGAGGTGAAGATGATGGTAGAGTAGATGGTGAAGGCGAGAGTACTGCGGTCGCTGTCGCTGTAGCTGCAGAGGGCAGAGGTGATGATGGTGTGGCAGCTACTCGTGGCAGACTGGACAGCGATGCAGGAACAACAGATGGGTGAAATGATTCAATTCAATTCAATTCAATTTTATTTATATAGCGCCAAATCACAACAAATGTCGCCTCAAGGCGCTTCATAGATACAGAGAAAAGCCCAACAATCATATGACCCCCTATGAGCAAGCACTTTGGCGACAGTGGGAAGGAAAAACTCCCTTTTAACAGGAAGAAACCTCCGGCAGAACCAGGCTCAGGGAGGGGCGGCCATCTGCTGCGACCGGTTGGGGTGAGAGAAGGAAGACAGGATAAAGACATGCTGTGGAAGAGAGACAGAGATTAATAACAGATACGATTCAATACAGAGAGGTCTGTTAATACATAGTGAGTGAGAAAGGTGACTGGAAAGGAAAAACTCAATGCATCATGGGAATCCCCCGGCAGCCTACATCTATTGCAGCATAACTAAGGGAGGATTCAGGGTCACCTGGTCCAGCCCTAACTATATGCTTTAGCAAAAAGGAAGGTTTTAAGCCTAATCTTAAAAGTAGAGATAGTGTCTGTCTCCTGAATCCAAACTGGAAGCTGGTTCCACAGAAGAGGGGCCTGAAAACTGAAGGCTCTCCCTCCCATTCTACTTTTAAATACTCTAGGAACAACAAGTAGGCCTGCAGAGCGGGAGCGAAGTGCTCTAATAGGGTGATATGGTACTACAAGGTCATTAAGATAAGATGGGGCCTGATTATTTAAGACCTTGTATGTGAGGAGCAGGATTTTGAATTCAATTCTGGATTTAACAGGAAGCCAATGAAGGGAAGCCAAAACAGGAGAAATATGCTCTCTCCTTATGATGGCAGAATAGGTTCTGCAGGCATATCAACCTCCAACTGAGGATAAAGATGAGAGGCTGACTGGACTACAGACTGAGATATAGGTAGCTGGGCAGCAGACTGAGTTACTAGCTGGGCAGCAGACTGAGTTACTAGCTGGGCAGCAGACTGAGTTACTAGCTGGGCAGCTGATTGAGTTACTAGCTGGGCAGCTGATTGAGTTACTAGCTGGGCAGCTGATTGAGTTACTAGCTGGGCAGCAGACTGAGTTACTAGCTGGGCAGCAGACTGAGTTACTAGCTGGGCAGCAGTCTGAGTTACTAGCTGGGCAGCTGATTGAATTACTAGCTGGGCAGCAGTCTGAGTTACTAGTTAGGCAGCAGACTGAGTTACTAGTTGGGCAGCAGACTGAGTTACTAGTTGGGCAGCAGACTGAGTTACTAGCTGGGCAGCAGACTGAGTTACTAGCTGGGCAGCAGACTGAGTTACTAGCTGGGCAGCAGACTGAGTTACTAGTTGGGCAGCAGACTGAGTTACTAGCTGGGCAGCAGACCGAGTTACTAGCTGGGCAGCAGACTGAGTTACTGCTACCGGCTGTGCTACAAGGTTAGCATTCACACAGTCCATGGTTCGGTATAAAGATAAGGGGTGTGATGATGAATTGTCCATATGACTCACCGCAGCCGACTGATGAAAAGTCTGGGAATCCGGCTGCGGTGAGGAGCGCCGGTGGCGCGAGCATCACTTCATTGACGATGCCGGGGCCGGTGTGTCAGGCTGAGGTTCCACCAGCTGGTCGGGCTGGAGAGCAGCCTGGTTAGGAGAATAGAGGTGGAAAGTGTTAAGCAAAAAATCCGCCACGATCGGGTAGAGAGAGTCTATTACCCAGGGGAAGCAAAGAAGCATCTCCTGCAATCACTTCTCCACCGCCTGATGAAACTCCTCTCCGGGCGTATTTATCCATAGGTCACACAGCTTATTTACTTTGCCAGTTACCTCCCTCTTGAGTTTCTCCATTGAGTACGCTGGGCCCATAAGGCTGGATCCTTCTGTCACGGGCTGCGATGGCAGACCGTGGAGTTGCAGTGAAAGTAGAGCCCAAACATGAGACTCTTAGTGAGGACAGTGGATTTATTGACAGGGGGTGGAAAACACACAACTATATACAAAATCCCGGGACTGTGGTCCCGTGGCGATTCTCCCTGAATCCCACAGTGCAGATGTTCGTGAAAGGTGAAACAGTGGCGACTCCAAAAACTCCCACACCGTGACTTCCAAAACACACTCCGCTCCAGATTCCTGGTAACACAAACACATTCAGGTTAGCAGGGAATCTACTTTCTCGAGGGTTTATACCAAGTCCACGGCTGTACTGACGAGTTCTGACTCAAGGATCCAGCGTCGGCCTCAGCTCAGCTACAGTCTTAAATGCCGCTCCCTTGACGAGCGTAATCTGCTGCAGCTGGCAGAGGACAACAAGCGGCAGGTGTGGCGGTCTCTAGAGCAGAAATACTTCCGGGTTTGCAGTCTCCTCAGCAAACCAAAACCTCCGGAAGCTCACACGGAGAAACATGGAGAAAAAGGAGCGAAAACCAAAACACCACACAGAAAATATAAACACAAACATACACTAAAATACATGAGCCCTGGGTCCCTAGACCCAGGCCATGGCAAGAGTAGCGACAGTTAAGAATGTGAATCATATATTGAAGGCTTAGAGGATAGCTGTTAAAGGAACACACCAATGACATTCTGTTACACTTAGGCTACGTCCACACGTACCCGGGTATTTTTGAAAACGCAGATTTTTCTATGTGTTTGCACCTTTCGTCCACACGTAAACTGCGTTTTCGGTCACTGAAAACGGAGATTTCTAAAAACTCCGGCCAGGGTGGATATTTTCTAAAACTCAGTTTTTGCGTTTATGTGTGGACGAGAAAAACGGAGAAAACGCAGAAAACGCAGCGTCAAAGATGTGCGCCTTTTTGACGTCACACTGTGCGCCACGTTATTGTTTCGGTGAAATGAATTTCTACAATACTGTTACTGTTAATTGTTCTCTCTGCAGTGTTTAAATGCTTACATATACACACACAGTTACTGTCCCTCCACACATACGACTCGGTTCTGCTTCTATGCCCCAGCTTTATTTACTTTTTCCCACCGAGGCTTCTAGACTTCTGATTGGCCAATATTTCTACACGGTTAGGAATATAGCGCCACCTGCTGCTTTGGCATGTTCCTAGCAGCGTTTTCCTTCATTTCTGCCTTTACATGTGGATGAGATTATTTTTTAAAACGAAAACGGAAAATCTCCATTTTCAAAAATACCCGTGTACGTGTGGACGTAGCCTTAATATTGGTAAATGGTAAATGGCCTGTATTTGTATAGCGCTTCACTAGTCCCTATGGACCCCAAAGCGCTTTACACATCCAGTCATCCACCCATTCACACACACACACATTCACACACTGGTGATGGCAGCTACATTGTAGCCACAGCCGCCCTGGGGCACACTGACAGAGGCGAGGTGCCGGACACTGGCGCCACTGGGCCCTCTGACCAATAATGTAACAGAATGTCACCGGTATAGCTGATTTTATGGTGAAAGGGACTTGATTGTATACCAGTTACATGTGTGTTTTACTTAGAGATAGTCACATACCTCAACCTCACTGTAATGTGAATCTGAGTCGAGGTGTGGTTATTAGTAGAGATGGCACGATACCACTTTTTTATGTCAGATACCGATACCGATATCATAAATTTGGATATCTGCCGATACCGATATGAATCCGATATTGTGTGTTTTTTAATCAATAAAACGTTTTTTTAATATCTTGCTGCATTTTGTATAAGTTTATACTCACGTTTAAATAAATAACAACACTAAAGCTATTCTGTTACACCTGTATGTAAAAAAATACACTGCGTCCAAAATATGTCATAGTTCAGCAAAACTGATCAATCTGATAAACTTAAACCTGCTCCATCCTCCCTATTCTGGTATTTTAAAGAGTACTTAGCAGAAATATTAAGCAACCTAACTAATAGGGTTGCAAACTCCCAGCAAAAAAAAAAATAGGGAACCACCCTCCACCTCATGATGCTTAATCGATGTAATCAAATTTAATTTGATGCAGGGGGAAAAATGCACAAAAATTAATTATTTTTCAAGAATAATTGAATAGATTCAACATCTTTCTTCAACAGAATTGCAGACTGCACAGATGGTATCTTCCCAAAGGAAAAAGTACTATAGCTTACTAGGGTATATTAGACTTAACAGTTACTATATACAGTAATGGACTTCTATATATTTTACATCAGATTAAAACTTTGGGTGTAAGATTCAGATAATTATTTATTAAAAGCTAGACATTTTAAATGAGAATAAGAAAGAAAAGTATGTCTTTGTGCCCCCTTTTCCCTGTTAATGCCCTATCAGCCCCCCTGGCTAAACTTTGCTAGATCCGCCCCTGCACAATTACCAGCCGTCAGCTGCGTAGAAAAAGATCCTGGTGTAGAAAGTAATATTAAATAAATTCTAACAACAGTTTATCAAGCTTAAACGTGCTGCTGTTGTTCAGCCGCTGGTTTCCTCTTTCTGGTGAGAAGTGGGCCAAAAACTAAGAAGAGAGACGGACTCACGACAGAAAAGCCGATCAGCTGATCATTGATCAGTTTCAGATTGAAGTAGCAGCAGGAGAGAGAGAGAGAGAGAGAGGCAGTCGCTCCATATCTCGTTGTTAAGCTTAACGCTGGAATGCTTTACATACATTCAGAGATGAACTTACACACTTGCTTTACTTCTCTCTGGGAAAACTTCCTCGGAGATGAAATGCTGGTTTGGTAGCAAGGCTACAAATACACACAGCGGCTCTATCAAGTGACCACACTGCTGCAACGTGCTACGGTTATGAGACGAGTTACGCCGTGTAGCAAGTTTTGTGAGGTGCTTTTTTGATATTTAATGGATCGGATTACATTTTTTATTTCTCTCCGATATCCGATCCAGTAATTTGGGTCAGTATCGGACCGATACCCATACGTAATATCGGATCGGTCCATCTCTAGTTATTAGTTACAGCTACAGATGTTGAGTGGTTAAGATTTTTGATCCACTAAATGAGCGAGTCTCAACATCCAAATTTCTGGAGCTTGTTGATAAGAAAAGCCAAGACGACTTTGTCAAAAACTTTGTCAATTATGGTATCAAAGTGGTGTCTCGAAGATAAACTAACGAGGGTGAACAAGCGGTATGTGTTTGTGGATGCATGTCTACTTTTTATAACTCTTATTACTTTTTCCAGTATCTGTGTTGTGACTTCTAGAATTCTAATTAGTGTATGTGAGAAGTCTAGTCTTACAGATAATGTAACACCACACACAGCTAATGATACACAAGATTACACCATTCCTGGCATAAACATGTTTCTTTGTAATGACCAAACCTTCAGCTCCTCTGCTGTGGAGGAGGCTATTGTCCTTAAAGTTGATGTTTGTGTGGACCTATAATTTAGTTCTCACAGTAAATCCAGTGGAAGTGGAATCACAGTATTGAAAAAGAACAATTAGTAGTGATGTGCAATACCACTGGTTTACTTTCCGATCTGATACCAAGTAAAATCAGGTTGGTATTGACGATACTGATCCGATACCGATACTCTGTACAAAACCGTAATGTTTAATTGTATTTTATAATACAATATATAGTTGTATTATGTAATTG
The DNA here is from genome assembly GCF_963576455.1 of Neolamprologus multifasciatus. Taxonomy (NCBI): domain Eukaryota; kingdom Metazoa; phylum Chordata; class Actinopteri; order Cichliformes; family Cichlidae; genus Neolamprologus; species Neolamprologus multifasciatus. The sequence continues at coordinate 33,387,984 of NC_140459.1, read as the reverse complement.
TAATAATATAGCTTCATAATGATTACAGGACATCACACTACTTGTTCTTATTGCTTAATAATGCAGATTTATCATATAGAAATAAAAACCTGAAGTTGTGCGCTCAGTCATTGTCGTAAGTGCACACGCCAGGGACTGCGACACAGTGGGGTGGCTGTAGCTCAGGAGGTAGAGCAGGTCACCTACTGATCGGAAGGTTGGTGGTTCGATCCCAGGCTCCTCCAGTCTGCATGCCAAGTATCCTTGGGCAAGATACTAACCCCAAGTTGCTCTCCGATGCGTCCATCGGAGTGTGAATGTAGTTAGAAAAAGCACTAAGTATAGATAAAGGGCTTGTGAGAATGGGTGTGACTGGGTGAATGTGGCATGTTGTATAGAGCGCTTTGAGTGCTCCGGGAGAGTAGAAAAGCGCTATATAAGAATCAGTCCTTTTACCATTTACCATTTATACAGCCGTATGACTATGAAAGGCGTAAGAGGAAGCAATCAGATGATCTGAATGATATAGTTTCTGTCCACTGTGTTCCTGTTAATGAAAAACGACAAATTTACCCCAAAATACTAAAATGTCGATATTTTAATATGAGAATCGATTCTAGAACATAAATTACTGGTATCAGAAGAATTGATATTTAAATATCGATCCGCACACCGCTTTTTATTTGTCAGTGCATTATACCAGGGAGCACTTAGCTTTTAGATTGCTAATGTGGTTCTCCATAATGCTAACATTGATGATGAATGTTATTTTGATGGGCGCTTTTACAGTCAGCTCTTAAGGACTGGAATTGAATTGCCTCTACTGGAAAGGGTTATCAAAGGCTGACCGTGAAATGTCAAGTTCTTGGTTTTATGTTTATCTATTCTTTATAATCTATTCAATAGAAAAATAAAAAATATATATTATCTTTTTCAGAGAGTAGTTGTTACAAAGTAATCACAGCAAAAATATTTTTGGGGTCTAACTGTGCTCCATGCACACTTGTGCTCGACAAGATGTCATATGTATGTATGTTCACTCCATCCATCCATCTTCCTCCGCTTTATCAATCAAAGCTTTATTCGCCACATGCAGGTTGCCCTGCAGTGAAATGGGACCCCCCCCCCCCCCCCGACCTTACACACATAACACAGACATTACATGGGGATACAAGTCGGAGATCGGTAGCGTTACAGAAAAAAAACACTGAATGTACACAACATCGGGAAAGTACTAGAGGAAAAAAAGAGACCTCTACTCATGCTGTGCTTCCATGGTAGGACAGCATGAGAACAGGAAACAAAAAAACTCCTCTGTCCTTCGCCCTATCAGGCTGAGTAAACAGTCCTCCAGCCAGTCCAGGTGGCCTTGCATGGGATGGGAGAATAGTCATCACACAGTCGTTATCAGGGAGTGTTTGTCCGGCTTCAGCCTTGGGCCTGCAGCTGGCGCTGTGGTGGTGTCTGCATTTTGATCCCGAATTTGTTGATTTGTTTTCATGCGAGCAGCTCACGAGAATTTAAATCTGTTCATTTAACACTCAGATGCTGGTCTCTCGATCTCCCGTTGGAGAGCCGCGAGCCTCCCCATGATGGTATCAAACTTCTGATCCGTGGTGTTATCATTCTTTTGATTCTGAGACCTCACAACTGCAGTGATCCGTTCTGTGATGTGATCCAACTTTCGCTCAAGGTTCTCATTTTGAGCAGGGCCCTCTCTGATGTATCCCACCATACGCTCAATGGTGTTGTTTTGAGCCTTCACAGCAGCTGTAAGCGTCTCCAAGGTGTTAACCATGCTGCGTTCGTTGTGAGAGGTCGCGCCTCGTCCCGTCGCTTCGATTCCAGCGGGCAGCCTTGGGGGGGTTTGAACAGCCGGTTCCGCTCTCTCAATTCTCTGATAAGTCAGGGCCATGCCAGCTCCGATCAGCAAGAACCCTGTTATCATGGTTCCGAATAGGTATCCAAGGCCGGGTCGCGGGGGCAGCAGTCTAAGCAAAGAGGCCCAGACCTCCCTCTCCCCACCCACCTCCTCCAGCTTATCCGGGGGAACACCAAGGCGTTCCCAGGCCAGCCGAGAGATATAATCTCTCCAGCGTGTCCTGGGTCTGCCGCGGGGCCTCCTCCTCGCTGTATGTTCACTCTTAATGCTTAATACACTAAGTGAATATGGGAGTAAAAACTCCAAAATTAGCTGATGAACAAAGTACAGAGGCTAAGCTACCAAAATATCTACTGTCACTGTAAACTGAAATTAGTTTATTCAATTCCAATTCAATTCAATTTTATTTATATAGCGCCAAATCACAACAAATGTCGCCTCAAGGCGCTTCATAGATACAGAGAAAAGCCCAACAATCATATGACCCCCTATGAGCAGCACTTTGGCGACAGTGGGAAGGAAAAACTCCCTTTTAACAGGAAGAAACCTCCGGCAGAACCAGGCTCAGGGAGGGGCGGCCATCTGCTGCGACCGGTTGGGGTGAGAGAAGGAAGACAGGATAAAGACATGCTGTGGAAGAGAGACAGAGATTAATAACAGATACGATTCAATACAGAGAGGTCTGTTAATACATAGTGAGCGAGAAAGGTGACTGGAAAGGGAAAACTCAATGCATCATGGGAATCCCCCGGCAGCCTACATCTATTGCAGCATAACTAAGGGAGGATTCAGGGTCACCTGGTCCAGCCCTAACTATATGCTTTAGCAAAAAGGAAGGTTTTAAGCCTAATCTTAAAAGTAGAGATAGTGTCTGTCTCCTGAATCCAAACTGGAAGCTGGTTCCACAGAAGAGGGGCCTGAAAACTGAAGGCTCTCCCTCCCATTCTACTTTTAAATACTCTAGGAACAACAAGTAGGCCTGCAGAGCGAGAGCGAAGTGCTCTAATAGGGTGATATGGTACTACAAGGTCATTAAGATAAGATGGGGCCTGATTATTTAAGACCTTGTATGTGAGGAGCAGGATTTTGAATTCAATTCTGGATTTAACAGGAAGCCAATGAAGGGAAGCCAAAACAGGAGAAATATGCTCTCTCCTTCTAGTCCCTGTCAGTACTCTTGCTGCAGCATTTTGGATTAACTGAAGGCTTTTCAGTGAGTTTTTTGGACATCCTGATAATAATGAATTGCAGCAGTCCAGCCTGGAAGTAATAAATGCATGAACTAGTTTTTCAGCGTCACTCTGAGACAGGATATTTCTAATTTTAGAGATGTTGCGCAAATGGAAGAACGCAGTCTTACATATTTGTTTAATATGTGCGTTGAAGGACATATCCTGGTCAAAAATGACTCCAAGATTCCTCACAGTGTTACTGGAGGCCAAGGTAATGCCATCCAGAGTAAGAATCTGGTTAGATACCATATTTCTAAGCTTTTCAGCGCCGAGTACAATGACCTCAGTTTTATCTGAGTTAAGAAGCAGAAAGTTAGTGGCCATCCAAGTCTTTATGTCTTTAAGACATTCCTGCAGTTTAACTAATTGGTGTGTGTTATCTGGCTTCATGGACAGATAGAGCTGGGTGTCATCTGCATAGCAGTGAAAATGTATGCTATGTCTTCTAATGATGCTGCCTTTATGAGAAAGTTAAAGACAAAAAGTCAAAGGTATTAAACATCCATGTACCTGTTATCATTATATAGATTATTACCCACTTCCATGCTGCTCTTTACACTGAGGAGAATAAACAGTACATCAGTTTGGTGTTTGGAAGCTGCTGATTCCAGACTTGCAAAGTGTCTGTTTTTAACGCTGAATGCATGAAGCTGAATACAGAGTACATGATATTTTCTCTGACAGCAAAAACCCGATGGAAGGTCAAAAGTCTCATATATATATATATATATATATATATATATATATATGTAAATGTTTATATGTAATTGGTAAATGGCCTGTATTTATATAGCACTTTATGTATATATTTATATAGCACTTTCTTTTTAATGGTAAATGTAGCGCTTTTCTAGTCCCTAAGGACCCCAAAGTGCTTTACACACCCATTCACACACTGGTGATGGCAGCTACATTGTAGCCACAGCCACCCTGGGGTGCACTGACAGAGGCGAGGCTGCCGGACACTGGCGCCACCGGGCCCTCTGACCACCACCAGTAGGCAACGGGTGAAGCGTCTTGCCCAAGGACACAACGACCGAGACTGTCCAAGCCGGGGGTCGAACCGGCAACCTTCCGATTACAAGACAAACTCCAAACTCTTGAGCCACGATCGCCCTTTATGTATATATTTGTAATGTGTAACCTTCTTCGTGACTGAATAGAACATCATTATGTAAAAGTCCAGACTTTGAGCTTCATCTGGTGATAATGTGCAGTACTTGTACATAACAAAAAGCAAAGTTCTAGTTTTGTCTGTTTTCTGAGTGGGCCTATAGTGGAGGTCTGAAGAGGATTTTCCTTCTGAGGAAGCTGATGGTGAAAATAAGAGTTCTGCTTGATCCCTGCGATAAACTTCAGTCCTCCTGACATTTCTGAAAGGACGTATGCCTTGGTGAACATCTGGCACAGGACAGCTATGATGAAAGAAAGAGAAGAAGTCTGTCTTCTGGACCCATGAATCCAGCTTGTTGTTTCCCCCCAAAGTAAATGCAGCTGATTATAGTATTGTTGTTAAATAAAAACAACAAATTAAACCTCTAGAAAAACTTCAACTGCTGTGTTTTTAAATTTAACATGCAGTTGAAAGTTTTTAGTTGAATGTTGAATGTTTTAGTTGCTTTTAGTTGAATGTCAAAGGCCTCCCTCTCTGTTTAAAATGAGGGTAAGAAAAACTAAGAAATGACAAATTATTTAATTATTGGCAGCAACACAGGTGTGTAGGATGGCTAACAACAACACTATAACATAGTGTGTATGCTAGCGCCTAGCCTAGCTAACGCATCAACAATAGGAATTCAGAATGATGCTACATGTTGTATAGAGCAGCCCCCCCCCCCCCCCTTCCCTTCCGGGCCACGGGTCGTTTGGTCCCGGGCCGTGAGAGTTGAGGCTCGGGTGTGAAATTGATGGTTTTCAGGGTTTCGGTTTCCCTGGGTCTTTCCCGTGTTGTAGTTGTGTCTTATTTTAAAAGAAATATTCACGCGTTACCATAGTGACCAGAAAGCATTAAGGAGCAGAGGAGGATGTTACTCTCAATATTGTTGGTCCATTTCACGAGGACGCTGCTAATAAAGTTACACAATTACACAGTTAATTTGCATTTATTGTTATATTTACAAAATACCAGTTTTTGTCGTATCATTTTATTTTGTCGTATTTATCCGCCACACCTTAAACGCCGGTCTGTGAAAATATTGTCTGACATTAAACCGTCTGGTTGGGGACCGCTGGTATATGTCTATAAGATGTTAACATGTATGCCTTTTTCAGTGTATCGTTGTGGTTGTATTTACGTTAGTTTAACGAGCCATTAGACACAGAGATCGTTAAAAACAACCAGAGCAGCGAAACTGTGTAAAAAGTGCAGGGGGACGTTTGTGTGATCACATCCAGTGGGTGAGTGGGTGGCACGCCTTTATACGGTGAGAGGAAATGGAGCCATGTTGTGCGTTTTTATACAGTAGTTGCTCAGACCTAACTTATTAAAATGATTAGTAGAGTGTTAGAACAAGAACAACAAGGTTAAAATATGAAACTAAATGTATTAAGATAATGAAAACTGTGACTTTCCCTTTGCAAAAAGCACGACCGCTCATTCTTCTCTGACCTCTCTGTTTATGTTCGTTTCACAGGTCCGTGGGGTCGTTGTATGGGAAGTGAATGTGGTCCTGGAGGCAGCCAGAGTAGAGCAGTATGGTGTGCTCATTCTGAAGGTTGGACCACCCTGCATACCAACTGTGACCAAGCAGAACGACCAGACAACCAGCAGAGCTGCTTCAGGGTGTGTGACTGGCACAAAGAGCTGTATGACTGGCAGCTGGGTGCCTGGAACCAGTGTGTCCCAGTGATGCGCGGTGCAAGGGTGCAGCGTCCTACCACGTGCACTCAGGGAGAGGAAGGAATTCAGACCCGTGAGGTGGGATGTGTTCAAAAAGCAAAGGGGGAGCCTGCAGAAGATGCAATCTGTGAATACTTTGAGCCCAAACCACGCCTGGAGCAGGCCTGTCTCATCCCATGTCCTCAGGACTGTGTGGTGTCTGAGTTTATCCCGTGGACTCCCTGTTCTAAAACCTGCGGGATAGGGTTACAGAACCGCATCCGCTTTGTTCTGGCTCCACCATTGTTTGGTGGGGCAGCCTGCCCAAATCTAACTGAATTTCAGACATGCCAGCTAGGTCCCTGTCAGGGAGAAGAGAGCCTTTACAGTCTCAGGGTGGGTCCCTGGGGCCCATGCACTGTCCCACTGCCAAGGCAAACCAGACAGGCTGACAAACCACCAAGAGAGAGTGAAAAACAACCCCGGGAAAGTGATAAACTTTCTAATGAGGGAGACAAACTCACCAAAGAGGGTGAAAAACCACCCAGAGGAGATGGCAAACAGAGCAGAGAGGGTGAAAAACAGTTAAAAGAAGGAGACAAACAGCCCAAAGACGGCGAAAATCCACTTAAATCCAAAAGAAAACTGGGCAGGGGAAACAGGAATAGGAAATCAGACAGGCCATCGCTACTGGCTGATCGGCCGAAACGACAGAAAAAAGCGAAAAACAAAGAAAAAAGAGAGAAATTAAGAGAGAAAGTCCAAGAGAGGTTAAGGGAGAGGGGCAAAGCAAAAGATGCTGAGACCAGAGAACTCATCAAAAAGAAGAGGAACAAGAATCGTCAGAACCGCCCGGGAGGAAAGTTCTGGGACCTACAGACTGGATTTCAGACCAGAGAAGTGACCTGTGTGCATAAGAGCGGGGCTGTCGAAGCGCTCAGGTAACCACGACTGAAATATAATGAAGAAAATAAACTGTTATCTGTGATGTCGTGGTTCTATCCTTCATAGAGTATTGATATCATCATATCTTTGTCAGCATGTTAGCTCGTCTTCTTCTTTTAAAGATCAGTTACAGACTGAGAGCTATAGTTAAATCTCTGATATTTGAGCTTGTCTTCGAGTTGACAATTGTTATTCTATTCATTACTGGTTTTAAATTAAACTCAATGATAATTTCACTTTTTTAATAAAGATGAAAAATCACCCAAAAATGTGTTTATAAATATTTTATCATGCCCCCATTAACAAGATTACTATCAGTTTTAATTCATGAAAATGTAACATGATTAATATACACAATATAACCTGCCTTGCATCAAAAGCTGAGGCAGGAATAGGCTGATGTGGTTATAGCACACCATAACCCATATGGAAAAGAAATAGTAAAAACTTATATGATTTACTCATGAAAGTGGCCACTTTCTCATTACTTTCATATATTTTTTTAGTAAGTATCCAAAAATACAAGTTTCATTATATAATTTTTCAAGGGATCTTATATCTGTTTTCACTCTTGTATGCTTTTCATACAAGTTTCATACAAGACAGATACAAACTTTATAAGATTTAGATATATCTTTTCCATATGGGAAACCACAACCTGATTCACTGGCTGCAGGGAGACACAGCTGTCAGTGTTTAAGCAACTCAAAGATGATATAAGTTAAGTAGTACACACAACTGGTTAGTTTGTAGCTGCCTTGATAGGTTAGGTCGGTGCTGATGTTTTGGTATTTGAGAATGTTAATGTGAATTAAACTAAGTGGTATTAAACCCAATAACTGCCACATTTACCAAAATACAGCTGAAACTGAAACTTAAACTATACAGTAAATAATTAAAAAGGCTAATAAGCCCAGGGTTTAAAATTTCAATGTCAGTCAATGTGTCAAACATAACTGTTAGCTTTGAGCATCTAACCACAGGCTAGAGGACTGGGGGATATATACAGAGTTTACAACTTCTGCCAAACTATTGTTTCTGTGTATGCCAAAATAATTCACAAGTAGAATAAAAAAACTTCAGGTTTTCCATTTGACTCGTTACTTTTAGTAAAATGACAATAAGATTCTCAGTTTTTTTTATCACCTGTCCAGTAACTTTACACTTTACACATGAGCCATATAAACCATAATAAGAAACAGGCCGTTTAACATGTAAAGCCTCATATGGTCATAATGAAAACATGGTGCAGAGGCTTGCAGGTCAATTGAGGCAAAATGAGAGTAAAATAAAACAATTAACCTAACACAGAAAAGCAAAGAAAGTGTGCGTGTTAAAATTTAAAACATCCAGAGAAGAAGAAAAATGGAAGTTTTAGAGAAGCATCACATCATTATCGCAAATCATTTTCTTTTGAAAAAAGTAAAGCAAACGCAGCGATAAAAACAACAACAGCGATTTTAAAGCAGCCCTGTCTTCCAACAAAGCCACGGCCTGTGGAAGCAGCCACAGAAATATAAATAAATGACTTGGATTCTTGGAACTTTAATTATCACATTAGCTGCCTCAGACAGAGAAAAGCCTTGGAGTGAACGAGCGGTAACAGCAGAAATAGCCACTGAAATGCAGCTCGGATGTGAGTCTGATTCGCACTGACTTCCTCTTTTCTTCTTTTCTTTATCTGCCAGCTTCCTGTGAACCCGAGGATATTGTGTTTATACTATAAATATGATCAGTGATGTTTCAGTGATACATCTGTCACACTTAAATGTTGTGCTCATTTTGCACACAGATAAAATATTGCATAATTATAAAGCATTCAAATATTCTTTCTTTACATCAAACCAGATTTTAGCCCGTCATACAGCCTGTTCTTTTTAATAACTCTGATATTATATCAGTTACAGTATTTCTGTTTTTCCTACAAAATATAAAAAATGTGGATCGATTGTGACTTTTGCACAGTTCTAAACATGTTTTGTTACATTTTTAAGTGGTTACACCGAGTACTTTGCTGTCTTTATTTCCATGTTCTACAGCCTGTGCTCTCAGGAGACTTTGCCGGTGACCTTCCAGGCTTGTGTGATAACCAAAGACTGTGATGTGACTGAATGGTCCAAATGGTCTGCTTGCACCAAGGAGTGCTATGACCCCACCAGTCCCAAGGCGGTGTGGACTCGCACTAGAAAAGTGACCCAGTTCCCTGTGGGTGGAGGAATAGATTGTCCAGAGTTGGAGGAGAAGGAGCCCTGCACCCCCCAGAGTGACGTTGTACCACCCTGCATTACGTAAGTACATGTGCTTAACTTAATGCACGAGCAGCAGAAAATGACTCGTTATTATGAACTTATAGACCACACCTCCCTGTGGTAGACAGAGAACAAGGCCAGGTTGTACCTCACGTCTTTCCCACCTCTTTTTCTGGGGTGGTACAGGGCGGAGTAACGGTTTCGTCCATCTCAGGCTTCAAAACACAAAACTCAAAAAGAAAACACTTTCTGCAACTGACTCAGAAAAACAAAATCTGTCTGTAAATGCGAACGATCTAACACAATTAACTTGTGTCGTGTTCAGAATTTTTGGAAGGAATCTCAGGACAACGGTCTGTCTTTTAAAAAAGGGTTTACCTTTCTTTTGGCAGTTGAGATTACAAGTGTACACAGCGCTGTGGACCTCTGTGTGAACCAGCAGCATGTTTCACAACAAGGATGAACTTAAAGTGGGCTGCACAACATTATATAGTGAGACAAAGACAGATTATAGCAGCTATCTTCCTCCCGCATGGACGTGGCAGTCTTGGTGTCTGCTGCGAAGCATCCTCGTATTTCCATGACCTCGTCTGGTATCTGCTCCCTCGCCTGTAAGAGACAGAAAAGCCTTGATAATCTGATGTTATTATCCATTGTTCTTCTAGGCATCTAGGCATCTCCGAAAACGTTAGAGCACTTATGCAAATATGTGATGTGTTGATGAATCGAGCAGATATTTGAAGTTTACACCGTTCTCGCATGAAAATATCTTAAAAGTTTATTTTGTGACCCAGAAAGAATAATATTTCAAACTCTGCCACTGCCTCGTTTGAGTTTTGGACGAAATGGATTCTGGGATATTGCATTTCGTCACTTCGAGCTGATTGGAGACCAAAACAGCCAATCAGATTTGTTTTGCATCCAAGTCTGTGATTGGTTGGTTTTGTGGCACAAATATAACGGTGTAGAGAAAGAGTTGAGCGCGCACGGGCAGAAATGTTGAGAGCGCGAGCAACACATTGCGAGTGAGCGCAAATACAAAAACTGAGCGAGAGGGGCTGCTGTTGTGTGTGTGTGTGGATAATAGCAAACACTGAAATACATTTTTTGCACGCAGCAATGAATTTTATTCACTCAAATTTAGCTTTTCTTCGCTCAAAATAAAGTTCTCCTCAAAATGCAACACTTGCACCTGCAATTTTTTTTTGCATGCACTCAGAATAGTGGCACAAAAATAACTCCATAGCTGGCCCCGCCTACTTTCTGTTTCCATCATGGCCGTGTTGTGTGTTTAGCTGTGTATTGTGTGACCAAGTTTCTGCATCTAGAAGAGCTGGATTCGTTTTTTTCTGTATATGCTGTAAATATTATAAAAACATTATGAATAATATTTTTATAATATTTACAGTATATATTATAAAGTATACAGTAATATTTATAAAGCAAATAGACCTGGTAGCTGTAAGGGTGGGAAACCTTTTTCTTTAACACCATTTCTCCCGTGTAGGGAGGGAGGTTAGACGTTAGTTGTGTTTTCATTCTTGATTGTTCTGTCTGTTGTCTTGGCTGTGCCCACACTGATGATTTCTACATCAAATGAAAAATAAACTATTCTGTTTTTGACACTGCAAATCTCACTGTAGCACTAATCCTTCCATTTTCAAGCTGTGCTTGTTCCTCGCTATAATGCGGTTCACCTTTCGCGGCCTCGCTGTTTTTTTGTGCCATTTTGCATGCTTTTTTTTTTTTTTTTTTTTTACAGCGCATCGTGGTCTGCGCCCTGATCAGCTGTAGACCATTGACAATCAGTCTCCTCCGTGCCGTGCCTCCTGTACAGTACAGCATGTGATCAACTTGTAAAATTCACATAAATCTTCGATCCTAGCAGTGTGACTCTGAAGTGCTGCACTGTATGTTTGTAAGTTTTCTCCCCAACAAACACAATAATATCGATGAAAAGTTTTGCACCGACAAAGGCACCTGCCGTAGCACCCAAAAGGCAGAGGAAGATGCTAACCATCGCACAAAAAGTTAGACTTCCGGACATGCTAAAGGAAGGTAGAAGTTAGCGTATTTTTTGGATTATAAGGCGCATTAAGCGAAAAAAACAGTCAGATAAATCAAACTTTATTCAACTCATTCTTCCTGCTTCCTCTACTTCCGTATCATTGATTCATTAATGTTGAATTCTCTGGCAGCTGCTCTGTTCTCATGTTCTGGTCCTGAAAACAGGGTTTGATCTTTGGTTTCGTTCTATAATACTGGACTTTTTTTTCTAACAAGGTTTGAACTTTGAGAGTTTAAACAAGACAGAAAAGTGTGAAAATGTTCGTGCCTGTCTGAGAAAAGTGTATAAAGTGTGTAGTGAGGGGTTTCACAGCCTTAAAACATCTATAATAATTGTAAAATATAAAGCTGGCTACGTCGCAGATTTCACTTATCGCAGGTTATTGTTAGAACGTAACCCTGTTTAGATCACTCAGCTTTAGACACTGTTGATAGGAGTAGGATTAGTAACCCCACCACCAATTTGACTTTCTTGCACCACTCTACTGAAATGAACATAAATTATTAACTACTCTCAAAACAATATTTCCGGGGGAATAACTCTGGGAGTTAGCCCTGTAAGACCCAACCCATCAAAAAATAGCTGGAAAATTCTGATTTTTTTGGAACTGAGATGTTTATTAACCCTTATGACAAAATCCACAAAATGTTTTTGCTATATCATGTTCTTCATGATATATTTGTTATATATTTTTTGTATCGCATTTGATACATTGGCCATTTTTGGCAACTTTTTGTTAACAACAATGTTAATTTTAGACAAAAAAAGAATTTTTTCCATAACATTTTGAAATTATGGCAAGTATTGATCATGTTGATGAGATAGATGTCTCAGTATCAAATATGATACAAAGGGTATTATAGGGTTAATATTAATTATCAGAGCACGCAAAGGTTACTATTCTTCTGCATGGCCTGGTGTGATCAAACAATCTTGAGCTACTTTAAAAAAGCTAAATAGCTAAAATTTTCCATAAAGACATAATAAGGTGAGGCATCTGGAATCTCATAAAGTTTGTTGCTGGTTAGTTGATTTGTCCTGTTAATATGACTGGTGCACATATGCCTGTCCAGTTAGGTGGTAATACTGAATTTATGCATTTATCTTTATCACACAACCAAAAAACAACATCTAACAGCCATGTGCTATTGCCTACATCATAAACTTGCAAGCACTGTGCATGAGGTTTATTGTAGCACATATAAATCTAAAGAGTCTTCCTCTTCTGCTCCATACAGGCTGACACAGTATTCTTGTGTCAGTGTGTTGACCCAGAAAAATATCACTGTTTAGTGGTGTTACATGTCTTAAAGATTCCACTCATGTTTGGGTTTTGGATGATATCAGCATCATCTTACTCATATCACGGGTATAGTTTTTTTTGTGATATTCTCAAGTTACTCCCCCTGGACCATGCAAAAAGGGAAAATTGTGTTTTTATCATGTAGACCACAGGTGGTATGGATTTTTTTATGTCATAGGACAAGTCTGTCCTTTAGAGAAGTAGGGGTTGCTAAGGTAACTGTGAAGTGATCTGATACATGTGGAAGATAGATTGTTGCATGGAGAAATGAAGATAGTAGCACAAAATGTCTGTGACTACTTCTCAGTAAGACCGACATCAGATGGTTGAATGAGTGCTCCTCACTGTATCCAAGGATGGTTTTTTGCTCGTTAGCCTTTTCCTGAGCAACTATAAGCGAATTCAGACTGACCAAGGGTGAGCAGCTGCATCTGTTAACACAGGTGCCATCATGGCACTGCTGCCTGTTTTGCTACTTCATCTGCTACACTGTTGCCTTTAGCTAACATGGTGTCAGTTTTCTGATATGATGGGCATTTAATTGCTAGTACAACAGAGGGGAGTTGTAGAGCTTCTATTAATTGTGCTATTGGTGTTCCATCTGCTCGATGGATGCCTCTCTGCTTTCAGCTGTTAGCGCTGACATGTCACATGGCACAAGCAAATTGGAGTAAACATCTTTTACCTGTAGCTATTTTACAGGCAGCTGTCAGGTTGTGGAGAGCACAGCTGATCAACCATTCGTGCTTGTATGGTTGTGAAAGTCTCAACAGTAGAGTTTAGTTGAACAGCAGCATAACCAGCAGAGTCAACCTTTTCATCCTGAAAGCAGGAGTTGTCCACAAATAAAGTAAGATCAGCAGCTATCATGTGCTTAAGCTTCTCAGTATGCTGTAACAATCATGGGAGTTCCTATCAGTTGGCACCATCATCCTGGTTGCAGCGTGCGCAGTGTTGCACCAGTTGTTCAGTTCTGGAACTTTGAGATTTGCCTTCATAGCCCGTACACCTTGGTTGGGTAGAAACAAATCTGGAGTAGTAAACTGGTGTGATGTATGAACTATCACTGGGCAGCCAATTGTCAATAAAGATGACTTTTTAAAAGCTGCAGCTGCCTGGTCCTGATAACTGGGTGGCAGACCAGTTTCCATGTTGTCAGGTTTAGTGCAGTAATAAGTTAAAGGCTTCATACATGGGGGTGTACAGCATGGGTACAGCATTTCAATTTCATTCAGTTTCATTTATATATTGTTTTAAAGTAATCAGTAGCCATTGCCCAGTGATGGGGTAGACTGTATATCTTTCTTCGGTGCCTCAAAGACTCCCTCTGCACCTTCTGTCCATTGCAGCTTGGCTTTATTGTTGCTTCGACCTATTGTCCATATTATAGCTGATCCACAGGCGGCTATCTTCTGCCATTCACAGGAAAGAAAACACCTGGCCCATGGTTAACTGTTTGGGCACTTTGGTCACAGCTTCTGTTTGGGAAGGAGCAATTAGCCTCCTTTCCAATCCAATCCCGTTTGATCTATAAAGCACTTTAAAATAGCCAGCACAGGTGTACAGAAAATAAGTTAAAAACAGTAGAATAAAAGAAAACAAACAAAAATAAATAAACAAAACACATAATACATAAAAATTAAAACAGCCCTATATTAAAAAAGAAAACAAGATAAAACAGCAAAGAATCAACTATAAACAACTAAAATAAAACTAAAAACCAACATCTCACGTGGTGTCAAAGGCCGAAAGAGGTGGCTTTTCAGGAGTGACTTAAAAACAGGCAGGAAAGTGGCCTGTCTAATCTCTAAAGGGAGATTGGGTTTACGCCCAGTCCTGAGTACATGCAGGAGCAGCTGATCAGCTGACCTGAGAGAGCGGGAGAGATAAGGTGGGGCTAGGCCATGGAGGGCTTTAAAAGCAAATAAAAGAATTTTAAAATGAATCCTAAAAGAAATGGGCAGCCAGTGAAGTGAAGCTAAAACAGGAGAAATGTGTCCTAATGGCTTTTTTTGCAGCTGCCTGAGCTGAAAGAAGCTAGATTTTTATCACTGCCTTAATCTGATTTTCAAACACAGTCCACTTTGACCCCCAGGTTTGTGACAGCTGGTTTAACATACTGGGCCAAGGTATCTAAATACACATCGGGGGTCTCGGTGGGGCTACCAAAAACCATCACCTCGGTCTTTTTATCATTGAATTTTAAAAAGTTAACAGACATCCAAGCCTTAATGTCATCGAGACACTGAAGTAATGGCTGTGTAGAGTATGTGCCTTTTTCTTTAAAGGGACAGAGATCTGACAGTCATCAGCATCCTTCCCCCACAAAGTTGTTTACCAAGACACTTCTGTGTGCTTTTGTTGGCTGAATTGCAATTTGTCTCTGCTTTCTTTATGGTCCCCCCACTGTCAATGTAGTTAGAAAAGAAACAGACGTCTTTCTCACAATTTTCTTTAGAGCTTCTACAAATAAGAACGTCATTTGCATAATGCAGCAGTGTTGTGCATCAATCTGCTGCAAATTCTGTGCTAACATATGGTTGAAGATGGATGGAGACGGGTTCAAACCTAGGTCAGGTGGTATAGGTGTACTGCTGTCAAAGAGAATTTGTGAATCGAGGTGCATGTTAGGGTGCCTGGGTCGTCGACCCAGTGTTTTGTGTTTTTGGGCTTTTGTTACATTTTGTCATCCAGCAATAAAAGCTGAGATTTGGAGCCTGCCGTGAGTCTGCACACAGCCTTCACACGACAGTGCAAGAGTAAATGAAAAAAGCTGAACACAAATCAATCACAGTACAGCTGAGCATCAGAAACAACAGTGTGAAGCAGTGATTCACGTGCATTGATTGCTCTGAGGCAATGAACCAAACAATAGTCTTGGAGTCAGGATGTTGAATTGCTATAAATTGTTGTATTGCAGAAACTTGTGATTTATTAACACTTCAATAGAGGGCGGATCCCTATTGCTTGCTGTAGAGTAATTTCCATGGTTGTCTTACTCACCATTTATCAATATTCTAATGGTACCGATCACTGCTGCTGAAACATGAATTCGTTTATTTTCAGGTAGAATCCACTCAAGTACTTTCAGAGCAGATTCCCACATGGGACCTAGTTTATGTGACTCATTCAAGCACAGTATCACCAATGCATGATGGGACTTCATCTATCATTGATAATACTAAGTTCAATTCATGTCATACCAGAGTCGATCTATTGTTTAACGGGACAGACTCTTCTTCAATGACCATGCTAATTGTAACCCCAACATACATTAGTTGCACTAAAATAGAACAGCCTTTTATTGTCATTGTATGTGTACAACAAAATTATGGGTGCTCCACGCCAAATGTGCAGGAGTAAAATATAAATAGTAAGACACCAGGAATAAATAACAATTCAATTCAATTCAATTTTATTTATATAGCGCCAAATCACAACAAAAGTCGCCTCAAGGCGCTTCATAGATACAGAGAAAAACCCAACAATCATATGACTCCCTATGAGCAGCACTTTGGCGACAGTGGGAAGGAAAAACTCCCTTTTAACAGGAAGAAACCTCCGGCAGAACCAGGCTCAGGGAGGGGCGGGGCCATCTGCTGTGATTGGTTGGGGTGAGAGAAGGAAGACAGGATAAAGACATGCTGTGGAAGAGAGACAGAGATTAATAACAGATATGATTCAATACAGAGAGGTCTGTTAACACATAGTGAGTGAGAAAGGTGACTGGAAAGGAAAAACTCAATGCATCATGGGAATCCCCCGGCAGCCTACATCTATTGCAGCATAACTAAGGGAGGATTCAGGGTCACCTGGTCCAGCCCTAACTATATGCTTTAGCAAAAAGGAAAGTTTTAAGCCTAATCTTGAAAGTAGAGATAGTGTCTGTCTCCTGAATCCAAACTGGAAGCTGGTTCCACAGAAGAGGTGCCTGAAAACTGAAGGCTCTGCCTCCCATTCTACTTTTAAATACTCTAGGAACAACAAGTAGGCCTGCAGAGCGAGAGCGAAGTGCTCTAATAGGGTGATATGGTACTACAAGGTCATTAAGATAAGATGGGGCCTGATTATTTAAGACCTTGTATGTGAGGAGCAGGATTTTGAATTCTGGATTTAACAGGAAGCCAAAACAGGAGAAATCTGCTCTCTCTTTCTAGTCCCTGTCAGGACTCTTGCTGCAGTATTTTGGATTAGCTGAAGGCTTTTCAGGGAGTTTTTTGGACTTCCTGATAATAATGAATTACACTTGTCCAGCCTGGAAGTAATAAATGCATGAACTAGTTTTTCAGCGTCACTCTGAGACAGGATATTTCTAACTTTAGAGATGTTGCACAAATGGAAGAACGCAGTCTTACATATTTGTTTAATGTGTGTAACAATGAGTTCTTCATTCTGTTGAGGTGTGGAATGAGAATGATTATACAGTTGGTGTTGTCCAGACTGCCTTAGTCCTGGTTGTTGGTCATGTTAACCTCATCTGCCTCAAGGACCTGTTGGATTAATGGTGTGCTGAAGGTTGCAGCATTGCTACAGCTACAGCTGGTGCTTGTGGTTTGCTTCTGGATCAGTGGTCACCAACAGCACCTTTCATCTTGTCTTTTGTTTGGTTAGTTTTCCCAGCTTTAGTTGTCTCAGTTTATTTGTCAAACGTTTGTTCATTTTATTTGCTTGTTGTTTTTTCTTCCTATAATCGTTAACATGATGGACAATATGATCTACAACCAACAGCCATGCCAGCTTATCCAGGCCTACCACATTCTCCACTCGCTCTTGCACATGTAGCATGGCCTCCACTGTCATTACCTTAAACAGGGTTTCTGCCTGTTTCACCTTTGAATCTGCTTTGAAAGTTGTGAAGAAATTTGGAAAGATATTAATCATCTGTAATTTTTTCTCCCTTCACTCTGGAGGGGTCTACTCTTTCTGGATAAAATGTTCTCAGGGCCTCCTACATGTCTGTGTGATGTCCTCCAAACCCTTCACTGTCTTTCCTTTGGCATAACTGTGGGAGCTTAGCCTTGGTAAACACATCTCCATGCATTAACAGAACTTTGATGTCTCCAGCATTACTGCAGCACGGCTCTCCTCTAAAGCACTGATAAATTAATTTGCTCCCTCAGTGAGGTCTGCCAGCGTATCTGCCAACCCTAGATCGCAGTAGGATCTTCTTTTGGGCCAGAAGAATGATCAAAGGACTTCCTTCTGGCACCAATGATTATTATTTTGATTCATTAATGGATCTTTAAAAGGATTCACTCTGTGATGAGAAAAGTCATTGGGAAAGTGAAGGATGTGTTTATGTAGTTGCTTTTCTTTTTGGAGAGAGTTTTCTTTTATGATCCCTACCAGTTCCACTCAATGAGCCTTTGGACCCACAGATCTGGTGAGGGATGCCACAGGGGCTGCATTTTGCTCCAGACCACACTTTTTACATGTGCCAGAAATTTCTTCCAACATCTCTCGTTTATTAATTTCTCTAGCAAATAGGGTGAGTATGGTACACATGCAGATCTATTCTATCTGGTTGTTTCTCAGCTTCCATTGTTTCTCTGATTTCATTTTCCAGTTGCTCAGCTCTGCCTGCTATTTGGTCAGCATTCATTTCTCGCTCCTCGTGTACTCCATCCAGTCCTTCAATGCCGACAGCTCTTCAGCCGCTCTGCTGTCACAAGATGCTTCTGTGCTCTTAACCAGGCTTTCCTCTCCTGTGACTATGGGGTCATTCACCTCTCTGACTATCAGAGACTGTGTTCGTGTAGGAAAAGGTGTTCACGTGCTGCTAATTACATCTTCATTCCAAAAACCTCTGGCCTCTGGCCCTACAGTTAAATGGATTTAACTGTAGGGCTGCTGTGAGTGTGGCTGATTACACAATCTGCTCGATTACTGCAGCTTGGCTTTGGTAAACACGTCTGCAGTCATGTGTTTACCAAAGCATCATCTTGATACTTCAATACTTAACCCAAAAATGTTCTCATTCCTTGAGTTTCTGTTTGTTTTGAGTTTATGTTCAGGCAATGATTTCATCTTTGCTGCTACTACCCTTTTTTCTTTATAGATATCCCATTATTGTTTAATATCAGTGTACATAGTATTTAGCCTGTCTATTTTTTATTGCATTTATACCATATCCTGTTTAATTTCCCTTATTTATTTATTTATTTATTTATTTATTCTGGTTGTTTATTCACAACTTTATTATCAGTTTTGTCCTGATTACATTGTATCACCAGATTGTTAATTTCAGCAATCACAGTCAGTGCTCCTATATAAACATTAGTATCTCTAACAATGTCCACATTCAAACATGCGTGGTCTTACGGTTTTTGCTTCCAGTTATACTTATTATTAACTCATGAATCACTTATAGTCAATAGTCCACTGGAGGGCACCCTCATTGGTGTTTAGCAAGATTTTCTCTTTTACATTTTCTTTTTCTAGTCACACTTACTGGATCATTACTTGCTTAAGGCCTACATCTGCACTGCCATATGGGGTGGAGCATCATTTGATCCAAATGATCTCAGGATCAGCTCGCTGTCACAAGCGATGGCGGGACTCAAGCGCAGAGCAGAGTTCAGTTTTATTTACACAATCATCAGGTGCAGAATATATACAGTGGGGGAAATTCGGAGTTCCTAGGGTCCAGGGGGAAAATCCGGGAAGGGGAAGCTCTCTCACACATGCTCTCTTCTTCACACATGTCCACACAGCGGGTAGGTTATGGGTCCCGGAAAACTACTCAAAACAGAGATCGGTTACGCAGAATCACAGATTTACACACGGAAACTTCACTGAGGCTAGAGGCTCACTAATGTGTCTCACACAATCATCCAGCGTGGAGACTGCGTCTCGGCCTTAAATGGCACACACCTAATGGCAGCCTGATGGGCAACAGGTGTGTGGGCGGAGAGGCAAGAGAAGGAGAGAGTAAACAAACACACATGTAGCCTTGCGGGGCGGCTGCACAGGCACGGGGACCATGACACTCACTTTAGTTACAGTCATTCTCTTCCTTTCTGTCATTTTCAAAAATGTTTTCCTTTTTCTAATTACTTTTAAATCTGCTTGCACCTTTTTCTTTTCTTCTTCCCTTATTTAAAGGATTACCTTCACATAAGACTCTAATCAACTCACACACCTATATGAATAATATGCAGCAATTTTACTCTTATTGTACACTTCACTGAAAACTGTTGTGGTCTCTATGAGCACCTTCATGATGCATGTTTACACATTTTTGTATAAACCATATATTTACTGGAAGTCATGTGCTAGTTTGATTTGATTCTATTCTGACCGTTGTTTCATGGTCAGAAACACTAAATTAATATGTCATCAGTCGCTGCAGGAAGACCAGCAGCAGCTTGTCAATGGCACAGAAGACCTGCTCAGCTCCTTAAAGCTGAAAGTTTGTGTGACAGTCAGAAAATGAAGCCTATTATCAAGTAGACTGTGCAACTCGCTGATTAATGGTCTCAATAGCTGCAGTTCACCTTCACAGTTTGATCGGTTTTGCTTGTATCTGCATCTTTCTTAGAAAATGATGAGCAGAAATGTTGTCCCATGTTATCAGTTTATTTATTGATTCACAAAGGTTCTTGTTGTCACACCTGTCCGCAGGTACAGCTGGAAGACCACAGAATGGACAGAGTGCAAGGTGGACATGCTGCTGAGCCAGCAGGACCGCCGACGTGGAAACCATACAGGAATGTGCGGAGGTGGTACTCAGACTCGGGAGGTGTACTGTGTGCAAGCCAGCACTGACACACCATCAAACCTCAGTCCTCTCAGGAGCAAAGAAGGTAATTTTTCTGTTTTATTAAACAAAAACACTCCTGAGAAGGTAAATGTTGTCATTGCATTGGTCTTTTTCAAAGTTAACCTCCGTCCGGTTTCATTGTCTGATTCAGGCTTGTTTCATTATATCTTAAAACCACTTTCATCCTCACAAGAACTGATTTCAAAGGTAAGACAAGCAAACAGCAAAGGAACAGAATGAATGGAAAATATCTGAATGACAACACTGTGTGTTACTTGAAGTGTTGCTTAGATTGAGAAAGCATTTTGTGTTGTAATTCTCATACTAATTTTTTTATATATGCATGCTAGTTCAACAGAGGTGGCATGCATAGTACAGACATTGTATAGTGCAGATACTTGTGTTAAGAAATACTCCAGTAAATTTTACCGAGTCAACTTCTTTACTCAAGTAAAAGTGAATACCATAGGCATAAAGAAAGAAAGTAAAAAGTAAGTCAGTGAAGACAATTCTATCATCTATTTTCATGCACAGGACCTTCTGCAAATATAATATCAGTGCATGACTAAATACTAGTTTTATTCAAACCTAAATTCTAATGGATGTACTTGAATCTGTTACCTAGGACACAAGCAGTAAAAGAGAATTAAAAAAATACTATTTTCTTTTGCCTACATGGTAGAGTGGGACACACACCTGAACAGAACAATGAGGGGTTAAAGTGAGAGTCTGCAAGTGAGGGAACACTAAGATCTGTTGCAGTGGCTCAGCATATACTCTATACTTTCTTTATAATAAACAGTATAAAGGCAGGATAATGATTGAATTTACTGAATGAATCTAAGCATCATCATCTTAAATGTAAATTAATCTCTGCTACACTTGATGTAACCCAACAGTAGCCATAAGCACCATAGCCACGGTGTATCAGTGCACAACACAGTGCTCTACGGTAAACAATCACCACATGTAAGCTAACCTGTTTATCCTGCACAAAACTACCCAGAATGTAATACAACATTTGAATAACACAAAATTAGGATACTTACTTTTTGCAGGATGCTTCACATGACATTACATATAATTTTTAAATCTGCAGTGTTACTAAGCAGCCCTTACATTTAAATGTAACCTCTCTTCCTCCTGACCTGTTTTGCCTTTTCTTAGATCTTTCACCATTTCTGAGTGAAGTTAGCTCTCCTTTGTTTTCCTCCCTGGAACTAAGTCAGGAACTTTAGCTACCAACACACTGCAACAGCCTGTATTCAAATTGTTTGTTTGTTTGCTGATGTTTGTTGAGCTAATTAGAAATGTTGTAGAAAGGTTATTTAATGTAAAAACAATATTCCCTTTATTATTTATGCTTATCCCTCTTAACCCTCTGGTTTGTTCAAAATCACTTTCAGCTTGTTCGTGGCCAAAAGTGGCCACCAACAGATTAGGTCTGTAATTTATTATTTTTATGTTTTTTTGCCATTTTTTCTGCATAAAGCTTTTAAGTAACTTCAGTTCTTTTCACAAATATAAGATAATTATTACTTTTTAAATTTATAACCCTTTAAACACCAGTTTGTTTGTCCATTGCACTAGCTGGAGGACAACCTCGAATCTCGCAATTTTATATAATTGCAATGCTACTGAAATTTCTTGTATTATTTTTTTGACTTGATTCTTAAGATTAGCATCGGTGCTGTTCATCAAGACCAAAATTTAAATCAAATCCATAATTTTAACCCTTTAAATACCAGTTAAATCACATAATTGTAATGATTTAAATAGGGATAAAAGCATAAAATCACCATTTTTTTCCTAAATAATACATGCAAACTGATTTATTTTCTAACCATGATGGAGGTTAGATGCGTAGCAATAATTAAAAGTATCAATGAGTTTTATGCATCTTTGGGTTTTTGTGTAGTGACAGAAAAACAAGAAAAATCCCTCTCAGCTTGTTCATGGCCAAAAATGGCCACCCCCTGTTTACGTTTACCAAATACTATAAAATTAATATATATTAAAATATTTTTCTACTTTCGTTGACTTGATTTTTTAAATTAGCACCGCTTCTAGTCATGAAAACCAAAATATAATTCGTATTCAGAAATTATACCCTTTGAATACCAGTCAGCTTATGTATTATTACTACGCTTTTGGGGGAAAATTGAAATAAAGTTCACATTAGCATATGAATGATGAAACCTAATATTTTTTTAATCATCATTGCAGGTCAGTAACAGTAACAATGATTTATTTTTACTTTACTTTATTAAATTTTTTTGGGATGAATGGCCAAAAAGGCAATTTAATGACCAAATAACCACTGAAATGACCACAAAAATGATCAAAATTTATATTCCAGTGTTTGTGTGCGTCTGTGTGCATCCTCATTAGCAGCAAGATGTGCTAACCACAGTAGAGTGGTTTTTGTAGACACACTTTCTACACCTGAGGGGCTGCTGTTCCTGGAGGTGCACCTTTTGCACCTTCTTCTCATTTCGTTGGTGGGGTGTGGGTCACACTCTGGTTCAGACTACTGTGTCTTGAGATCAATGGCAGAAGTGGCTGAGAATCAGGGACAAGGGTGTCTTGCAGTTGTTGAGGTCACCAGCATGTGTCCCAGCTCTCCCAGGATCACTCTTCATTTGTAGGTTGTAGAGGACTCCCCCACTTCAGTGAAGCTGTTTCCGGTGGGACAAAGGCATCGTATCCCAAGACATCCAGGAGATTGGAGAAAAGAGCCATCAGTTAGTTTTCCTTCAACAACTCGAGGTGCCAACATCCTCTCTAACTTATCCAAGCTGTATTTGTGCCTATTGTAGTCCAGGATTGCTTCTTGCTTCCAGGCTTCCTCTGTTCCCCATCACTAACTGCTGGTTCCTTGTGCGTTGTGGTCAAAAGAAGCACATTCCTCCGTTGCTTTGGCATGTGGGATATCGCCGTGGTAGTTTTGGTGAAGCCAAAGACAGACAACAAAATCTTCCTCTGTTGCAACTGGAGGAGCTGGGGAGGAAGCTCTGGGTTGTTTCCTCTGTGCCAGTTTTCATCTCAGGAGTTCCTCTGCCAAGGTGCCCGAAGGAAAGACGTTGTCCTAGGAGCTCCTCCGTCAGGTGGAGTCTGAACCCCTTTCCCTTTTTTACTTCCTGAGAACTTCCAGCATTGTCATCCAACATGCTATGTATTGCTTTATTCTGGTGTAGGCTCACATCTCCACTTCATCTATAATCCTCCAATCCTCACACCTTCACCTCCCGTGCAGGTTTGTAAGGGTGCACAGCAGCTAAAAGATCTCCTTTGTTTTAAAAAAGTCAAAAGTAGATCTCAGGCTGCTAATGCAGGGAACTGCATACAGGCTGAGCCCTGGTTTGATACCAGTGGGTACTGGATTGTAGAGCAGTCTCTCTTCAGTAGTGGGACCCACACGGTTTTCTTTTCATGAGGGATCCACTCAGTCACCGGCTCCTCGGTCTCAGAAAATGCTCCCATGTTCTTTTCCATCAGCTGCTCGGCCTCCACCTCCATGCCCCCCCAACCCCAATCTTCCCCCAAAGAAGAGGATTCAGGCACTGGCTAGTACTCATCATCAGTGGTGATGCAGTCAGACACTTTGGAGATTGTCCCCTCATCTTCTGGAGAGGAAGTTTCTTCATCTTGGGCAGATGACTTTTCTTCAAGGGCAGATGTCTGCTTGCTGTCCTTTGTATCTGACCAGATCATACAGACAGTGCTTGAAGCAGTGATGACCTTCTTGTCATATAGTCAGAATAAATAGTCTGGAAGCTGTTAGGCTGACTTACAGCAGTAGCAACGTTTGCACCTGCAGAAACTCCAGGACACGTTTACAAACAGTGTTTGTTGTTGTTTGCGCTGCAGCTGCAGCTGTAGCTTTGAACTCTGCAAAATGTCCTGTGATCGGGTTTTGTTTTGTTTTTTTGAGTTGATATTTTGGGTATGGTCTCTTTTTATGAAAAATACAAGAGTAAAAGTGGTTTTAACATGTGCTTCAAAGCTGAGTTTGACTGGGAACCTCAAAGCTCAATAACCTGCATCCACAGCAATTCACTGCAGCCTTTGTAATGTTTGATGCATCATAATTTATTCCAGTCTATCTTGCAAATACATGTTTGTTTTTACTATTAGATCCTTAAGATCAAACCTATGTCAAAATTGTGTCATTATTTTGGTCCATTGGAGTGTGATAAGCCATCAAAGGCCGCTACTAGAAACTCGGAATATTACATGAAATTGCTTGTTTGGCCAAAAATGGGTAAATGATGTAATTTGGTAAAAAACATTAAAAAATAAAATTTTCATGTGTTGAGTTTAGAATGAAAGCAATTTTACCTAAATCGCATGATATATTACTGTCAATAACAAGGAATCAAAAAAGGTGGTTATAATGGGTTTCAATTGGCCAAAAATGGCCACAGTAGCGCCAAGAGGAACAATTTGGTGTATAGTGAATATTATTGATATTATTAAGGACCTGATGTTGAAAATTAAATCTGAAAAAAATACACACCTTTGGGAAGTTTCATTCCATTTGCATTAACAGAACGAAAATGGCTGAAAAAAGAAAAGTAAAGTGGCCACAAATGGCCAGGATAGAGCCGGTTAAGCTAGATGCTCACTACAACATACAGACTGAGTATAACGCTATAAATTATACCTTTGAACCTAAAGTAATGAGCCTGATTTGAAAATGTCAAGAGTAGAAATACAGATATTTATGTTGAAATGTGGGGGGGGTAAAAGTAAAAGTAAAAAACAAGAAAAATAACTACAGAGATAAAGTACAGATACTGAATATTCTATTTACCTACAGTAACAAAGTATTTATACTTTGTCACTTTCCACCTCTGCAACGTATGTTGTTTAGAAACCAAGTTGTTGTTGGCCAAAGGCATGTGTGCCAGGTTTTCTGTACTCTGGTTTTAAGTAGTGGTCGGTGGATCGATCCAAATATTGATTGTATCGATACCAAGTCGTCATTGGTATCGGATCGAGATCGCCTGATGAGATTGATTCTTTACTTTAAGGTCCGCTCTTGTTTGCAATGCTGCACACGAAAGACGAAACAGCCAGGGCGCCAGACTCACCGCTCCTGTGTCAGCGCAGAGCAGGCACACTTTGCCCCCCCCCCCCCCCCCCCCCTTGTGTTCAGATGTTGCGCTGTCACGTGACGTGACGCTTTGGGGATTTCTCAACAGTACTTGTTTGTTTTAATTTGTTTGTTTACCGGTTTGCGTGCACTAAAAAATGATAATACAGCATTTTCTATTTAATTATAACTTTGTCCTAATTATGTCCTGGGATTTAACTATTTAATAATAAAAAAGGAAACATCACAAAAGACACTTAAGGTCATGAAAATTAATTGAGATTTAGCAATTCAATGACGCATCCAGCTCATTTATAGAAAAGTATCGGTATCGGCGATACTGGCTCGTATTTACTTGGTATTGGATCGATACCAAAATATGCAGTATCACACACCACTAGTGTTAAGCATTTAATGGTGGCATTGTGGTTAGTGCTGTCACTTCTTATTAAGAGGGTTCCTGGTTCAAGCCCTGGCTGTGGGAGGCCCACTGTGTTCAGAGCACTCTGGCTTATTCCTCACAGTCCAAAAATATCAATGCCACGTATGTCAGGTGCTGTATAAATGTTATAGTCTAAACTGCTTCAAGAGGTCAGGAAGACTATAAAAGGGCTTTCTAAATGTGTTTACAGTAAAACAAATTATCCATTAAAAGTCTAGTATGTGTTAATAATTCCTCAGCTTGTTTTCACACAAATTCAAATTTCCAAAATTTCCAAATTCAGTCTGTAACAGCTACACAGTGATAAGTAAGTAAAAGTAATTTTTTATTGATATAGCATCTTCCAAGATAAATATAAAAAGCGCTTCATAACAAAAATGCTAAAGTGATCTTTAGCTGAGTGAGAGAGTTGCAGAGTTTCTGTCTAATATAGTTTTCAGCTTTGCATGCTGCACAGTGTGCAGCCTTTGAGCAGCCCTCAGGGACGTAAAGTACGTCTGTAAAAGTTCTTGATGCTCGGCTGTGTTGAGCTCTAAAAGTCAAAGAAAGACTCTAAAGTGGACTTTGACGTTGATGGAAAGCTGGTGTAATTGAATTAGCAAGAGTGTGAAGACTTAGTGAGGGAGGTTTTTCTAATACAAATAAATAATGCTAAAAGTTGCTAAGCTTTGTGTAGTGAATATGGCAAGAGCGAGAGTTTGCATTACCTTAACCTTAGGTTCAAACAAGGACTTGTGTTTTCTCTCCATTAAACTGGAAAAATGGTCACCTTTGCAAAATCTGTAGTTTAGATACATCTTGGGGCTTAGAAGAGATATACAAGTGGATATAATTTGCATGGCAGTTATTGCCTTCATATTCCACATCTTCCCGAGCTCCACTCTCAGTCCTCGGTATTTCTCAAGCTTCTTGTGTTCCCTCTTCCTATCACTTGGAATAGCTACAGCTATCATTATAGGCCTCTTCCTCTGCTTGTCCAGTCTCTTTGCATGTGTGTCCTGCCTGCTAGCATCTTGTACCCTGCTGGTACGTGCTGGAATCTTTCAGGGGCATCTTCACACATCCTGCACCTCAAGTCTTGCTTGCTGTAGTAGATGGCAGCCTCTATTGATGTCGCATGCTCCTGTGCTGCAGTGCACTGTGTTCAGCTTTGTCAAGCTATTGGTAGGGATGTTGATATCAGTCACTTCTGCTGTCTGCCAGTGGTATCTGCCATACAGGGGCCTGTTCTTCCATGACCTCATTCACTTCTTTCTTGGGTTTCTGCTGTCTGAGGTATTCACTAAGCACATGATCAGTTGTGGCCATTTTCCTGACGTACTCATAGATGTTTGCTGTTTAATCCTGGACAGTGGTTCTGTCAATCACTAGTCCACAGTCTCCTTCCAACTTGGGGTTGTGACGTTTCTAGCAGCCTCTTTCGTTGTACATGTACAATAAGTAAAGACAGTAAAGAGCTGTTCTGTTCATGGTTCCCATTTGCCTGTGCGATTCCAAGGTACTTGTATCTGTTCTCAGTGTTTGCCTCAGTTGCCTTCTCCCCTCAGTTCTGATTACCTTCCCTCTCTTTGTTACCATCCCTACTACAATGCTCCTGTCTGAATGAAATTCTGATGTCCATGCTGTAGATCCTAGTAGTGTGGATCAGTAAATCGATGTCTTGGTCACTACAGAACACTGTTTTTTAAAGAAAAAGGGCAGCACGGTGGTGCGGTGGTTAGCACTGTTGCCTCACAGCAAGAAGTTCCTGGGTTTGACTCCACCATCTGGCCGGGGCCTTTCTGTGTGCATGTTAATGCTCGTCTGGGTTTGGTCTGGTTACTCTGGCTTCCCACAGTAGAAAGGCACGCAATTAGTTAAATAACATGCCTTAATGATTCTAAATTGCCCATAGGTGTGAATGTGAGTGCGAATGGGTGTCTGTCTCTATGTGTCTGCGACAGAATGGCGATCTGTCCAGGGTCTGTCGCCCTGTGACAGCTGGGATAGGCTCCAGCCCTGTTATGGATGTTATAAAACCAATCCTCTTCTTTGTATGCTCCTAACATTTAGCAACATGTTAAAATTAGGAATTTTTGCTTGTCTCATTTTAGTCCTTGTCATTCAAATCAATTACATTGAAACTATTGTCACTTCTTAAGGATTCAATGTGAAATAAGAGCTTTCTTTCCACAGACAACCCCCATCTCTGCCTTTTTGTAGAACTTTCTAACTGAATGCATTTGATGTGTTTTGTTCTTTGATTAAAATAATCATAGAACTTTCATCTGATTTTTAAATTACTGTTATAATCCCAGTCCTAAAAAGTAGAGAGTCCAGAGTACATTAATAAACCTGATATTAAGACATCCAAAACTTTGTGACATCATGTTGAATTTATAATAAAGTGTAATTTAAAAATATGCAGAAGTCATTTTCACATGATGGCATGATCTAACAACTCAAAATAGGCCTGTTTAGTTTATCTGGTCTACAAAATTCAGCCCAAATAGTTGATAAGAGTTTCACACCTGGTCCTGTACAGTTTCATTTGCATGGTTGCAAGGTTCAAACTGGGTTTGGAAAACAACCCCCTGCAGGCACGAGCATTGGACTGAAAGTGGCTTTAAAACCAGCAAAGAACAACTCTGAAACAGCTCCATCAAGCCTGGAGAGCAAATCGAAAAAGAAACAGCTTAAAATAAAAATATAGAATTAATAAAACTAAACTTTTATTGAAAACCAAAAAAACCCCACATATTATGATTTACTTTAAGGAGCACAAAGTATTTCTATTAATTAGATCATGTATTTCCTGAGTATACTGATTAGTGCCAGTTGCACTCAGCCATTCATTAATATTGCCGGAAACATCGATGAACTTTTACAAATAGGATGAGAGGAGGGTCAAAAAAAGAAAGGTGTGGCTCTACTCACACCCTGTGAACTACAGACACCCATTACACAACATCCTCATGACCAGAAACCAGGGACACAGACGGGAAGAGAAATGTGCTAAACTTGACTGGCTCAGTACGGTGTTGCCTCGCAGGTTAAGACGAGGAGATCGAGAATATTCCAAAATTAACTGGGTTGGACAGAAGTGGGATACTGACAGTCAGAGAAACTGACCCTGAGGGGGAGTGGATCAGAGTAAATGCAGTTTTGGTTGCTTGAACTAGACCACTGGCCTGGGAATAAAAAGCTTACTTTTAGTTCATTGAATTATTAATTATTTATTTTAAAAGTACCTGTTAGATTTTATTGTGTCTATTAATGTTCTTATTTATTTTACTCTTTCTGTGCACTTTGCAACTGTTTCTCTGTCAGAAGCACTTAATAAATAATTTTTGATTATTAAGTCCTGATCTGGTTAACTTAAGACGTTTCCATCTCCAAGCATGTGATTTATTAGAAGATCCTTCAATTCTTCTATTTCACAATGCTTATATCATTTTGTAATTTACACTTTAAAAATTGTCAAAATTGTTACCTTCTTGGCAACAGTAAGGGCTACATTGGAACGCAGCGTTGTGGAGACAACAGGATGTGGCAAACCAACAGGGAAGATGCTGTAGCTGATCAGTGTGTTGACTGGGCTGCACTGCCAGGTTGCATTTAGGTGTTTAGTGTATGCATCTAAAATCCCATTTGATACATTTTTATATTGAGTTGTTCCTTCTGTTGTGTGCTTAATTAATATTTTTATAATGCAGAAATTATACATTTGTATTTTTATAAAATATCATCTGCATAAAAAATGGCTTCATGGTCTACGGTGGCTGTTTGAATACATTTTTGATATTTTCAGCACGGTGGTTAGCACTGTTGCCGCACAGCAAGAAGGTCCTGAGTTCAATTCCACCATCAGCTCGGGGTCTTTCTGTGTGGAGTTTGCATGTTCTCCCCGTGTTTGTGTGGGTTCCCTCCGGGTACTCCGGCTTCCTCCCACCGTCCAAAGACATGCAGCTTGTGAGGATAGGTTAATTGGATAATCCAAATTGCCACTAGGTGTGAATGCGGAGTGAATGTGAGTGCGAATGGTTGTCTGTCCCTGTGTGTTGGCCCTGCGACAGACTGGCGACCTCTCGCCCTATGACAGCTGGGATAGGCTCCAGCGACCCCCGCTACCCTGAAAAGGATAAGCGGAAGCGAATGGATGGATGGCTTCATGGTCTATGGTGGCTGTTTGAATACATTTTTGATATTTTCATTTTGTCTGATTAAATCCTCTACTGGCTCTATGAAAAATGTAAAGAGCGAAGTAAAGAGAAGACATCCTTATCTAGTAACATTGTGGAGCGTGCGGATGAGATTAAAATGTGAGATTTATTGATAAGTAAAAGTTGTTTACCTTTAATAACATCAGTCTGATCAGGATGAATTAGAATTGGTATGATTTTGTCTCGTCTAAATGCCAGAGCCTCATTTATAATTTTAATGTCTGTATTGATTTGAGAAAGCAGCTGACAGTCAGAGAGGTTGGCGTAATCTTTATTTGGTTTGAAAAGCAGGGTGATCGTTGCTGTGTTCAAACTTGGTGAGACTGGTTTTAAAATCTGAGGTCATTCTTATGAATAGTGGAGACGGAAATGAGCAGACATGTTCGTAGCAGTGAAGCCATCAGGTAAAAATACTTTCATGTGTTTTTCTTTCTTTATTCATGTTTCCTCAGTTTGCATACAAGTTTTATTATTGCACTAAAACTTGTGTTGTATTAGCAACTCAGTGACTCATTGAATGCTGTAAATTAGTGACTTTATCCATATTAAGGTTTTGATTGGTTTAGTGGCTCCTTTTTAGAGATTTCTCTCAAAGAGAGAGAGAGAGAGAGGACCATATTACTGACTGGAATGTCTTAGAGTCACTTTGTGTATCCTGATCCCACTTAATCCAGCTCCACCTCTGTTTTGCTTAGCCTAATTTTTTCTGGTATGATTATTAGCATTTTGTTGCCAGAACATCCCAGTAAAACAAAAGAATCTGAAACCTTGCGATATTTTAAGATGGGTAAGTGAGCTGTATTGAGCACATGTTACACTGGTGGCCTCACACACCTCTCAACAGATACTTAATTAAACTATGCTCTAATATTTGTTCCAAACTCTAAAAAAACATTAAAAACAAACAGATTTTGTTGCTGACTAGTAAATTGCTTTTGACCACAGCAGTGATATAATTTCTTAGAGCTACTGTCATTGCAGAACTTGTGATTTTTAATTCTGATCTGATAATTTGGCTGTTGTAATGTAAGAATTTGCTCTCTAAAGATGATCAGCAAACCCCAGTGGGACTGAGACCTTAATATCTCTGAACATTATGATCAATGCAACACCTACAGGGCATGAAACTGTGGCATGCTATATATAATAGCTGTGTAACTCTGATGCAATGAATCCTCATCTGGAAAGGAACTGGCAAGAAGGTTATTAGTCAGCTGGTGCATCGCAGCACAGAGCAGTGCCCTCTGGTGTTGGGAAGCACAAAGAAGAATGAGTCACAGAGACTCAGAGCTCTGTTGTTCTTTTAACCTTCACTGGTAACGACTTCATCAGTTTCTTCACAAATAGAATTTTAACTGTTAGAAAAAACAATACTCATGACGGTCTCACAGAAATTACATCATGTGCAGCTATTTTCAGTTGATACTGGGAGGTCTCCTTCCAGATCTAGAGCGGAGCATCACTGAGCTGCTGGACAATCAGGGGTGCAACCTAGCAGTGTTGGGTGGACCAAAAGATAAGATCCCAGGAGGGTTTAGGTCAGAAGAGCATGGTGGCCTGTCAATGGTATTAATTCCTTTATCCTCCAGGAACTGCCTGCATAGAGGCATTTGAGGCATTGGTGGAGCTCTGAGATTGCCCATCCTGCTCTTCCTTGCACAGAGAATCTCCTCCATGCTCTTCAGACTGTGCTGGGAGACATGGATGGGCTGAACTTCCTGTGCAACCTTTGTAGAGTCCATGTATTGCCTGTGTCAGTATTGCCAAAGGGAAACCTAGTAAAAAAAAAAAAAAAGAAGGAAAAAATAGAATAGAATAGAATAGAATAGAATAGAATAGCCTTGTTATTGCACACGTTCAGCAAAATTGTGGACTCACCTCACAAACTGTGGATGGAATACAAATATAAATAGCTGAACAGCAAGAATAAATTTCAGAGAACAGTAGTATGTACAACAAGCGGATTATGTACAAACAAGAGGAATACATCAGGAAGACGTCTATCCCAGGAGCCTATCCCAGCTAATAGGGCGAGAGGCAGGTCGCCGATCTGTAGCAGGGCCAACACAGACAACCCACATACACACCTATGAACCTGTGGGCTCTTTCTAAAAATAATATTAATGTAGGGCAGATGAACATCCATTGATATCAGGTAACTATAAAAGATATATTTCATTTATTTATTTATTTCACACTTGGTACAACAATTCTAACAAACCAACCGCACTTTCTATAAAAAGCACAACAACCATGTGTGAAAAGAAGCAGGAAGAAGAAAATATTCTTATTAAACCCCGCCCCATATCTACAATCCAATTTATATTACAAGTGGGCACCAAAAATCAGGACAAACTAACATTAACATTTATCTCCGGTCCTAACCCAAACCAAACAACACATTTACAATCAGAATATACCGCTCCACATAGTAACAAGGAGAAAAATAATATTAAAATAAATAAAAATGGATGGATCCTTTTTCAATGAACTCCAATTTCATTCACATTCTTCATATTGAGTTATCGCTTTAAGCATGTAACACTTTTTAAAACAATGTAAATTTATACAATTCTTTAAATTATAATGAAGTGTTCCACAGTCGTATACCTCTAACCGTTGGACTCATTAATCTTTGTGTAGCTAACTGATGCTTAAAATAAAATTTCCTTCTGCTGTCTTCTCCCCCTGAACACAATAAAAATACTCTTTGTAACTTAAAGGGCAAAATATTATTTTTAGCCTTAAACATAATTAATAGTGTCCGTAGTTTCACTAAATCTCCTAATTTTAATAATTTTGATTTTATAAATAATTTATTTGTATGTTCTCTATATTTAACGTTATGAATCATTCGTATCACTTTCTTCTGTAATAATGGCAGAGTAACTTTGTAATTAAGATGGATTTAGTACCATACCATACCACCTTTATTTATAAAGCACTTTAACATAAAACCAGAGTTCACAAAGTGCTGTACATGCTAATAGCATAAGTAAAAAAAAAATTAAAATGAGATAAGATAAGATAAAATAAATAACTAAAAAACTAAAATAAATTGAAACATGTTAAAACAAATTGAGTCAACCCCTCTAATCAATGCCAAAGGCTTCAGCGAATAAATATGTTTTAAGAAGACTTTTAAATTCAGAAAGAGAAGAAGCCTGCCTAACATGCAAGGGTAGATCATTCCACAACTTTGGAGCAACTACAGCAAAAGCACGATCACCTTTAAATTTATACAGTGGGGCAAAAAAGTATTTAGTCAGCCACCGATTGTGCAAGTTCCCCCACTTAAAATGATGACAGAGGTCAGTAATTTGCACCAGAGGTACACTTCAACTGTGAGAGACAGAATGTGAAAAAAAAATCCATGAATTCACATGGTAGGATTTGTAAAGAATTTATTTGTAAATCAGGGTGGAAAATAAGTATTTGGTCACCTCAAACAAGGAAAATCCCTGGCTCTCACAGACCTGTAACGTCTTCTGTAAGAAGCTTTTCTGTCCCCCACTCGTTACCTGTATGAATGGCACCTGTTTGACCTCATCATCTGTATAAAAGACACCTGTCCACAGCCTCAACCAGTCAGACTCCAAACTCCGCCATGGCCAAGACCAAAGAGCTTTCGAAGGACACCAGGTAAAGAATTGTAGACCTGCACCAGACTGGGAAGAGTGAATCTACAATAGGCAAGCAGCTTGGTGTGAAAAAATCAACTGTGGGAGCAATCATCAGAAAATGGAAGACATACAAGACCACTGATAATCTCCCTCGATCTGGGGCTCCACGCAAGATCTCATCCCGTGGGGTCAAAATGATCATGAGAACGGTGAGCAAAGATCCCAGAACCACACGGGGGGACCTGGTGAATGACCTGCAGAGAGCTGGGACCAAAGTAACAAAGGTCACCATCAGTAACACACTACAACGGCAGGGAATCAAATCCCGCAGTGCCAGACGTGTTCCGCTGCTGAAGCCAGTGCATGTCCAGGCCCGTCTGAAGTTTGCCAGAGAGCACATGGATGATACAGCAGAGGATTGGGAGAATGTCATGTGGTCAGATGAAACCAAAGTAGAACTTTTTGGTATAAACTCAACTCGTCGTGTTTGGAGGAAGAAGAATACTGAGTTGCATCCCAAGAACACCATACCTACTGTGAAGCATGGGGGTGGAAACATCATGCTATGGGGCTGTTTTTCTGCCAAGGGGACAGGACGACTGATCCGTGTTAAGGACAGAATGAATGGGGCCAAGTATCGTGAGATTTTGAGCCAAAACCTCCTTCCATCAGTGAGAACTTTGAAGATGAAACGAGGCTGGGTCTTCCAACATGACAATGATCCAAAACACACCGCCCGGGCAACAAAGGAGTGGCTCCGTAAGAAGCATTTGAAAGTCCTGGAGTGGCCTAGCCAGTCTCCAGACCTCAACCCCATAGAAAATCTGTGGCGGGAGTTGAAAGTCCGTGTTGCTCGGCGACAGCCCCAAAACATCACTGCTCTTGAGAAGATCTGCATGGAGGAATGGGCCAAAATACCAGCTACTGTGTGTGCAAACCTGGTAAAGACCTATAGTAAACGTTTGACCTCTGTTATTGCCAACAAAGGTTATGTTACAAAGTATTGAGTTGTATTTTTGTTATTGACCAAATACTTATTTTCCACCCTGATTTACGAATAAATTCTTTACAAATCCTACCATGTGAATTCATGGATTTTTTTTCACATTCTGTCTCTCACAGTTGAAGTGTACCTCTGGTGCAAATTACTGACCTCTGTCATCATTTTAAGTGGGGGAACTTGCACAATCGGTGGCTGACTAAATACTTTTTTGCCCCACTGTACTTAG
Source organism: Neolamprologus multifasciatus (assembly GCF_963576455.1). Lineage (NCBI taxonomy): Eukaryota > Metazoa > Chordata > Actinopteri > Cichliformes > Cichlidae > Neolamprologus > Neolamprologus multifasciatus. The sequence goes on along the minus strand of NC_140459.1, from coordinate 33,353,152 downwards.
TTTTCGGTACCTTAAGGAGCTGCTGATTGGCGGACCTAAGGGAACGGGCAGGTGTATATGGTTGTAGTAGCTCCGAGAGGTAGGGGGGGGGCAGGCCATTAAGAGATTTAAAAGCAAATAAGAGAATTTTAAAAACAATCCTAAAATGTACAGGTAGCCAGTGGAGTGAAATTAAAATTGGGGTAATGTGCTCAGACTTTTTTGTTCCAGTTAAAAGACGTGCTGCAGCATTTTGCACAACCTGCAGGCGCCTAATGGACGCATCACTAACCCCAAAATAAAGTGCGTTACAATAATCCAGCCTAGAAGTAACAAAGGCATGGATTACTGTCTCAAAATGCTGTTTCGATAAGATAGGCTTTATTTTGGCTAATTCTCTCAAATGAAAAAAGTTCGATCTTACAACAGCTCTGACCTGGCTTTCAAGTTTAAGATTTGCCTCTATTTTAACTCCCAGATTAGTGATGACTGGTTTAACATACTGTGCCAGCGAACCAAGATCTATAATAGTGGCCTCAGAAGCGCCACCAAAAACCATCACTTCTGTTTTCTGTTCATTAAAATGTAAAAAGTTCAAAGCCATCCAGGCCCTAATTTCATCAAGGCATCTGAGCAGTGGGTCTACTGAGAAGCCATTTATCTTTTTAAGTGGGAAATAAAGTAGTAGACACAATTACGACATCGGGCAATAAATGAGTGTAGGTAGATTTCTTCTACATATTCGTCTGCATCAGACAAGTCAGTGTGGACCTCTGCAAATGCTGCTGATTAATGCAATGGTTCAAGAAAACTGGGGCACCATCGAGAAAGGGGCCGGTGCTCAAGCCCCTTCCACCCCCACCCTCTGCACGTGTCTGGACAAATGTATGACAGACACACATCATGGAAAACTAAACACATTTTCTATATAAATTTTTTTTTTTTTTTTACAAAGTCTCGTTTTTTATTTTTATTTCTACATCCATCATCCATCCAACAAAAATGTTTTTTTACTTCCAGTGTTCGTCATTTGGTTAGTTTTTGTTAACGATAACAACCTTGCGTTGGACGAGGTCAAAGTAGAGTCCGTTTGTGAGTGGCCTGATCCAGGAGCAGGTGGAAGGGGGATTTGAAGGGGGCCCAGTTTGGTGATGAGGATGTTTGGGATTGTGTTGCTGAACGCTAAGCTGTAGCGGAGAGCATCCTCATGTAGATCTTCCTGTTCTCAAGATGGCTCAGTGCTCTGTGAAGGGTGATGGTAACGGCATCCTCTGTGGACTGATTTGCTTCTTCAGCAAACTGGTGGGGGTTGAACGAGGAGGGAGGCAGGCAGTCTCTGGTGCACTGAGAAACACTTCATGACTACAGACATGAGAGCTATAGGTCTGTAGTCACTGAGGCTGTCTATTCCACTGTTTGGGGGATGGGAATGATGGTGCAGGCCCTCAGACAAGTAGGAACAGTGGCATGAGTCAGGGAGAGGTTGGACAGCCTGATGATGAAAACCCATGTCAGTGATCTCCTCCTGTAAAACAGAAATGAACAGTTTGGAGACAAAGAGAGGCAAAGATGGAATATCTTGGAATGAGAACAAAAAGATCCAAGAGGGGGAATTGTAGATTTACACAAGATGAGGAGGTCCCCTGGACTTATTTCCAAACAGCTGCAGATTGCAAGCTTAAAAAGTCTTTTTGTTGATGTTGAATGGCAGTCTATAAATCAGATCAATAACTTAAGCCAGCCTAGATCTCAGCTTGAAGTACTTTTTGAACCTTCTAGCAAGAAAGAAAATTAGATGTGACAGGAGTGACTCAAACAGACAAACTCTTGCTCTGGGGCCCAGTTCTGTTTCACTCACCCAGAGCATCACAGGGCAGTGGCCATGGTGGTTGTAACACTGAGAAAGAAAATGACTGCTTTCTATCTCACCCGCTATTCCCAAAATATTAACAATAGAACCACCAGTAGTCCATGATAAAGTGACTGGATTGTTCATCCACCAGCTTTTGCCACATTAGCACTCGAGGGCATGTCGTCTACTGCCTACTGAGCAACGCTATTAAAGGACACACCTTTGGCTAAGCAATTTGTATGTGCATGAGTTCTGCTGTGACACAACTATGATGACTCATCAGCCTGACGACCTTGCAGACAGCCATCTGCAGCTGATGGAGCAGAGGTCAGCTGACAATCAGGCCAAACATCTATAAGGTTTTTTTTAAACTGCGGTTGCAATTTGAAATCAGTGTGACTCACTACGCCGTCTGTCATGTGTTGTAGAAGTCACATGACTGTGGGTATATGTGGAAAATACATGGATTATCACCCTCTGCACCACTTACTGAACAGATAGCTGAGTACTTTCTAATCACTTTACAAGGCTTTGAGTGCTCAGGTAGAGTAGAAAAGCCCTGTATAAGAACTATATGAGTCCATTTATAATTTTATTGAGCTAGTTTGTTTTTAAACTATGTCTTAAAGATAGATGAACACTGTCTTTGTCCTTGTCTTTGTCTCTATAGCACTGCGGCCAGTGGACAGTAAGCTTTGTCTGGGTATTCCTCCAAACACCACCCAACTCTGCCACATAAGCTGTCCTGTTGATTGTGAGGTATCTTCGTGGAGCACGTGGGGACCCTGCACGTATGAAAACTGTCAAGACCAGGTAGCCAAGAAAGGTAAGCGATACTGTTAGGGTTACAATAGTATATTGTGTCATGAAGTGACTAATCAAAGGACTTCTGCAGGGTTTACTTTCCTGAAATCTCCCTTTAAAAATTGCATACCCCTTCATCTGCCCTACGATTGTTTTTGTGCCCCAATAAAGCAAATAAGCCAAACAAATTTGCAGTGCATTGACTTTTACCCAGATTTATAATGTACAAAACATTCTACCTTCATATTCTATAGTATGTATTAAAAATGTTAAACTTGATGTCAGTGTTGCCAACTTAGCGACTTTGACGCTATATTTAGCGAGTTTTCAGACCCCCTAGCACTTTTTTTCTAAAAAAAGTCGCTAAAAAAAGACGTGAAAGACATTACAAAAAACAATAATTGCTAAAAGAAATTTAATTTGTAGTTCTAAATAAATTCTAAATGCATTTAGGACGTTTTTTGCTCACTTTATGTCTCGTCCACGATGTTATTTCTCTCTCCAGCAGCGTAGGTTACAATTACATTAGCATGACCAATTATGCAAATTAGGTGATGACGTCATTTAGCGACTTCTAGCGACTTTTAGGACAACCAATAGCGATTTTCCTTACTGAGGAGTTGGCAACACTGCTTGATGTTGACAATGAAGTCAAAATCAATTACAGAAGCCATGCAGTTGGATGCTGTTGTGGTGATGTTAGTCCATCAGTAGAGTTGACACAGTCACAATCCCTGGAACAGCAGTGTCCACCATGACTCTGCCTTCATGAAGAACATCAAATTAAAAGGATGACTAGAAATTGTTGAAATAGATCCTTTTTTTACTTTTATCCTCCTTGTGTCACTCTCAGTCCATTTCCTCCCTTGAGATACTTTGTCAGACCTTTTTTGCAGCTGTATAACCTGCGCACTTCAGAAATTATCTGCCAACTTCAATTTGCAGTCACGTCATCAATAAACACTAGTGAGTTGGTTTCACATGTCCGTGCCATGTGGTATTTTTTGAATCATGAGGCGTTCCTTTCCTTATCTTTGCTTTTCTCTTCCTTCTTCTTGTGATTCAATTTAATCTTGTTTTCATAAGTTTTTATTTTTGTTTTGTTTGTTTGTTTTCAGAACTATTTTTTTCAGAACGGTTTTCTGTCAACATCTAATTGTCACGGGCTGCCGGGGCAGGCCGTGTGAAAATATAAACGGACCCAAGATGCAGACTGCGTAGTTGTGAGCGAGCTTTAATAACCAAAGGGGTGGAGTACAACACAAAGCAGGGGTGGCGAGAAACAGAACTGAAAATACTCTAAACTGGGAAAAACTAGAACTTAAACAACAAAACCAGAACACGAATCAGAGTACCTTGGCAGGGAGAAAGTCCAGGAAGACGGAGGAACAAACACAGAATGACGGAGGGGAAAAACACAGACGAACCAGCAACTAACAGGCAGACACGAGGTTAAAATACACAAAAGGATAACGAATGATTGAGACACAAAAGGAGGGCACAGCTGGGAGTAATCAGACCTGACGAGACAGGGGAAAAGCAAACTGAACACACTGAGAACAAACACGGACCTTCAAAGTAAAACAGGAAACACATACACGTAATGACATAACACACCAACTTAACACAGACTGGGGGACACAGAACATAGGAACATGAACCATGAAACAGAAGAGTACAAACACCCAAGGTAACCAAAACCACAGACTAATAATAAACTAAAACATAAACACGGAGTCACAGATCCGGACCATGACACTAATCTTGTGTTCCTGTTGTTGGGTTTTACCAGGGGTGCGAAATTTTACTGTAAAGCCAATGATTTTCCTTCATGAAGGCATTTCATTCAGAAAGGTGTCTCTTGATTGTAGATTTTGTGATCAGCCACTTTATTCGTCTCCTGTGTCCTTCCAATGTCACCGATGTCACTGATGTCACTGAGCTGGATAAAGAATACATCAAATTGCTGACTTGGCCACTCCTAAAGTATTTTCTATCTCTCTCATAGGTTTATTTCAATTTTTCATGAATGACTTGCATCAAGATCTCTCTGGACCTCATGTTGACATTTCCAGTGAACAGCCACTAAATAGTTCAACACTTGAATTGAACTTCAGGTCCTTTGTGACTGAATAAAGAAACTGATTTTCAGTCAGTTTTGAATGTAAAGTTGGACGTCTGAAAATATGGGACTATGTATAAAAATGCATGTAAGGAATTCTGTTAAACCTTTTAAAACTGGAAGTCTTCACTGCACACACATCTTTTCCCAGTGAAATCTACCGTGGTACAGTACAGTGTCAGATTTATATCAAAGTAAGTGTACAACAGCAAACCGAGCACTTGTTTTCACTTTCTGAATACCACAAGAGGGAGGTTGCCATCATGTTTTCCTATATAGACAGCCGATGACATCCTTGACCAAGTCCCAAGCTATGGCTACGTTCACTCTGCAGGTCTTAATGCTCAAATCCGATTTTTTTGTCTGCTCGTTCACACTACAAATAAAATGCGACAGCAAACGCGCTCTAGTGTGAACGCTCAATGCGTCCTCATGCGCAAAAGAAGACGTCACACACAACGCGCTCTGTTTGGACCCAGAGCAACAGTATTGTTTGACAGATGGCCTTAATATAAAGACTTCGGACTTCACGTTTCCCAATTTTTGCTTTAAGTTATTTTGTTATTTACATAATAATGTAAATAACAAATTAATGATCCTTATTGCTGTTTTAGAGGAGCGGTGCATCAAAGGATAGTTGCAGATTTCTGTCAGTACAAATAAAATGTTCATGTTTCTCCAACGTTGTCTTCCCAACAGTTTCACGGGATGGCCGGGAAGCGTTCACGATGTCTCATCGGGCGCTGATAATTGGCGTCTGTGTTGTGTCAGTGACGTAAAAGACGGATTTAATACAACCTGACCGTTCAAACAGCAGTCGCTTTCTGAAACATCGGATATGTATCGGATTCAGTACCACATGCGAAAGTGACCCAGATCGGATTTGAAAATATCGGATTTGTGCCGTTCACACTGTCACACCACGATCGGATATGGGTCGCAGAGGGTCAAAAAAATCTGATTTGATGCGCTTTCGCCTGCAGTGTGAACGCAGCGAAAGTGTCCTCAATTTATGCAGTCAGCAGTGTTCAAGAATAAGACGTGACCTGGATGAAACTGCAGCGCTATCATCTTAATTAATGTTAATTAGCCACAGCTGACTGAATTTAGTAGATGACAGTTGCAGTTTCAAAAGGTGAAATGGTTTTAGGACACAATGAATAATAATAATAATAATAAACTTTATTTATAAAGCACACTTAAAAACCAAGGGTATGCCAAGGTGCTTAACAAGTAACATAGAGAATAGGAGGAGGATAATAGAAATAGGACCAAAGCAAGTACTAGGTATGCAAGCAGGTAGCTGTCACTGATACATAGGAAAGCAACAGGTACAGAGCAAACAAGAATTTAAATGAGCATAAAAGTGCATGATATAAAATCATAAAAGAAATATTAAATAGAGGGAAAGGCAAGATTGAATAAGTGGGTTTTTAGTCGTGATTTGAACAGTGCAATGGAATCAGATGCGTGGAGGTCGAGAGGAAGGTTATTCCACAGTCCCGGGGCAGCCGGAGCAAACGCACGGTCACCCCGAGACTTCAGCCGAGATCTGGGTTGGGTCAGAAGTAGTTGAGTGTTCTAGCAGGAGTCTGTGGTTTGAGAAGTTCACTAAGATAACTTGGCGCTAATTTATTAATAGTTTTGAATGTAAGGAGTAATATTTTAAATTGAATACGGTACTTTATGGGCAGCCAATGCAAGCTAGCTAGAACAGGAGTAATATGGCAAAATTTCCTGGTACCAGTCAAGAGGCGGGCTGCTGCATTTTGGACTGTAATGCAAAATTAAAAATAAACAGAGCCAAAATCTTCATGTCAAAGCAAAGATTCATCACCTATCACATAGCCTTCACTCCTGCCTTTCAGTTATTGCATCCATGATACACTCTGCAGAGAGCAAGTCAGTGATGACTGAGAGTATAGCATTCAGTCCTCATCTTGGTTTATACAACCCTAATCCCAACCTCAACTCTTGCCGTTCAAACAATTTCCCAAATTAATTAATGGATGTCTTCAGGCATTAGTCATGTGCAACATATAACAGACAATCAACGCAGGACTACATAGTGCAAGTGTGCAAAAACTGCAAAAGAAACAGAACAATACAGGCACAAGACAGCGCAGACACAAACATGCAATAGAAAAGTGCAACAATGACAGTAGGTTGTGCAGAAAGTAACTTGATATATGAAGGTGTGTGTTTGTGTGTGTGTTAGTCCAGTGTGTTCAGGAGTCTGGCGGCTTGGGCGAAGAAACTGTTTGGCGGTCTGGCAGTGAGCGCCTGGTACCTCTTGCCAGAAGGCAGCAGATTGAAGCTTGTGTGTGAGGGGTTTTCCACAATGCTGGCAGCTTTGTGGAAGCAGCGGGTGTGATAGATATATGCATCACACTATTCATCATGCAAATTTCTTTGAATCTTTGTTAATTTAACTCCTAATCTGATCCAATCCAATTTTATTTATAAAGCACTTTAAAATAGCCAGCACAGGACCAAAGTGCCGTACAGAAAATAGGTCAAAAACAATACAATAACAGAAAACAGCAAATATAAATAAATAAAACACACAATACATAAAAATTAAAACAGCCCTATATTAAAAAACAAGATAAAACCGCAGAGAATCAACTAAAAACAACTAAAATAAAACTAAAAATCTCTAAAGAGAGATCGTTCCACAGTTTTGGAGCTGCTCCAACAAAAGCATGATCTCAGTCACTTGTGCTACATGTAACAATGGACTGCTAAAAGCAATATTTCAATAAGAAACATCTGGTGAAAAAATATGCTACAGTTGTACACAAGCGTACACACAGGGGTAGCCATAGTTTATTAGTTTGAGATCATGTAGCTCATTAGATTTCTGTTGTTCCCCCAAAGGCTTTAAGTTGAGGAAGAGGAGAATCATCAATGAACCAACAGGTGGGACAGGAAACTGCCCCCACCTGGTGGAGGCCATACCATGTGAAGACCCGGGCTGCTACGACTGGCTGGTGGTTAAACTGGAGGACTGTATCCCAGATAATGAGGAGAAGTGTGGACCAGGAACCCAGATCCCTCAGGTCCAGTGTTTCAACAGTGACGGTGAGTATATGTGAACATATTTATCCTAGTCCGAGCTTTAGGAGTAGCTGGTCTCTAAAGTGCTTTGAGATTGCCTTTAAGTTTTGGTTCCAAGCAAAAGCTACTGTGGTGTTTTGACACTTTCCATAAATTATCTATCACTCTGCTAGCAAAACATCCCCAGGGTATCTTCATACTGTAGAAAACTAAGAACACTGATGATTTTCTGTAGTCAGGTCTCTCTGAGTAGACAGAAGATAATGTTTACAGAAGGTGTAATTCACACAGAGTCACGTGACAATTATGCTTAAAATTGTCTACTTTAAAAATACTTTATGTAATTTTGGCACATTATGTGCCATCACCACAGAAACAGTGCCAGTGGAAAGTCAGGGGCATTTCTCCACTGTCAGAGTTTTCCTGTTGCCCTCTGTGCAGGTATGGATGACAGTTTGAAAACCTGCGGTCCCACTCGCACTCGCTTTATCACACAGTTGTCACTGACATTTCACATGTTGGGTTCAAATACTGAGGAGGGGTAGAGGAGGTAATCAACTTCCATAATAACAACACTGGTCCGGCCGGGTTGAGTCAAACGATGATTTTAATGACACGCGTGGGAAGATCGCCCGCTGTACGCAGACAGCGCCGATCCCCGACTTACAGAGCATAAGCAGGTGTTTTATACCTTTCCAGGCTTAAATTTACTGACGCCCTTAAACGTCACTCAGATACAGTTCATACATAGGTTTCAAAATCACAATGACTTAAGACAGTTTAAAAATAACATTGTCTCCGTCTCCACAGCAGATGCTTCCTGTCAACATTCTGACTTTCACTTCCTGTCTGGAAAACCAAACTGTTCCTCTTTTTGCAGAGACAATTTTAGAGTTGCAAGCAAACATGATTAACCTCTCACCTATAAATGAGATAAAGTCTACTGTGTGTTTGTCAGCATGAACTGCACTCAGTTTCAACTTGTAACCTTTTCCACCAGACAGAAGGCCAGCACGTACACATTTAAGATTATAACAAGCATTCAAAAGCATTTAAGATTATAGATTCAACTCAACAGTTTAACGTGGTTATAACTGCACCTGTAGTAAAGGCTAATCGGGTACCAATATGTTTAAACATCTAAATACAATATCAATACTGCAGATTATGTTATTAATGCAATGGTAATGATGATGATTATTAACAATAGTAGTAAAATAATTTCTAATCCCCCACACACACTAGGCATGTCACACAGATAGAAGCACAATAAGGAGTAAGATGTGAACATGAGTGAATTTTATCTTTAAATGGAAAATTGGACAGTGGCTTATAAATGTGTTGATAGACATCAACTCATCATGATGCACATGCCTTTAAAGCTGCTGTGAAAGCTCGCCTAAGGGTGGGTGATAATGTGCACATCATACTTTAGGAGGCTGTGTGGCACCTGTGCTGGGATGTTTCTTACACCTTTTACGATGATTATTTATTTCTAAGTAGTCCATCGATGATTTTACCGTAGTCTGCAGTCCCATTCACATCTCTGTGTGTTTTTCACAATCAAAAGATCATTCAGTCATTCAGTTCAGGATTCCTAGGACCATCTGATACTCAGCCCAGCTTGTGAATGATGTACTGAAATGTCAGTGAGATGTCACTCCCATTTCCAACATATAAATTTATAGGGTTTATAGATCTGTTAGCCATTTGTTGTGTTTAACTTATGTATAACTTTGGCAGCACAAAGCAAAGATGAAAACCAGCACAAAGAGACTTTCAGGCCGCAGCTTGAATGCTCATCACTGCAAACAGCCAAAACTGAATTTACACTTTCCCATAATTAATAATTAATTCCCCAAATTAATATCAGGTGATTGTACCACAAAGAAATGCAGAAACAAGAAGCGAGATCAATAGGCAGAACAGCGGGGACCCCGAGGGCTAACACCTGCATGCACTCTCCGGATACAGATGCCGTTAAAAATATGATAAAAAACACAATTGTCCATAAAATTCTGAGCTTGATTGTGGAGTAGTACAGTCCACAATATAAAAACAAGAACACGAAACACAATAACAACAAAGAAAGAGAAAAAAGGACTTGGTCAGGCCAGAGCTGCTAACACTGGCTGCCAGCTTGGAGCGGCGCCAGAAATGATCTATTGTTGCTGTTTATTTCAGTTTTTTTGTTTTTTAATTTAAGGCAATAAAACTGTGATGCAAAAGAATTTACAATGTTGGTCATTAGTTACATTAGTTACCACATTAGAAAGTGCAATTTTTCCTTTAGTCATTTTGGCAGTCCCACCAAGAAAAGCAACATTTCACACTCAGCCTTTATTTTAAAGTGACTTTTTGAAGGAAATTTGATGTTGCTTTCTTAGCCCTGTTTAATTGAATGAATGTTATTATTATCTTTTAACTTTATAACACATTTTGAATTTGGCACAGTACCATAATTCTCTTTTTATTCACCCAGGTGAATATGTGGATCGACAACTCTGCCAGGACGCCATCCTTCCTATGCCATTTATCTGCGAGGTGCCTTGCCCCAAGGACTGTGCCTTGAGCCCCTGGAGCTCCTGGTCTCTCTGCTCCCATACCTGCTCTGGAAAGAACACGGAGGGCAAACAGACCAGAACTCGTTCCATCCTCGCCTATAATGCAGGAGAAGGTAGGAACTGTATAAGGAGAGCAAAGCAGCGTTGCAGCACTCATGAAGCTACAGTATAGGTAAAGGTAATTCTATTAAAAATGAATATGTGCCTCTCACCTGAGCTCCTCAGTGTACGCTGGGTCTTTCAGCAATGACATCAGCATATTTAATCAATGCAAATGTTTAACTTAATAGTACAGAAGTCCAATTTACACCTTTAAGAATACAGGGGTAGGTTGAAATTGGATGCTTAATAATAAGTCTTATTTTTACAGCATGTTTTTTATTTTCCATTAAGGACACGAGAAAGCAAAGTGAAATTTAACATTTAACATTTGAACATAATTGAACAACATTTGAAAACGTTTAACCAAATCAACTTTAAACATAATCTAAATATCGCATCAAGTGAAAATCTTGATGGAGGCTTTTATTTTCAACATCAAGGATTATTGATGTAAAGTTGTAAAGGGTTATTCAGCAAATTTATTCACGTATGCTTTTACCAGTGTTTCTACAATAAGTTGTCTTATGGCACATATGCTTTGTGATCATAAATTTCTCAAATATTCAGATCCATCTGTCACAATCAGCAGGGCTGACTGTGTGTAGAGTGAAGGGTGGACCCAAATGCAGACAGAAACAAAATGTGAAACATGACTTGAATAACAGAAAATGAGCCGTTTATTGAGGCTGGCAAAATAACTGTAAACAAAAGGCAAAATGCAAGGCTAACAATAAACTAAACTGGGTGAGCTAAATTAACTAAAAAACCTACAACAGGAACATGGACTTGACATGAGGAAACTTGACGCAACTTCTTGGCTTGAAAACAAAGCAGACGATCTGACAATGACACACTGAAAACAGAGGACTTCAATACACAGGAGGTGATTAGGGGAAGTGGGAACACATGGAGGAACAGCTGACTGACATGAGCCTAATGACAGGACAAGGGAAGTGAAACTAAATACAATGAACAAAGAACACACGACCCCTTCAAAATAAAACAGGAAACACTGAAACTAGACATGACAACACAAGCTTAACAGACCTAACACGTGATGAACGATACAAGAACTCAAACATAGAAACCAAGGAAACAATAAATAATAACTGCCTTTCCTTAACTAAAGCTAAATAGGAATGACACAAACTAATCACAAATCTAAAATGAGACAAATACAAAATGAACTCAGAGCGCTGGGTCAGAGACCCAGCCTGTGACACCATCATGTTTTGGGTTTATCAAGACTACGTATTCTGCTCACAACATCAGCAACAAGTCCAGGTTAAACTTGCAAACCACGTCTTTGTACAGACTGTATACACATAAAGTGCTCACTTACTTAGCATTACCATGTCCTTGATTTCTTTAGTGAATATATACACTGTATGTGTATATACGCATACAGTGATGAAATATTGTAAGTGACTGTATTTAAAATTTGTGTCTTTGCACGTACTTCCGTTTGGACAGCAATTTTTCATTGACCATTAATCATCCCAAATCTCAGCTGCATGTCACTGGATATGGATGACATATGCATGGGCCAGATGCTGACTGGTTGAGAAGTGGGTCCGAATAGGGAACGAAGCAACCGTGGAGTTTACCAGGAACAGAAGAAGAGAGAAAAAATACAGCATGAAAACCACAGATCGTGGCTGTGAAGGTCACTTATCATTGTTTTAAACACTCAGTTTTGTTGGTTAGCTCACTACCTTCCATCATATTCTGGGCACCTTCTGCTGGCTTTGTCTTGGCCGGTGATTGTTTTCAGACCCTCCAGAATGTCCTTGCATTATTCCCTAAAGCCACTCCTCCAATTTTCTCTTGTAGTTGTCACTTCCTTTCTCTTTGTCTAGCACGTTCACTGTTTTTGGCAGCTTGGGGATGGCCTGCCTGCCTCCATAGAGCCGTATTGCCACAGTGAGGCAGTGTTCAAAATATGTGGTACAGCGAGTCTTTGGACCACTCTGTGCTGCTGTTGGCCCATCGCCAGCTGCAGATAAGAGCGTCGTTATAACTTACAAAGACCTGAAGTGAGAAAGAGTGTAAAAACAATGAAAGTGTCAACTGTCACTTCCTTCACTTTCCTTATTGCTGCCCACCTGTCAACCAGTCAGCATCTTCCAAGATGAAAATCTGACCTGAGGTGGCATTCCAGTAGAAATTCCTTCCTTTTTCCAGTCTCCTTTGCTTTTTGAGTCCAGAACAAATTCATTCACCCACTTCTCTGAGAAGCACAAGCGAAATACGTCTTGTGCAGACTGGTTAATGTTGTTAGCTCTTCCATCTTATTGGACAGAGATCTTAGATTTCTCGTAATGACATATGATATGGAAGGTTTTCCCAAGACTTTACTCTAGCTCTGCAGCCTGTCTTTCTTCACCTTACTTTCATGTGGAGCTCCAGAATATAAAACAGTAGTTACTGTGTCAATGGAGCCATTGCTGAATGGCTCCTTCCATAATCAGAGTTGGGTAAGTGGAAATATAGCAAGTAAGCTACTGAAGCTTAAATGTTTTAATACATCAACTGCTGGAGATAAAAGGTTTTTAAGAATTCTCCTCAACCTCTGATGCTTGATATATATAGGGAAGGACCACATCAGTGCTGATCAGTTCAGCACTGGAGCACCAGATGTTAAAGTATGGTTTAGGGATTTTGCAGCCTCTGCGAAGACTGAATCTGCAGTGTACCGTATTTCCTTTTTACAATGTGCTCCTCCACTACATGCTTCACTTCTGATGGACTGAGATCACGTGTATTGCTGGAGCAATCTGAACTTCACCAAGAGATTTAAGTGGTACTTTCTGGGAGTCAACTCTAACACCAGCCCGTTCTCACTCCCGAGGCGTAACATGCCGACGTTTTGTCACGTCCCGCGGCGTTCCTGAGGAACGCGAAAGTAGACCTTCGGTGTTCTTATGGTACGCGGCGGGTTATGGCCGAAATCCAGTGCAATGACGCTCCCGCGGTAATAGACGTTCCAGCCCTGTATTCCAGCCTTAACCTAACCTTATCCCTAGCCCTAACCATAACCTTTTTCCTGACCGTATCCAGGACTTTAATGATGTTAAATAGCGTGTTTCTAAGCGTTTTGAAGAAAAAGAGCGAACATGTGTAGATTGAGTCCATACGGTTCTCATATTTCCTAATTTTTCCGAGGTCGTCACTTAGAAACTTGGTGGGTAGCCGAAAACGTAATATGTTGACGATTTGTCACCTAACGTAAAATGTTACGCTGTGGGAGTGAGAACGTGTTGCTAACACGGGATTTAGTGGGGTGGGTCTCAGTTAACTCAGGCAGTAACTCGGCTGTGGAAGGCAAAAGATTTGTGAATGACTCACTGATTTGGGCCATCATGTCCTTGAGAACATAATCCCTGCCAATTACCTTAGCTAGGTTTTTAAGTTTAGGGAGGTTGGAATGGGTACTACTATATCAACTGCCTGTCTATGGAGTTTAGAGGTTTGCTCATCTACTAATATGATCCTATTAATGGAGCAAAACCTTTAAGAAAATCTGTAATTTTCTCCCACTTTCTTATCATCTAAAGCGATACCATTGATCATCACAGCATTAGAGATTTTAAATGGAGAGTTGGGTTTTTTTTTTCAACAATATCCAACTTTTCTTAAGACTAATCTTCATCAGAGGGTGCAGTTTAGAACTGTAACAAATGTAACTCCCCCAGACCCTTTATTTGGTTACAAAACCTTGGACCTGTGTTTAGCTTTGTTTAGGTGATAAAGTGTGTGAGATTGCAGGGAAATAGCTTGAGGCTATGTGTTTTAAACACTCACTTTGTCTGACAATACAGGAGTACAATGAACAAAAGGTTGCAGTTACTATGTTAGCAGAAAATGAAATCCACAGAGAAGTCTGACATGAATAATAGACTGCACCAACGATAAGTAGGGACGAATAAACAGACATCAGCCTTTGGCCATTTTGGATGATGTACACGCCCCAAGAGAGAGCAACTTTAATGACAGCCACCAAATATATACATGTGCATGACATGTCAAACAAAACACATCCCATTGGCCGTTTCCATAATTTGAGAGTATATGCTTTCTTTCATGTCAACATACTATACGTTGAAATGAAACATTGCCATTATTATTTGATATATAATTCTTATTGTGTTACTTTTCAAGTGCCTTCATCATTAAAAATGCTAACAACTAAAAACAGCATTTTGGATTGTGTTGCCTCTCTTGGAGTTTATTCAGTAAAGAAAGAAACAGAAAATTTTACATTAGTCTGAGTGACAAAATGCATTAAATTATTAAATGCAACATTAAAAAAAAGAAGTCTTATTCCCTGTTACAAACGTTTAAGGTGGCAAGGTGCCACTTTCTTTTTGAACATGTTCACAGATCGTGAAGTGTGTGTTACACAACTAACATGTAACATACATACCCTGACACACAATTTCTGTAGATAAGACAGTTTCCTACAATAGATCAGAAATCCTTTTTTATGGATCAAGGAATTCAGTAAGGACTCTCCTGGCCCTCCTACATGCACCTTTTTTCAGGGTCAAATTCAAGCCGTTTTTAAGCACTTTCAAGGTCCATGTTCAAGCTTTTCCAGCACATTGCCACTGTCATAAATTACATATTGATACAAAAACATGCATACGCAGAATCATTTCACTTTTTTTTTAATCGCACAAAAAAGACGGTATTATGCTAAATGTCATTTGGCAAATAACTTAACAATAAAGTGAGAAATATAATAGAATTTGTCTTTTTGGTAGGCATTGAATTAAAGTATCAAAAAAAATCAAAAAAAAGTTAATGCAATAACAACTCAGAACAGTGCAAAAACAGATGGGGGAACTGCATATTTGCTTCACATTACCTCAGTAAGACCATGTGCAAAATCATCTTAGACTTACTTAAATGTTCCCCCCCCCCCTTTTTTTTTTTTTGTTAAACACAGAAAAAAGTACCACACAAATACTACAAAAGCAAAATGATGCATTATATGCATATAGTGTAAAAACTGAGAAAAGGCATAGAAGCATATTTCACCAACAAATCTAGATGTGCAAATGACTGAATCAACCTGTCAGATCTGTTGAGAAAAATAACCCACAAAACAAGAAAACTGCACCAAGTACATCAAAATAATAAGGGCAGGGCCTATGAAGGAGTGTCTTTCAGTTCCTTGAGTTTGTCAGTTGACTGTTTCTCCAGAACCTCCAGACTTTTTTCCTTTTCTTTTGCAGCTCTTTGAAGCCCATTGGACACATCCTTCTCCATTCTCTTCTTTTTGGTTTTTATCTCTGTTATCTCCTCCGTTAGTCCTTTGGTCTGCTTTGCTTTCTGTTCATGTTACTTTAGAAATCATTGGTCCTCAAGATACATGGGATACTTCTGCCTGGCTGCAGCTGCAGTAGCTCTTTTGTGTAGACTACATTGCGCAAACCTCCTACATGGTTTACATGGTCAATAACGATCTGCAGAGCAATCAGTGAATGCTGTTTAAGGTTCTCAACCATTCCCTCGTTAGTCAGTCAGTCAGGGTGCTTGCTAATCAGTGCTTTTGCAACTCTGGTGAAGTCATCATCTTTTTGCTATGCCTTGAAAGTGTACATGAAGCTTTTTCAAATACGTCATGCTTAACGTCTCGTGTCATTTGTGTCCGATCTTGCATGAAGGCAAGATTTCCCCTTCCAAGTCTGTACTCAACATCTACTGAGAAATTGGGTATATTAAAGAACTCCGGCCACTGATGGCTTAGCAGTTGTAACGTCCCAACAGTTGACACGATTTCAGTGTTTGCTGTGCATGACTGATCACGTGTTGGGTTATGAAAGAGTTGTTAGATGAAGAGTTATGAGAGGGATTTTTTTTTAGTGTTGCTCTTTCACCATAATTGATTTGCCTCTTTAAGGCAAATCAACTATTTAAGTCAAACTGCAGAGGGCATTATTGAAGTCTTTATCTTCGTACTGTGGTTTAAAATGATACTGCAGCAATCTGGTGTCTTACACATCGTTAACTTTCTAATATCATCTTCACCGATGACAACTCTCAGCAACATCCGCTGGTCTATATTCAAGTAATTCTGAGAAAAGACATATTTGTGTGAACTTCCAACATTTCAGTTACTGTCACTTAGCACATACTCAGTAGGCATTGCCACAGCAAATTCTCTAAAAATGTATGATGTTTATTATTTATTATCAACAACAATATAAAATTATGCACAAAATGAATTACTAATGTCAAAAAAATTAGTGGTTGTGTATTTATACATAATTTAACTGACTGGCTTCGAGTTAACCAGCTAACCTTCACACTACATGCCCGCTGGACCTGCTAGCTGCTCCTTCCTCGCCAGACTGCTGTTACACTGTGTTGAATGTAGAAGCCATGTCCGAAGTTCACTCTGACACCTCTGTCTTTCTAACTGCATGTGTATATTTAAGCGTGTAAAAGCTGCAGATAATAAGACCAACAGCAACAGTATTTTGTCTCTATCTGCCATTGTTGAAGTGAATCTCATGTAAATAATAACGTGGCGCACACCGTTGACGTTGCGTGAGTAAATCTCCAGGTTAATTCGTCCACACCTACAGGTGACTCGTCAGCTGTTTACATGTGGACGAAAGGCCCAAACCCATAGAAAAATATGCATTTTCAAAAATACCCGTGTACGTGTGGATGCAGCCCGAGTTTGAGGACAATTAATTCCTCCTGCTGCCTCAGCAGAGCAACAAATATCATCGTAGACAGTTCCCAACCTGTTTTTAACTTGTTCAGCCTGCTTCCGTCAGAGAAGCGCTACAGGTGCCCCCAAGGCCATAACCACCCTTAACTCGTACACACACCAATAACACAGTCCCACTCAGCCATTTTCCCATTTCCCTTTATAAACCACCACTGTGCAATACGAAATTCTATGCGCAATAAACGAAACAAACTGTTTATTTACATATTTACTTTTTTCTTCTTACACCAGATTGTATATTTGTACATTTTTATACATTTTATATATATAGCGCAGCAGAACTCCCCCCCCCCCCCCCCCCCCCCCCACATGTTAGCACTGAGTTGGAGATGCTCTGTATCATATTTAACAAATGTCTATTCTATTCTAAATAATAAAGGTTGAGTTTAAGGATAAAGTGACTGAAATGAACCCAGAACTGAACTGTGTATTTTTGCATTGTATTATATCCTAGGAGGCATTGTGTAACTCAATACTAAAAAATCACCTTGTAGTTGATGTTGTCACTAAGTAGCTCTACAGTATAGTGGATTACACATTTACCTAAGTAGTGAACAAACCTTGGTGGTTGTGTCAGGAAGCTGTAAACCTGCCGTAGTGACCACTTGTGAGCAAGGAAGTAGTTTGTTAATGTTGTGAATAGTTCCCTTCATCAGGGCAAGAGCACTGAATCACAAACAGTTTGTTGCAACTCATGTCTTAAAACTTATTTTTTTACTTTGGCTTTTGATTCTGTGTAGTTGGCTGGTCTAGTTTGTTGTGTTGTTACCTATTGTTTGTTGTCCTCTTTTATTGTTTGTTTTAACTGTCTCATGCTTTTACTGACTGTGAAGCACTATGGTCAACACTGTTGTTTTAATATGTGCTCTATAAATAAATTTTGATTTGATTTGATTTGATTTTGGAGGAGCGTAAGACTGAACATGCTAACACAGGATGCTACACAGATGTCAGGTGCTCAGCTGGGACAAAGTGCTGAAAAGAGTGTCACTGTAGTTTGTTGGTTAGTTCTTTTTGACTCGACCTTCATAAGTAAATGGTAAATGGTAAATGGACTGGTTCTTATATAGCGCTTTTCTACTCTTTCTGAGCACTCAAAGCGCGTTACACAACATGTACATTCACCCATTCACACCCATTCGCACAAGCACATTTTTCTAAGTGCTTTCTAAGGTAACATTCACACACACATTCATACTCCGATGGATGCATCGGAGAGCAATTTGGGGTTAGTATCTTGCCCAAGGATATTTGGCATGCAGACTGGGGAAGCCAGGGATCGAACCACCAACCTTCCGATCAGTAGATGACCTGCTCTACCACCTGAGCTACAGCCACCCCACCGTTTGTTCATAAGTGAACAAACATAAACAAAAACTAGTTAGAGATCGTCTCTCACAATTGGTCCACTGTCCTTTGCATTTCCACCTCAGATATTGAATTTGAATGTTGATAATAGTAATAACATTTTTGCTTTTTTATTACAATTTCATTTTGTTTTTAATTTCATAACCCTCACTCCTGTGTCCTGGTCATTTGTCAGCACTAACACTACCCCACTGACAACTGTACTACAATTTTCGCTTCTCAGGTGGAGTCCAGTGTCCAAACATCAGTGCTCTGCAGGAGGTGAGAAGGTGCAATGACCATCCCTGTACGGTCTACCACTGGCAAACTGGTCCATGGGGACAATGCATCGAGGACTCTTTCATTCCATCAACCAACACATCTGTGGGCCGTACTCGTGGAGATGATGTCTCCTGTTCTGTGGGGATGCAAACCCGCAAAGTCATTTGTGTTCGGGTGAATGTGGGCCAGGTTCCTCCCAAAAAGTAAGAAAACCTAATCAGCATATTTTGGCATATGACCGAATACTGTATTGCACGTCTTGTGAAGTTGAAAGGGCAAGAAACTGTCCCAGTTCATTACCAGTACAAAAACTAAACAAAAATATCTATCAATATATAATTATTCTGGGACTTTTTCACCTTCTGTCCTATTTTTATGTTTTGACTGTCTGTTCTGTCACTTGTGATAACACTGTATACACACATCAATGCAACTGGATTGTGTGAACTGATATTTTAAATAAATATGCTTTTCTGATTTATCTCCAGATGAAATGGATAGATGAATCTGGCTAAATTGTTCAACATGTAAAACAAACAATGTCAGACAATGTTTAAAGATAGATGTGAGGGCGGGGTTCGCCGGTGTGTTTGTGAACAGGACCCAAAAGCAGACGCTGAGAGAGGAACTGCATGTTCCATCCATCCATCCATCTTCATCCGCTTTATCTGAGGCCGGGTCGCGGGGGCAGCAGCCTAAGCAAAGAGGCCCAGACCTCCCTCTCCCCAGCCACCTCCTCCAGCTTATCCGGGGAAACACCAAGGCGTTCCCAGGCCAGCCGAGAGATATAATCTCTCCAGCGTGTCCTGGGTCTGCTGCGGGGCCTCCTCCCCGTGGGACATGCCTGGAACACCTCACCCAGGAGGTGCCCAGGAGACATCCTTGTCAGATGCCCAAACCACATCAGCTGGCTCCTTTCGATGTTGAGCAGCAGCGGCTCTACTCTGAGCTCCTCCCGGATGGCCGAACTTCTCACCCTATCTCTAAGGGAGAGGCCAGCCACCCTTCGGAGGAAGCTCATTTCTGCCGCTTGTATCCACGATCTCGTTCTTTCGGTCACTACCCACAGCTCGTGGCCATAGGTGAGGGTAGGGACGTAGATTTTTCAAGTAACTTGACCAACACTGGTCATGAGACACTCTCACAAACAAAATCTCAGTTTAGTAACGCGGCAACGGGGCATGCTTATGGGAAAGTAAGTAATCTAATTACTTCAATAGTAATCCCTTACTTTACTCGTTACTTGCAAAAAGTAAATTGGATTACGCGTTACTGCCCATCTCTGCAATAAGAAATATTTCTGTTCTATCTCCCGATGTACATACACAAAAAACTCAGCAAAGCTTTAGCTGTCAGTTGAGAAAGTATCACGCCAAAAAAATCAGTTTAGACTTGAGAAACAGAAGTTTTGATTCTTAGAGAACACAGTGGAGTAAGAAGTATCGTCAGAATAAGACTGGTAGAGGTCAGAAGCAAAAGATTTTAAGCGCTGCCTCCATAAGACTAAAGTGAACTTTACTGATGAGACGCAAAGTCCTGATTTCAATCCTGTTGAATGTTTGTGAACTGAAGACCGAGGTCCGTGCCAGAAGACGATCAGATCTGGAGGAGATTCGCCAAAGAAGAATGAGCTGGGATTGCTCAGGAGCCATGTGTGTGACTTCTGCAGGAACGATACGCAATTTACTGTTATCATCAGGGGGAAATTTTTACATTTGTCATGTTAATCCACAAATTTAATAATATTTTAAGTAGACATTTTAGAAACAATTAGTTTTTACAGTGCAGTGTGTTCACTGCGGCTCTATCAGATTTTCAAGGGTACTCTGTGTGTGTGTGACATGTCAGTGATGTACTTTCAGGTGTCCAGAGAGTGTTCGTCCAGACACTGTCAGGCCCTGTTTGCTGCCATGCAAGAGAGACTGTATTGTGACCCCATACAGTGATTGGAGCCCCTGTCCATCAACGTGTCAGACAGGTACAATCAATGCACACGTTAATGCTTCTAACAATGTTAGAAAGGCCACAAACAGCTAGAATGTGCGTGTGTAAAGCAGTCACCCCAATAATAAAGCACAGAAAATATGCAAATCATTATTTTAGCTGTAGCAGATAAATAATAGCAGCAGCCTCTTCACTGAAAAGGAATATCAGATATCCCAGTTCTCTTGTGAATGTTGTGACATGTTTCATAAATGCCATGGAAATGCAGTGTTTCCAACAAAGGTTCCCAGGGTTAGATCCCCAAGGAGGTTACCTGGTGGAGATGGCAAGAAGTTTGACAGTCCAGTTATTGTTGTTTTTGTTCTTTTTAAGCTAAGGTATGATGAAAAAGGATTGTGTAGCTATAGTGAGGGCTATTTCAGTGGAGGCTGACACTTCTGATGTAGCAGCTGCTTGAATTCAATTCAGTTCAGTTTTATTTATAAAGCATCAAATCACAACATCAGTCCCCTCGAGGTGCTTTATATTGAAGAGTCTTTACCTTATATTGCAAGGTAAAGACTCTACAATATAAAGGAACACGTTTCCATGTAAATATGGAAAACCAGAAGCCAAACAAATGAGTCACTCTATTTGTCTTTCATCTCTCTTATACAAGCTTTAATAGAGTGAATATTGCAGAGACATCGTTGTTGTTTGTTACATTCTCAGATCCTTCGGTCACGTTGAAGTGTGCATTAGGCTTATAAGATGCTTACTTTTAGAAGTAATAATCCAGCTGCAATGCATCCCAAAACCATTTTAATCCTTAATAGATTATCCAAACTCAATCACTGGAAGCTTTAACCTGATATAGTAATCCTGCTAGAAGTGGACTTCCTGTAAAGTCAATTATCTCTAACTGTTGTATTGGATACCATAGAGCAGATAATGGAGATGACATTTGAGATTTCACTCAATTATATTAGCCTCTCCTTGAAATGCTGTCTTCTTGTACAGGGTGAGTATGCTAGCTAGGCTAATAATAAACATTCTCAGAGGACACAAAATACATCCTATCTTTAAAAAACAGCTTTAAAGATTCAGGGCATTTTGGAAACTTCAGTTTAACGGATCAGTGTGTTCTCTTGTGGTTTCCCCTAGGCGCTAACACTAAAAAGAAGCAATACAGGAAACGGCTCATCATTCAGTTGCCAGCTAACGGAGGACAGGACTGCCCTGAGGTACTGACCCAGGAAAGAGATTGCGAGACTCCCTCTGTCTGTGAGGGATACAGGTATGGGTCCTGTTCAGTAAATACGCATTCATGCATGAATTTAAATGCTATTAATATAGTTTAAATCATTATACACCGCTCAGACACAAAAATATAAGGAATACTTTTTAGATCAGAGAATAGCATCAAGTCAGTTAAACATCTGGGATGTTGATTTGGTAACTGCATTAAAGGGGCAACAATGAGAAACCCCCAAACAGGAATGGTTTTACTCGTGTGTTTTTTCACTCAGTGTCAGAAGAGAACTACTTTTGTATCAGTACTAATGTTATGTTGAAATGTGAACAACCGAAATGAACATGGCTCAGGAAAAGGCAGACGACTACTGTGTCTGGTTGGGGGTGAGCGGAGGGAGACGAGACAAAGGACTCGTTGTGAAAATCCAGACTACATATTACAAATATTTATTAATCAAAGAAAAGGGTTCGCAAAGAAGAAATGCTCAGTGCATCTTGAGCTGGTTCTACAGTAAGCTGAAGGCTCCGCCTCCTGTTTTGCTTTTAAATATCCCAGGAACCACAAGCGAGCCTGTGGTCTGCGAGAAAAGTGCTCTATTGGGGTGATATGAGTTCATAAAGATAGGACGGGGCCTGATTATTTGAGACCTTTAGTCCCTGTCAGCACACTCGCTGCATCATTTTGGATCAACTGAAGGCTTTCCAGGCAGTTTTTAGGAAATCCTGATAATAATAATAATAAAACAATAAATGCATGAACTAGTTTTTCAGTATAAGTCTGAGAAAAGATGATTCTAATTTTACAGATACTCTGCAACGACGATGCAATATCTCCAAAATTAGAATCTAAAATTAGAAACAGTCGAGCATAAGATAAGCTCATTTTTATTGTCAGTGTTGCATTTCATTTCATTTCATTTATTTATTTATTTCACACTTGGTACAAAAAAAAAATCAAACAAACCAACCACACTTTCTATCAAAAACACTACAACCATGTGTGAAAAGGAGCAGGAAGAAGAAAATATTCTTATTAAACCATTGCAGAAGCAATGAATAATAGTTTAGCAGCATAAAGCCAAAATATTGTTTACATTATATAAATATAATATCAGAATCGACTCCAGCATCCCTTACAGCAGCGGTCCCCAACCTTTTTTGCTCCACG
This sequence comes from Neolamprologus multifasciatus, assembly GCF_963576455.1. NCBI lineage: Eukaryota > Metazoa > Chordata > Actinopteri > Cichliformes > Cichlidae > Neolamprologus > Neolamprologus multifasciatus. The sequence goes on along the minus strand of NC_140459.1, from coordinate 33,329,947 downwards.
GACCGGTTTATGCCCGACAATATTTTCATGGACCGGCCTTTAAGGTGTCGCGGATAAATACAACAAAATAAAACTAGTACCGGTACCGAAAAAAAGAAGATTTATTCATAACACACGTGAAAAGACCCAGGAAAACCGAGTAAACGATAAAAACAATAACAAAATAACGCTGAAAACCAATAAAAACCCTGAAAACTATACATTTCACACCTGAGCCTCAACTCTCGCGGCCCGGTACCAAACGACTCACGGACCGGTACCGGTCCGAGGCCCGGGGGTTGAGGACCGCTGCCTTACAGTGCTGCAGAAGGTCAAGGTAATGCCAGCAAGTGTCTGTCCTGATGTTTCTCATTTTTATGATCCAGTACAAAAACCTAGAGGTCTTTATATCTTTAAGACACTCCTACAGTTGAACTATATTATGAACACAGGGATAACACACACATATTAATTAAAAGGTGATTATCGTCTGCAAAGCAATGAAAATATATGCTGTGCCTTTGAATGATAGTGCACAATCACAGAAATTAATCCACTGTCAGAGGCTACAAGAAGATCACTAAAGCTGTTTCTGTACAGTTATGAATTCTGACTGAAATGCTTCACATAAACTGTTCCTCTGCAGGTGAGCAGTTAACTGGTTTAATATTATTCTTTTATGAAATTTTGAGATGAAAGGAAAGTTGGAGATTGGTGCAGCTGAGCCACCCGATGGCTTTTTAAGTCATGGATTAATTACTGCCACCGTAAAGGCTCGTGGTATGTAGCCCATTAATATAGATAGATTAATCATATTAATCTGATAACATGTATTATCTGATAATACAATATATTTAAAACCAGTCTAATAAAGTTTGTTAATCCTAACTTCATGTTTATAATAAACAAGCTCCTTCACAAGTAAAAAAAAAGTGGGGGGACTTTTTTCACTCAGTACCTGCCAAAAACTAATATGCAATGCTGAATATGATGTTTTCTTGTGATGGTCAAATATGAACAAAGTAGACCAGTTCAATTTTCATTCAAGACTCCTCTTATAATGTGTTTTTTGACAGATGGAAAACTCATAAGTGGCGAAGATGTCAATTGGTTCCATGGTCTGTTCGGGAGGGCAGTCCTGGGAATCAGGAGCTCTGTGGGCTAGGTCTGCAGGTTCGAGGTGAGGACAATCTCACACACACACACACACACACACACAGAGTAACGCGGTAAGGGACCAGGGCGCCTGGCTGCAGCTTCACAGATAATGAGCTAATCAGAAGTGTTTCGACTGTTGAGCCTGAGTGTGTGAATAAAACACAGGAAAAAGAAATAGAGCTCAAAAAATATATATATATTATGGTATTGAGGAATGTATACAGATGTACAACAAAATAAATATATGCATATGTATCACACACAAAAATAATGGACTGACCAGGGCTTTGATGGCGGGAGTATAACCTGACCTAAACAATTCAATTCAATTCAATTCAATTCAAACGTGAGAAATTCATATATGACGTTTGTTGATTGGGATGAGTTACAAAGGGCTCTGTGTGCATTATCATCTTTGGATTTCATATTTCAGCTGCTGTCCTCTTGAGTAATGTTTTTGGTGTTGAAAAGAGATGGCATGAGTGCTAACGAAGAAGCTGTCTTTGTTTTGTAATGAAAGGTCAAGGTCAAAAAACATAAATTATCATTCAATATTAAACCGAAACACCGATCTACTGTCATGATAAAACAAATAAATCCATAAATAACAAAGTCAAATCATTAATGCCATATTTCATACAACAATCAATAACCAAACAAATTACAACATCTAATTCTTATAATGATATTCATTCAAAATAATATAGAAAAACATTCACATGGGTCCCATCAAAGTAAAGGAAATTAGCAATAAAGCTAATAAACATTAGCGCAACAACAAGAAATTTAACGCAATTCAAAACTCCCATAGGCCGTTTTGGCATTTAATCAGAGTAACAAGAGACAGGCAACACGAACAAAACTGAAATCAGATCACTCACTCAACTCCTGAAACGTTAATTTAACATTTGGCCATAGTGAAAAAAACCAAAAACAACAATATTCAATAACTGTAACCAGTAACTGCACTTAATTGTCACCAGACTAGCGTTAGCTTACCAGTGTTTTAAATGCGCAACCACGTTCCTCCGCCACTGCCTCGTTTGAGTTTTAGGATATTGGGATATTGCATTTCGTCATTTCGAGCTGATTGGAGACCAAAACAGCTAATCTGATTTTTTTTGCATCCAAGTCTGTGATTGGTTGGTTTTGTGGCACAAATATAACGCTGTAGAGAAAGAGTTGAACGTGCACGGGCAGAAATGTTGAGAGCGCGAGCAACACATTGCAAGCAAGCGCAAATGCAAAAAACGAGCGAGAGGGGCTGCTGTTGTGTGTGTGTGTGGATAATAGCAAACACTGAAATACATTTTTTGCACGCAGCAATGAATTTTGTTCACTCAAATTGAGCTTTTCTTCGCTCAAAATACATTTCTTCTCAAAATGCAACACTTGCACCTGCAATTTTTTTTATTTGTGCTCAGAATAGTGGCACAAAAATAACACCATAGTAAATGGACTGATTCTTATATAGCGCTTTTCTACTCTCCTGGAGCACTCAAAGCACTTTATACAAGACTCCGCATTCACCCATGCACTGTTTTCTATGCCTTTCAGTGATTTCTAATTAATTAACTAACATTCATACTTGATGGATGCATCGGAGAGTGAGTGGGGGTTAGTATCTTGCCCAAGGATTTTTGACATGCAGAGTGGGGGAGCCAGGGATCAAACCACCAACCTTCCAATCAGTAGATGGCCTGCTTTACCTCCTGAGCTACAGCCACCTCAAGTCTGGGTCATTTGCTCTGTCATCTCAACCCCCCCACCTGACATATATAATTAGCTTCACATATCAAATACTTTTCAAGATACTTGTTTTTCGTTTGCAATTTGGTCCAGGCCTAAAGTCTGAGGCAATGTTTTAACATTTAACATTTTCATTGGCTTTTTTGTTTCTTTAAACAATCAAAGTGAATCACGATGTGTAATTTGAGACAGATCAAAAAAGTGTGCAACTATTGGGTAAATGAAATATGAAAAAATGTAAGCAATTCTCACCTGCCAGAGACAACTAGTGATAACTTCTGAATAGTATATAATATTAAACAGGTCACAATAAAATAATTTAAAGTAAAACATGTAGAACCTTTTTTTGCATGAAATTCTTTGGCATAAAAATTAAGAAAATAGTATTTTCATTAAACTTTTATTGTACCCTATTTTTCAGACCATAAGGCGCATCAGATTATAAGGCGCACTAAGCGAAACAAAACAGTCAAATAAGTCAAACTTTCCTCAACTCATTCTTCTTGCTTCCTCCACTTCTGTACCATTGATTCATTAATGTTGAATTCTCTGGCAGCTGTTCTATTCCCATGTTGTTGCAGTATATTAATGACTAACCTCGTATTGTGGATGGATTTTCTCAGTTGTTCTCCTGACTGAAGTTTGGTCCGTTTACAGCATCCTGCCATGCGATTGCATTTGTCCCTGACCATCAGGAACCCTCATGTTATCCAGTGGAAAATAGTTAGCGTTCATCCTCCTGCTTCACTGTGTTTGTTATGCTAACATAGCTGTGTTGCTAGCCAACACGTAGCACATCATTATATACCAGCTAGTCCAACTTCAGTAACCCTACAAATGTCACTGCTGTTTAGTTTTCTGTCTTCATTTATGTTGGAAGTGATAGCAGAGCTGTATGTTTGAATTATTTCAGAAATCTCTCAGTCAAACATGCTATATCATGTTTAGGTGGAAGCTAGCAGGCTAACTTCCTGCTAACTTCTAATTCCGTTAAATTTAATAAATTCTGTTTTCATGGATGCCTGGATGTTAAACTTAATTGTTACACCAGCAACGCTGATCATTTTATTAAAGATGAAAGAATTTAGACCGTTTTTAACTCTCAATGATGCCGCAGTGTTCGTTTGACTTTGGGACCTGAAGAGACGGAGTTTAGGACCCAGATTACTCCGCGAGGCTCCTGATCACTGTAGCCATTATGCTCTGAAAATCCATCAAGTGGCTTCGTAGCTACCAAAGTCGTATTAAAACATTTTTTGACAGATTTCTAAGTGCTGTGTACCACATAAAATCGGTTCGAGATCAGTAAGCACAACCAGAATTCATACATAAGGCACACTGTTGATTTTTGAGGAAATTAAAGGATTTTAAGTGCGCCTTAGAGTGTGGAAAGTACGGTAGTTAGTAATTATCATTTAATGGTAGTGTGTATTCAAATATGGGAATTTTTAAGAGAGCTTGAATTTTTTTTTTTTTGTATTTTAGCCAATACTTAGAATCTTTTCTAAATTCCTTTTGATGAAAACAGAAGTGATGAAAGACAAGTAATAATTTCAGGCTTTTGTCTTTAATAGTTTTTGGGCCATTCATGTTCCAATATCGTCTCCGATTTCAAATTGCCTGAAAATGAGTGGATGGACCATTTTTCTAAAAAACATATATCTTGAAAAGTATTTGATATATGAAGCAAAAAATTCTCAGCAATAATTATTTGTCTCCAGACTTTGGACAATCACATTTTTAAACAAATTGAATATGGCTAAGTAGAAAATATTCTAAAACAAATGCTGATTTGACCCAGGTCTCAGAAATAAACAATATGTTCATATTTAACATAATAATTTCATTTTTTCACCATGTGGAGATTCCAGAATTTTATTCTGTTTGGACACTTTACCAGTGTTTGTGATTTTCTGCCACAACTTGTCATATTTACTTGATCCAAGTTGAGTGAAAAATGGCATTATCTTAATTTTTGTGACTATGAATTTTATGTTCAAAAAATATTCTACATGCTTTTTTTGGCAGTATTGTTAAATTCAACTATATACCATTAAAAAAGTGTCAGTCGTGTGTGTGTGAAGTGTTTTATTAGGGTGCGCTCAACATTCACTTTGCACAAGGGCAGATTTTAATTATTGGGCATGTTTTAATATATCTGTCCAAAGAAAACTTTCAGGGTGTTATCTTTAATAGATGTTGTGATATTCACGTTCAAACATTGCCTCAGATTTCAATGTGTGAAAAAATGGTCAAAGTAGGTCGGCAGACAGTCTCACAAAAAATTATGTGCTGGACAGTATTTGATATATGAAGCCAAAATCTTGCAGCAATCATTCTGTGTCCAGACTTTGTACCATAACATTTTTTTGCAAATTGGAAATGGTCATGCAGAAGGCCCGTGCTGATTTGAGACCCCTCTGTAACTTGTTATAAAGGATGATGGTGAAAAGGTTCTAACACGTGAATCATGCAGTGAATGACGTTCAGGTTAGTTGATGTTTTCACTCAGGAGTGTGCCTCCTTTCAGCCCATCACAGCAGCTGCACCATCATTTGCGAAGTCAGCAAACCTTGCTCATATTTTTTTCAGAGACAGTCTTCATAACTGCATGTTGTGGCAGACAGCAGAGCTGTTCCATGACTGCAATTTAACAAGCTGAAAGAAGAAGCTGCAGAACTCACTTTTGTAGGGTGGTCAGTGATCAGGCAAGTGTTTGACACACAGTAGGAATAGTTATAGTATTTATTATGAGTCTCCTAATCATTCTCATTCATTTAGTTGATTGTAGTTTTTCAGAAACAATGGTCATTAGCGGCTTACTGGAATATTGAAATGGAAATCGGATCTGGTGTCAGTGGCAGTGTCATCTGTCACTGGTGACGAGTTCTAACTATGAAAGTCAGCTTCCGATTTTAATTTTGTTGTAGACGGTTTTAAGATGCAAATCTTTTAAATCCCCACTGGAGACAAAAATAATAATTTAGTGGGGGAGGAGTGGATGGGCATGTAGACACTGATAAATGGAATCACAAAATAACATGTCATGGTTAGGGAAATGTTAAACATATAAGCAATAATTAATCACTTCACTGGATTAATAATTAAATGTGTGAGCTCTCCTCTCTTGCCGCTGGTGGCAGGCACTAAAAAAGGAAAAAACAGTTCATCCACCTGATTACCTCCACCTGAGCCTCAGCCTCCTTGGCACTGCCCCTCAGCCACCACACCCCTGCCACAAGGCCATTGCGAGTTTCCGGTTATCTTCACCCTGATCCCTGGGAGGTACCTGTAATGGTATACTCTGGCTCTCTTCCACAGCGTGTCTTTTGTCCTGTCTCCCTAACCAATCACAGCAGATGGCCCCGCCCCTCCCTGAGCCTGGTTCTGCAGGAGGTTTCTTCCTGTTAAAAGGGAGTTTTTCCTTCCCACTGTTGCCAAAGTATTTGCTCATAGGGGGTCATATGATTGTTGGGTTTTTCTCTGTATGTATTATTTTATTGTAGGACTGTGCCTTGATGCAAATGATGTTGTGATTTGAGGCTGTATAAATAAAACTGAACTGAATTTAATTAAATTGATTAGCACAATACTACCCTTGTGCACCCTTTCACTTACATAAGGCATAACCATGTTGTGGATATTAAACAGAAGCAAACAGAGATAACCTTAAATAGTGACAATTTGTTCTGCTATCAAATCATGCCCATCTATATTTTTCTGTGACAGCTGGAAAGATAGTATATTGGGTAGGTTTAAAAAGATTTTAGTTTGAATAAAACGATATTGTTTCATAAAATTCTGAATCCATTTTTAAATATATGTATTTTGCCAGAAATGCCAGAATCTCAGGTTAAAGCTCACAAAACTGTGTCAACAACCACCAAACAGCTAAAACAGCAAAGAGCAGGTAAATGGATTCTGCACAAAGATGTAAACACAAAGTGTGGATCGTTCTCCCGACGGCACGTACACAGAAACGCCATCAGGTGCTGAAAGCAGACGTCTCATAGATTCTGAAGCTGCAGGTTTCATCACTCTGACCAAAATTCACTGAACCAGCAGCAAAAGACGATCCAAACTACGCTTCACGTTTGAGAAACATTGTCATGAATTACCTCTGACTTTGGCTTTTACTTCCTGCACAGCTCTCTTTCTCAGTGTACTCAGCGACCAGTTTACCATCAAAATCTCTGTTTTCTGCATTATTCGCTTGCTTTCTACCGTTTTGTACAGCACCGTCGCCCGCTGTTTCTTGGTTGTTGTTGTGTTTTTTTCAAAAATGACCTTCGACAAGAAAAGCCTCATTTCTGTTGTTCAGTACTAAAAAAAACTTTACAAATGATGCTAAATTGCACAATGCTTAGCTGCGTCTCTAATCAGACCTCTATAACTTCAGCAGCATCAGGTAATGTTCATATTCTAAAACAATGTTGATATTGTTCACGGTTTTCTTCCCTTTTTCTATCTACTGAAGATTATCTGCTATAAAACGCCAGGCCAGGAAAGTCTTCTTCATGTTGTTCTGAGTTTTATCCTCACGTACTTTAACACAAAGGTCTCTGCTGTGATGCTCACACCTCTAATGAAGTCTCACAAGTGTCAGCGTTGTTTTTACACATAGATATAAAAACACGGACATGTACTGATAAATGATCAGAATTATAATATTTCTGACTGACTGAGTCAAAATTGAAGTGAATCTAATCAGTTACAGAAATCAAAATTGATACCCAACCCTGATAGTATATACAGTACTCTAAATCTGATAATCAAATCCATTAGTGATTAGTTCACATTATCGGTTATACAAATGGTGTGCCATTACAAAAACAAAAGTCCATTTTTGCAGAACTCCATCATTCCTTTTTTTCCCCTTCTTTAGCTGTTTCATGCCGAAAGCAGGATGGTGGGCAAGCAGACATTGAAGCTTGTCTTAAGTTTGCTAGCTCCATGCCATCTCTCACCCAACCCTGTCAGGTGCCCTGCCAGGAAGACTGTCAACTCAGCAGCTGGTCCAAGTTTTCTTCCTGTACAGCAGATTGTGTGGGTGTCAGAACCCGCAAAAGGATGCTAGTAGGTGAGTGGCCAACTTCCAGAAACTTTAGTGCTCATTCAGCAGATGTAAAAACATATTGTTACTTTTCTGTGTGTGAAGGTCACCACATTGAACCCTTCACTAGTGGAAACTGGTTGTAGATGATAACCGTTTATCTTTTGCTGTTTCTGCAGGGAGAAGTAGAAAGCATGACCAGTGTAAAAACAACCAGCTGTATCCTCTAAGCGAGACACAGTACTGCCCATGTAATAAATACAATGCCCAGCCTGTAGGCAACTGGTCGGACTGTATCCTATCCGAGGGTGGTCGCATGGAGGGTCAGCTTGGCATGAAGATACAAGGTGACATCAAAGAGTGTGGCCAAGGCTACCGCTACCAAGCCATGGTGTGCTATGACCAAGACAACAGGATAGTGGAGACTTCTCGATGCAACAGCCACGGTGAGTTTTCTGTGACTGGATAACTAAATCTGACCCCAAGGCATCACATTAACACCGTTCCCCGCAGAGCAGGGGTCTCAAGCTTAAATGAGCCGTGGGCCACTGCTAACGCTGTCATCTCATTGGAGTGCCACTTTAGTGTTCAAGTAGCACAAAAAACTAACCAAACAAACAAGAAAACACCCACAAATATTTCTGAAAATGTAGATTTTTTTTATTTCAAATATTATATAACAAGACAAAACTACAAATGTGAAGTTTTTTTTCCTCCCTCTTAACAAAGGGGACACATTGGCCAGACACGTAACAGCACTTGTGCTATCATTTTATTGGTATTTAACAAAATAAAAAAACAACTGAAGGCTACTATCCACCTGTGCCTTAGAAATATGTGCAAAACATCACTGAATTGAAATGGATTTCACAGCTCTGGGGAAGAAGCTGTGTCTCAGTCTGGTATGTTCATATAACGCTTTCCAGAAGGAAGCAGTATAAACAGTCCATTGCCAGTGTCAGTGGGGTCTGCAGCAATATGTCTGCCCCTTTTTTGGATCTGTCCATCATACTCTGAGTCCAGATGTGGAAGTGGACTTCCCACAATCCCTTGTGCTGTTTTCACCTCTGCTGCTGTTAGGTTCAATATTGAGGAGGGGTAGAGGAGGTAATCAACTTCCATGATAACAACACTGGTCCGGCCGGGTGGAGTCAAACGATGATTTTAATGACACGCGTGGGAAGACCGCCCGCTGTACGCAGACAGCGCCGATCCCCGACTTACAGAGCATAAGCAGGTGTTTTATACCTTCTGGGCTTAAATTTACTGACGCCCTTAAACGTCACTCAGATACAGTTCATACATAGGTTTCAAAACCACAATGACTTAACACAGTTTAAAAATAACAATGTCTCCGTCTCCACAGCAGATGCTTCCTGTCAACATTCTGACTTTCACTTCCCGTCTGAAAATCAAACTGTTCCTCTTTTACAGAGACAATTTTAGAGTTACAAGCAAACATGATTAACCTCTCACCTATAAATGAGATAAAGTCTACTGTGTGTTTGTGTGTCATCATGAACTGCACTCAGTTTCAACTTGTAACCTTTTCCACCAGACAGAAGGCCAGCACGTACACATTTTAAGATTATAACGAGCATTCAAAAGCATTTAAGATTATAGATTCAACTCAACAGTTTAGAGTGGTTATAACTGCACCTGTAGTAAAGGCTAATCGGGTACCAATATGTTTAAACATCTGAATACAATATCAATACTGCAGATTATGTTATTAATGCAATGGTAATGAGGATGATGATTGACAATAACAGTAAAATATATTTCTAATTGCTCACACTGCCGTCTCTACTTGACAGGGTTACAGCTAAATGTTAGCTGCAAGATATATATATATTTGCATCTGCTGATTATTCTAAAGACAATGTGATTAAGTGTTCAATCAGTGAAACTGTGTAAATTGTCTTGGTTGTCATATAGACAGCCTATGTTACTGATTTGCATGCTCATGTGACCTCTGTGTGGTGTCTTCTCTGGTCTGCATTCACAACAAAAAGGCAACAGGTTAGGATGCTTTCATTTGTTGTTGTGGGCAGTCAGCTTAAAGACCTCGCAGGGATCCTCCATTATTCTGAGGATTACATTTAGTTTTCAGTTTTATTTGTCATATGCAACACAGCACAGGGTCAACATTGCAATGAAATGTGTTTGACGAGCAGCAGTCACTCAGCAGCATGATACAGTAGGAAAAAATATAATAAATAAAATAAAATAATAAAAAAATAGAAAAATAGTAAAAATAGTAAAGGATAGTAAGTTTAAGTAAGTAAGATAGTAAATAATAAGGAGCAAAATATTAGAGAGACATGGTAAAAGACAAAAGATGACTAAATATATATGTATCTATAAATATAAATATATGTACACTAGTGATTAAATAAGAAAATCTTGAAAAGAAATATGACGGGAGGGCAGACGGGATATTGCACAGGAATGAGCAGCAGAAAATTACAGTATTGCACTTTTAAATATAAATATCAATAACAATAAAGTGAAGTGACCAGTGCAGATTACATTTACACTTGCAGTGTGATCATATAGTGGTAAAATTATACAAACAAAATAGAAGAACCTCAACACAATTAATCTGCAGCTTAAATTTCCCAAATGAAAGGAATACAGAAATATATTTCAGAGCTGTACATAAAACAATGAGTATTCTCTAAACAGTGTGGCACAGTCACATACCTGCATTCACAACAAAAAGGCAACAAGTTAGGATGCTTTCATTTATTGTCGTGGGCAGTCAGCGTAAAGACCTAAATGGAAAAGCAACAACAGCGTTAGCTACCTATGCTCCTGTGTTTTTTCCCTCTCTTCCCAATAAAGAAATAATAAAGAAATGTGCATCAACTCAACATAAGGACTGGAGAAATTACCCGCAACAAATGATGTTTAAACAACAAAAATAATCGGGTCAGATTGTATCACTGTTACAACCTGCGATATGATTTTTCTTCCCCACGACATTTGCGCATTCCTTACCTCGCAGGACTCCTCCATTATTCTGAGGATTACCCAGAATCCCTTGCCCTTTGTGAATGTTGCAGGGTGACTTTTACAACAGTAAGTGGTGCCAATGTCCCAATTAGCAGGATTTAACTTCAACTCTATTTAACTATGTTACACTTACCTCACACAGTACTCTGCAATGAGAGTACTAACCGGTACCAGAAAGAGAAAGAAAGACTATATGTCTCCCATATTGGCTCCTATTCAGCGGCTTTCTTTAAATCCAGAGTAAATTTTAAAATGCTTCTCTCCAAATAGAAGGTCTTGAATAATCAGGCCAAGACCTCAAAGTGGCATATCACCCTAATAGAGCACTTAGTTTGAAATGGAGAGACCATACCTTATTGGAAAAGATAGAGAAAAGTAACCATCACAACACAACTTCACTACAACCTCGAAAGTACCTCGTTCTGACTTTATTAGATAGTGAAGTGAAGCAGGCGCCTGCTCATCCCAGTGAGCTAAGCCACCGCTATGAAAATACTATGTTTAACCTAAGTTTTTGCATACACATTTAAACACGTGCATAGAGAAGCTGTCGATTTACCAATCAATCTACGTTTCTTCCTCACCCATGGTCACAAAAGAATAGGCTTTAAATACAAGACAGATTCGTTTCCTTGGGAAAAAAAATCAAGTTAAGGCGATTCGGTCATCGGACCAGGATGACTCCTGGATCACTTCCAGTTGAGGTGTTTCAGACATGTCTTACCAGGAGGAGTCCCTGCTCATTCGTCCATCAGATGGATGGACCATTTTTCACAAACATATATCTTGAAAATGATTGGATACGTGAAACAATTTACAGCAATTTAATATGTCCAAACTTTGGACCATAAGATTTTTGTGCAAACCAGAGATGGTCAAGCAGAAGGCCCACAATAATTTGAGACTGAATGACCTGTATGTCAAATAATAAAAACAGACCATTGTGTACAGCCAAGATGCTGTCAAATATCTTGCTGTACTTTTTCGTTATGTGACTGGTTACAGGGTATATTGAGGAAGCCTGCATCATTCCTTGTCCATCTGACTGCAAACTAAGTGAGTGGTCCAACTGGTCTCGCTGTAGCAAATCATGTGGCAGTGGGGTCAAAGTTCGCTCTAAATGGCTCCGAGAAAAACCATACAATGGTGGCAGACCTTGCCCTAAATTGGACCATGTCAACCAGGTGAGAGAGGGCTCACTTAAAGTGTTATATTCTAGCTTTATACCTATTCTTTTTGGATAATAACCTAAACAATGCTGTTTTCTGTTGTTTCCTTGTCTTCTTTTACAAATGGATTCCACTTACAGGCTCAAGTAAGTAGGCTGCTGCTGTTTGTAATTATTTCATAAAGTTAGTTTTGGTATTTAGTTTTATTATAATGTATGATTTTCAAACATAAGCAAAACTGACTGGAAGGATTTAAATTTCTTATTTTTTGACACATTTCCTCTCTGACATCATGCAGCTGTGCCTGTAGGGTAACTGGTGTTTTTATGTGCATCAGGTCTATGAGGTGGTGCCTTGCCTCAGTGACTGTGGGCAGTATGTGTGGGTGGCAGAGCCTTGGAGTGTGTGGAAAGTCAGCAATGTGGACCTGAATGACAACTGTGGTGAAGGTGTTCAAACCCGAAACGTCAAGTAAGATGAACAGAATCATGTGTCAGTGTCTCTGATCTTTAGGTAGAGCTTTAAACAGGTGATATTCTTCCTTTTGGAGGAAAAACAGAGCTGAGTGTTTGCTTGTGCTGAATTGTTAAAAAGTGATCAAACAATTAAAATAGTAGTGCATGATGTTATAACCAATATATACACTATATTGCCAAAAGTATTCACTGACCCGTCCAAATCATTGAATAGAATAGAAACATCCTTTGTTGTCCCTCTTTGGGTAATTCAGGTGTTCCATCAGCAAAGTGACAGGCAGATGGAGCATGCAGATTCACACAAAAGTAACGAAAGTAAAATAAAAAAAACAAGAAATAAGAGACTGTAAGGGCAAATTTACAACATCCAAAAAAAAGATTACCGTACAGTTAGTAAAAATAGCATACTCAAATACGAAGAAATGTGAAAGTGAGTAAGATAATCCTTTTAAAAATATACAAAAAGTGCGATATATTTGTGCTTTAAAAAACCTGACAAACTGTTTACAGAAAATGGGAAATGTGTGCAAAGAACAGCAGGGATGTGAACAACCCTTGTTGAGAACAATCACTGCTCCCAACAACCTATCCGGTCGTTAAGTGATGACGTGACGAATCCTACTTCCAGGCCTAAAGTAGTCTGTGTTTAATATGGCTTTTGTGTTGTTAACATGTTTAATGTTTTGTGTTTTCTTCTATTTAATCTCAAAAAGCTCCTAAAACAGTCAGTGATCACTGTTGACCTCCCTCGGCTTTTATTACCGCTAATCATTTATTTAAGCTCAGTTTTTAAAACCTTAGGATGTAACTACAGCCCAGCCCATGCAGCAGTATATGAATGACTAACCTCGTATTGTGGATGGATTATCTCAGTTGTTCTCCTGACTGAAGTTTGGTCCTTTTACAGCATCCTGCCATGCCATTACATTTGTTCCTAACCATCGAGAACACTCACGTTAACTTTTATCGAGTGGAAAAAAAGTTAGCTTGATTATGTTATGCTAACATAGCTGTGTCGCTAGCGGTCACGTAGCACATCATTATATACCAGCTAGCCAAACTTCAGTAACCCTACAAACGTCACTGCTGTTTAGTTTTCTGTCTTCATTTATGCTGGAAGTGATAACAGAGCTGTACGTTTGAATTTGTTTCCAAAACCCCGCAGTCAGGACATGCTATATTGTATTTAGATAGAAGCTAGCGAGCTAACTTCCTGCTAACTTCTAACGTTAAATGTCATAAATTCCGTTTTCATGGATGCCTGGATGTTAAACTCAATTGTTACACCTGGTAGAGCAGAACGCTGATCATTTTATTAAAGATGAAAGACTATAGACTTTTTCAACTCTCAGTAATGCCATAGTGATCGTTTGATATATGGACCTGCAGCGAAGTTTAGGCCCAGACACGGCTAGTGACGTTTGTTGGGAGCAGTGATGCTCATAAAGCTGTAAACATGGTAACATGAGACGGTGTTGTAACATTGTAAACATTGTACATGAAAGTTGTATTCGATCAGATTGTCTGATTATCTTAGCAGCAATGTGATGGCTGAGGGATAAAAGCTTTTCCTAAGTCTGTCTTTATGGATCTTAATCATCTGGCTAAAAGTAGCCTTTGAAACAGGTCATGATCAGGGAGTGCAGTTCTTTAAATGAGGGGAGTGGACAGCTCACTATCCGCTGGGCGACCCGTATAACCCTGCAGTGGTTTCTCTTCTGTGCTACTGTGCAGCTGGAGAAGGATACCAGGATACTTTCTACTGTGCAGTGATAGTAGGACACAAACAGTTTCTCAGGGATGTTATTCTTTCTGAGAACCCTCAGAAAGTAGAGTTTCTTGTGGGCTTTCTTCACTACCTCAGCAGTGTGCGTTCCCTTGATCGGGTCTGGCCTGATCATTTCACACATAATGTGCTGAAGGAATTTAGAAAGCACAGATTTTAAATCCACATGATTAAAATCTCCAGTGGGGACTGGCCTTCGTGTCCATTATCAGTGTCTGATCTCACAAATGTGCTTCTTGAAGAGTAGTCAAAAATCCCCATCATATGGAAAGTCTTCCCAGAAGAGTTGAAGCTGTTATAGCTTAGAGGATGGGTCGACATGTTAAACCATTTTCATTAAAAAATATATTTTTGGCAATATAGAGTACATCTGGTTTAATATCCAGATATTTAGCTTTACACAGACTTTACAAATACCACATGTTTATTAACAGCTTTAGTTCAAGAAGACTGTAAAAATAGGCTCAAATATTCGAGTGTTGTTGAAGGAATGCTGTGAAACTTTTGCTTCAACTTTTTGTGACCAGGTGCATGCTGAACACTATAGACGGGCCCTCTGAACAGGTGGAGGACTACTTGTGTGACCCAGAGGAAATGCCTTTGGGGGCCCGCAAGAGCCACCTGCCCTGCCCGGAAGACTGTGTGTTGTCAGACTGGGGAGCTTGGAGCCCATGTCCACTGGTAAGGATGGAATGAAGTTGCCAGTCTTTTTTTTTCTTTCTAAATCTTACATTGTTTCTGACATGTTGCCTTTATTATATAGTGGATAGTTGAAACCAGAGTTAAAGTAGTGGTTTTGAATTCAGAGAACTAGTGAAGGTAATAGAGGAACCCCGCCTGTGTCAACTAAACCCGCTCTTTGTGCTAAAAAGGCACTCTGTGAATAAGTACATATGTTTGTTGATGGGTGAATGTGTCTTGTGGTGTAAAGGCAGTTTAAGAAAGATAAGCATGCTGCATAAAGTGAATTCTAATTTCCCATATGTGTAAATAGATTGGACAAAGCAACTTCAGAGTTTTAAGACTTCTCAGCCAATCAGATTGTCTCGTATTTCTTTATGGCTATTGTGTAATGAAGTTAAAAACCATTACATTGGATACAGTAGTGATATAGTTTAAAGCCTTGACCTGCTTTGTAGCATCATTTTCAGATTCTCAGTGAGTTATCTTAATTACCAATCAATCAATCAATCAATCAATCAATCAATCAATCAATCAAAGCAGGTTGCCCTGCAGTGAAGTGGGACCCACCCCGACCTTACACACATAACACAGACATTACATGGGGATACAAGTCGGAGACCGGTAGCGTTACAGAAAAAAAAAAAAACACTGAATGTACACTACAATGGGAAAGTACAAGAGGAAAAAAAGAGACCTCTACTCATGCTGTGCTTCCATGGTAGGACAGCATGAGAACAGGAAACAAAAAAACTCCTCTGCACAAAAAAGCACACAAATGTCCACAGTACAACATTGTGAAGACATAACAAGCCACAGGGTTGGGTGGGGGGTGAGGAGTAATACAAAGCGAACACAGCAGCCGCCCTCTGCACAGCGCTATCACCCCAGCGCGGCACAAAGACCCGCCATGTTCCCTCGCAGGAAACAAGCTTCGAAGGCGTTGGAAAGGGAGGGGGGATGAGTGAGTGCTTATCAGTGTAAGTGTGTGTGTGTGCGTGTCCATAGTTTAGCTGAGACAGTGTCCTTCGCCCTATCAGGCTAAGTAAACAGTCCTCCAGCCAATCCAGGTGGCCTTGCATGGGATGGGAGAATAGTCATCACACAGTCGTTATCAGGGAGTGTTTGTCCGGCTTCAGCCTTGGGCCTGCAGCTGGCGCCGTGGTGGTGTCTGCATTATGATCTCGAATTTGTTGATTTGTTTTCATGCGAGCAGCTCACGAGAATTTAAATCTGTTCATTTAACACTCGGACACTGGTCTCTCGATCTCCCGTTGGAGAGCCGCGAGCCTCCCCATGACGGTATCAAACTTCTGATCCGTGGTGTTGTCATTCTTTTGATTCTGAGACCTCACAACTGCAGTGATCCGTTCTGCGATGTGATCCAACTTTCGCTCAAGGGTCTCATTTTGAGCAGGCCTCTCTCTGATGTATCCCCCCATGCGCTCAATGGTGTTGTTTTGAGCCTTCACAGCAGCTGGAAGCGTCTCCAAGGTGTTAACCATGCTGCGTTCGTTGTGAGAGGTCGCGCCTCGTCCCGTCGCTTCGATTCCAGCGGGCAGCCTTGGGGGGGGTTGAACAGCCGGTTCTGCTCTCTCAATTCTCCGATAAGTCAGGGCCATGCCAGCTCCGATCAGCAAGAACCCTGCTATCATGGTTCCGAATAGGTAGATATCTTCAGCGTCCTCGATCGACAGTCCCGCCAGGCACACGACTCTCTAGTTCTGCCACCCGTCCATCGTGTATCCGGCAGGGAAAGTCCCTCCAGGGCACTCGGGCTCTCCCGAGCCCAGACTTCTCGTTGAGAAAAGGGTGTCAATAGCATTCAGAGATCAGTTTATCAAATCCATAATTCTCTTTTAGGTTTTAGAGAACGACAGTGAGAGACTGTTCGAGGGAAAGTAATGCACATGAGACAAGACAAGGACACAAGAGGCTAAGCAGGGAAGATAAGGGTAAGGAGGAGAGGAGAAAAGTGCGACCGCCTTCGCTGAGAGCCAAAGAAGAAGACCAGATGAAAGTCAGCAAATTGTTTATAATCTAACAAGTTAATATAATTAACTGATGAGACTGGTAATACAAATGTTCCCAAACTTTGCACAAAAATGAAAAAGAAATTTAAATGAAAAATAACTGGATTAACTCTCTTATTTCTAAGTCATCATAGGTGGTAATCTTAACCCTATATTTTGAGCAAGGACACTCATTCACTCATTATTACAGTCCAGAATGGGATATATAGTATGTAGCGCCAATTAATTTACCAATAGGAGAGAAGATGAAAATCTGGCAGCCAATGGTGGGAAAAAGTAAAAGCGCAGCACCAACATGAGGAGCTAAACAAGGTGGAAATTAAGATGCTTCTAAACCAGCCGAGACATATGTTCTCACCAGCATATCCTGGGTTAGAATAGGGTTCGTTTCCAGTTGGACGTGTCCAGCACATCTCACCTAGATGATGCTCAAAAGGTCAGATGCACGAAGGACCTGAATTGGCTCCTTTTGAAAAGGAGGAGTAAAGGCTCTAATTTCAGTCCCTTCAGCATGACCAAGCTCTAACCCTACTTCTATAGGAGAGCCAAGACACCCTTCAGAGGAAGCTAATGTCAACTGTTTGTATTTGTGATCTCATTTTTTAGTCACTACCCAGAGCTTGTGGTCATAGGTGAGGGTAGGAAAATATATTGCCCAGTAAATCAAAAACTTCTCTTTCATACTCAATGCTCATGCTGCAGCAGCAGCATTACTGCATATGTTGCACAAATCCATCTGTCAATCTCCTTCATCATTTTTCCCTCTTTAGTGAATCAGACTCTGAGACAAACTGATGTACTTGGGGCAATAATTCAGCCCCACCCCAGGGTAGACACTTTAACTTTTCCCAGATGAAAACAAAGGATTCAGACTTGGAGTTGCTAATTCTTATCTCAGCCAATTTATACAAATAACTGCATGATGACGCCAACAGAAGCAGCTCACCTCTCCACCCAAAAGTCCATGAAATGCATGATATGATTACAGAATCAATCATTAGCCTGCAACCAAGTGTGTCCTAGTGCCAAATGCACTTATGAAAACTCTCATGCTTATTATAGACAACCTGTGAACAACAAAGAAGTCCAGTAACAGCGCGCTGCTCAGGTTTAGGTCAGGTAGGATGTGTCTGTGAAGGTTCTCAGACATCCAGGTCATCGTAGTCTAAAGAGCTTGGAAAGAAAAGCATCTGGACTTCTTTAATTCTTTAGATATAAACCTGGTGGGAGTGTCCCCCCACAGAGGGACAAAAGGACCCCCTGATGATCCTCTAATCGCCTGAGCCAAGGTGTGAAACTGGGTGTGGGTCCCAATCAGCCAGAGTTTCGGGTGAGTTCACTGTGAAACCTGGCCCCACCCTATCATGTGATTTCGAAATCACATGATAAGGTGGGACATGGTTTCACAATGAGCTCACCCTTTAAGTTCAAGCAACTTAAAGAAGTCCAGACGCTTTTCTTTCCGAGCTCCTTAGACGTCAGGTAGGATGTTGTCCCGATCACACTCCACCAGCCTTCACTGTCATTGCTCACATGAATGCTGAGGTCCCAAGGACAACAAATCAGTCCCCAGGTGGGGGACCTTCCAGCCCTCAGCCAGGCCCTCCGAGAAGGCTGTGTACTCTGAGCTGATGCTTGGGGCACAGGGAAAAACAACAGTGAGGACCTGTCCTCTTACCCCAAGATGAATGGAAACATCCACCTGAGAAAACTACCAGCAAAGAGAAGTATACTACCCTAGTTCACTACTTCTTACTGAATGCAACTCCAAAGTGGAATAAAGATTAGCCCGTCTCCAGGATACTGGATCCAGGATTGAGCTGTGTGCTGAGCTGAGCCGAAATATATCTAGGTGGTATTGCTCAGTGTCACATATTTGTTTGTATGTTAATTCAATTCACTTTTATTTATATACTGCTAACAACAATCGTGTCAACACACTTAATATAGTGAGACCCTACATTATTTAAGAGAGAACCGCAATGACCAATCGCCAAGTGCTTACTCTATGTGCAAGCACTTGGCGATTGGTGGGAAGTAAGCGCTCCTTTTCAACAGGAGCTCTCTGTCAGGACCAGAATCATGGAGGGGCAGTAATCTGCAGTGACCAACTGAGGGTCAAGGGAAAAGAAGAGACAAAAGGTGAGGACAGACAGACCGCTAATAACAAACAGGACAAGACAGTTAACAATGTACAAAAGTGCCATATAAACAAGTCAGGACTGAAAAGAAGAAAGAATGAAAGTCCAACACCAGTCTAGACTCAGAGCAACATAACAAAGGGATTTTTGTTATGTTGCTCTTATTTACAAACAATCGAAACCTTTAAAAAAACAACAACAACAGAAAAAAAAATGAGTCCACAGAAGAGGGAAACTCAAGAAACCATAGGTACCATAGGTATGGTAGGTGAATGTGACTGTGGACAGTTGTCTGTCTCTATGCGTACCCCAGAGGAGATTGGATGGATGGAATGAAACAAGGAAGGAAGGAAACCATAAGTAAACAAAGTGCTCTTTTGGGATATCATGGAGCCTTGATCATATATTTTGGAGAAGGTCGTGACTTAATTTTGGAAAAATGTGAATAGATTTTCCTGTGTGCCAATTAAAATGATAATTTTCTCAGTTCTCTGTTGCCAAAACTTGGATTAACTGTGAAATAAAAACAATATTGTGATTGCCGAGGGTTAGAATCAGAGTTGGGATTATCACTGATAATGACTTTGACTTCTGAAGGTGAATATATGAATTAGGCCTGATCATTCAGGACTTTGTGTGTGAAAAAACAAGCTTAGCTTCTGTTCTGAGTTTTAGAGTTTTTCTTGATCGCTTTGGCACAATTGTGACAGCAGAAAAGTAATTCTTACTACTGTTAATACAGTTCTCAAATCAGGAACACATTTCACCAATACAAACTGCTAGTGTTTCAATGTAAGAAATGATGCACTGAATCTCACGTCTCATCAAAAGAGTTCAAATTTCAGTCAAATTACTTCTGTCTGTCTATCTGCAACATAGAAAAATCAAAAGCCTTTATGTTCCACGCTTTTAATGTGTGCTTATGTAAAACAGTCAGAACCTTTCCCTCTGCTTTTCAGCCATGTAGTGAGAACAGCACCCGGGAGAGGAGTGCTTACCCGCTCCGACAGCCAGGAGAAAAGAAGGAGTGTCCACCGACTGAAGAGACAGAGCCGTGCAAACTCAACAGGAACTGCTTTCACTACACCTACAACATCACTGGTCAGCATTAACCTGTTCAGATTTGTTTCCAAAGAAGTTGGGATATTATGTATGTTAATAAAAACAATGAATGCGAATCAATTAAATTCTGTAGTTAAAGCAGGGGTCTCAAACTCCAGGCCCTTAGATGTGTCCTTGATCCAACACAGCTGATTTAAATGGCTAAATGACTTCCTCAACACGTCTTGAAGTTCTCCAGAGGCCTGCTAATGAACTCATCATTTGATCCAGGGTGATATCTAAACCTGCAGGACACCAGCCCTCGAGGCCTGGAGTTCAAGGCCCCTGATTTAAAGACACAGCATAGTGCAGTGTTTAGCACTGCAAATTCAAAGCAAGCACATCCTGGGTTTAAGCTGTTCAGTGCCCTTCTGTGTGAAGTTAGCGTTTCACTTTGTGCCTGCGTGAGCTTTTTCCATGTACTGTATGTTTAAATCCTCATAGGTGTCAATGTGAGCATGAATGATTGTCTTTTTGTGTTGGCTTTGCAAAAGACTTGCGATCTTTCACTGAATGTACATCCAGCATGCACGGATTAATTAAAGGAAGTAAAACAGAATGTCGGTTTAAACTGAAACTTTGGCCCGCTCATTAAAAAGTATTTTATGGGTCAGAAATAAACAACTTGGGGTTAGTACTTTGCCCAGGCATACAGACTGAAGCAGCCAGAGATTGAACCACCAACCTTCAGACTGTAGATGACCTACTCTCCTACCTCCTGTTATGCTGACCTTTTACTGTGTCTCTTCAGAATGGAGTACCTGTCAGCTCAGTGACAAAGCAGTGTGTGGAAATGGATTCAAAACCCGCATGCTGGACTGTGTGCGTAGTGATGGTAAATCTGTAGACCTCATCTTCTGCAAAGAGGTGAGATGTGTAGTACTGCTTGCCTTTTAAACCTTTGTAAATGTTTGAGTTCATGAAATACTAATGATATTTCTTTGCAGCTTGGTCTGGAGAGAAAGTGGCAAATGAATGCATCCTGTGTTGTGGAGTGTCCTGTTAATTGCCAGCTGTCTGACTGGTCACCATGGTCTGGCTGTAGTCACACATGTGGACTGGCAGGTAAACAAATCCAGGGAAGAATTGGAATTAACCAGTTACATTTTTCGCAGTAGTTTATTGCTACTATGTGCTAATGTTTGAGTCCAACAGTCTCCAATCATATATGTTTCCTTTTAAGTTTTCTGTACTTTATCTGCACTGCACGGTGTTATTTTACAGATAGAAAAAGTGAATGTGGGAATTACAAACCTTTACTTCATGTAGATTGTCCAAATGCTTTACAAATGCTCTCTTAGCTTGGAGTTGCTGGTTATAGTGCAGGAGGTTTCCCCACCTGGTGACTCCATTGCCCTTCTTCGTCACATGACAGTGAGACCTGGCATGGTGTAATTGGGAGAAACGGCCTGCCTCGAGTGGTTCAGATTACTGGATTTTTGTGCAATTTGTGACAGAAAAATGTTCATGTGCACATGGCACCTGGATAAATGATTGATTCTGGAAATATTTTTTTTGAGAGTTTTTGAGAAGCTAAGCATTTAACAGAGTATTTAACTAGTAGTTAGTTAGATCAAAAGGCAGGGTAGGATGGTGGACAGGCCTCGCACACCCAAACATATAGGAAGGATGCACTGGGAACATCTGGCAGAGGCCACCTCCATCAGAACTTTGACAGCATTCAGAGAGAAGCTGGGAATACTGACTCCAAATGCACCATGTTCCTCACCTGCATTGTTGAGATGGCTTCACAAAGGAACAGCTACAATTGTTTTGTTGATAATCCCCAAACAACATGGTGGACATCATAGATGAAGGGAGCTGACAAGCTAAAGAAGGGCTTCTGTCAGGCTTGTGTAGCTTGGAGGACTCCAGAGGTGGCAGACGGGTACTGGCGGGCCAAATGGAGTGTGGCTCTGGTAGTAGCTGAAACAAGGAGTTCAGTGAGGCCATGTTGCAATTCTACTTGAGCACTCGAAGCACTTTGTACTGATTCACCCATTCACTTTTTTCTACACCTAATTCCTTTCTATCGGACATTCACACATTCTCACTCCGATAAGTGCCTCAGAGAGCAACTTGGAATTCGGTATCTTTCCCAAGAATGCTTTGCCATTTGGACTGGAACCACCAACCTTCCGATTAGTCTGCTCTACTTCCTGAGCTACCTCCTAAATTCTGGAAAATTATGATGTGACTCAGGAATGAAAAGCAATGTTTTCTCACACAGAGTGTGGTGTAGGGGGAGTGTTGCTGATGTCAACTGAGCATATAGTTGGTCAATGAAAGGAATACTTTTCATCCATCCTGCTGGCATGCCTCGTCTGGGACGAGGGAGATGACTCTGTGAATTTTTGAAGTAGTTAAACAACTCCTTGGTGGCAGGGCCCCTTGTGTGGATGAGATTCATCCTGTGTACACTAAGGCTGTGAATGTCATAGGGCCAGTTTGATTGACATGCCTCTGTAATATTGCGTGGAGATCTACTGTAGGGTTGTGCCTCTAAATTGGTAGACTGGGGTGTTGATTCCCATCTTAAAGAAGGCTGGCTGGAAGCTGTGCTATGGGAAAGTCACACTGCTCAGCATCCCTATGTCTATGTCAGGGTACTGACGAGGAAAGTCCATTAATTGAACCTCTGATTCAGGTGGAACAATGCAGTTTTCTTCCTTGTCATAGTTATCGGAGAGAAACAGTTGGAGTGATGACTGTTAAGTTGCCGCCGCATCTAAGAGTCTATGTCAGATGTCTCAAGGCTGCATTGTAGGTGGCTGACAGATGGTGTCGTCAGCCACCATCTCTGTTCAATGATGGTCATTCACAGTGGACACAGATGGCCACAGAAACAGAAATAAGGATTACTGAACTAACACAACCTGAAGCAGAGTCAAATCTGGATGAAGGTTTCAGGTATGCTCTCCAGTGCAATCATTTCTCCATCCAATCTCTTCCATGACCCTGAAACACTGGGTAAAAATGCCTCTAAGGCTGGTGGGAAATAGTATTATAATGCACACATGGAAAGAAAGCTCTTAAAACGTGTGGTTGTCCCAACTAGGCCTTCATCAAATAAATGCAGATAGATAGAAAAGGTCAGACATCAACTTGGGAGAGACAGAATGGCAAACAGAAGAACATTCAAGTCAGGTTTGTTAGAGAAACCCCAGAGAATTTTCTCCAAGCATGACATCACAGTGCTCTTCAGATCCAGCCCCACTCTGAGACCATTTGTGGCTCATCCCAAGGACAATAACTCGCAAACACAAGTTAAGCTGTGCAGTGGTGTGAAACCAAACAGCTGCTCCACAAACATGTGACACAACATGGAAGAGCCATCCAGACAGGACAAGACTCTACACCTGAATCATGCCAATGTTCACATTTTGGAATTTAGGACAGATGTCGAACCATCTGTCCTAAATTGAAGAGTGAAGAGTAGAAGAGTAAAGTGAAGAGTAAAAGAAACCATGTGAATGACCGTCTTTAAACACAGAGGTGGTGGCTTATGATACTGTAAGCTGCCTTCAATGCAGGTTGAGGTCCTTTCCCATTTTGCATCAAGTAACTTCAATAGGCCACATAATAGGGTGAGGTATGGTCTCACAGTGGTTTCATCCGAAACCCCTGGTGGTGGTAATAACATGTTGATGATTCACAATGATTAATAGGGGGTCAATGACCTTCTTAATGGACAACCCCACTAGGGTTTAAATACCCAGGACTCTCCAGCTTTTGATTTTAGACCTTAAGAAGCCTCTTGGATGAGAGGTGAAACAGTCCAGTTGCCTCCTTTAAACTCCTTTTAATGCACAGTGAATCTGGTAAAATGGACTCTTGGCGTTCTCTCCCCATATTCCCAGTTGACAAAGAGGTGAAATTTCAATAGTATGTCTCAGAAATTCTGTCGTAATGTGTAAAATTCCTTAAAAAAATATTTTTTTACTTTTTACTGAAAATTTACCCTGAAATTTCTATAGTAGATAGAAATAAAACAGGATTTTTCCTGTTAGTTAATTCTTTATCTCTTATTTCATTTGTTTGGTATAGTTTGAATGCCATGGTCCTGGGGTTTGACCATGTGTTTGGAGTTTGTTTGGGTTTGTGTTTAGCATTGTTTGGCCTTGTTCACTCTTTTAGGGATCTTATTCTGATGTTCAGATTTGCGAGGCCTTGGTGCTAGTTCTTAGTTCGGAGCTTTGTTCCATTTTGTGTCCTGTTTGTCTTGGTCTTGCACCTCTGTGTCCTCTCCAGCAGTGAGTCAGTTATGTCTGTTTATGAATGTCAAGTTTGCTCTCTGTCTCTCACCCTCTCTCTGTCCATCGCGCTCTTTCTTGCCTGTGTCTCGGTGTTAGTGATTTCTGCCGTGGCGCCAGTGTCCGGCAGCCTCGCCTCTGTCAGTGCGCCCCAGGGCGGCTGTGGCTACAATGTAGCTGCCATCACCAGTGTGTGAATGTGTGGATGACTGGGTGTGTAAAGCACTTTGGGGTCCTTAGGGACTAGTAAAGCGCTATACAAATACAGGCCATTTACCATTTCCTGTTTTGCAGTGATAGTAACTTGTCTTGTGTGTGCCATGTTCAGTTTTGCTTCCCCTGTCTTGTTAGTTAGATTATGTCGATCCATGTTCCCCAGGTGTTTCTTCTCTGCCCCAGTTCCCTCTTGTATATAAATTGTCTGTGTCTCCCTCCGTCCGGTGTCTTGATCTCCCTCATCCCTCTGGCTGTCTGTTCTGTCAGTATAGTACCAATTGCCTTCCTAATAGCAAAGGAAGAGGTCTTCATCAGTATAAACAGCTGTAAACTTATGAAAACACAGCTAAAAGTTAAACGTCTATGCCCTCTAAAGCTTTCCAGTGGGGCAGAGTCTTTGCCAGGCTGATTCTGGCCCCCGAGCCTTATATTTAAGACCCCTGACTTAAACCATATACTTCAGGCCTTGTATCTATTGTTATTTACTTAGTACTGACTAAAAAACAACTGAAAATCAGGTTCAGTTTGAAACCACTAACTGAAAATGAATGCACAGGTACCAGGCACAGTACCAAAAACATGTTGATGCATGTGAGCCTTCATGCCTGATAGATGGCTATGACCTTCAAACGTAGTGCAGGCCTTCTGTTTACATCAAACAAATAAATAAGAAAAGTCTTTGTAATAAAACAGTGATATCACAATCATGAGGGACCAGGGTTTAGACACTGTAGAACATCAAAAATAAAGTTAAACTGGAACTGAAGACAAACAGTCTACATTTGTTTTTAGTGTGAGGCTGTCATCATGAAAATATACACAATACTGTCTTTATGTTTCGAGTAATTAATGTTATCCTATTCTTTTTCACCCAACCATTAATATTTGAATTGATTCATTTCTCTGCTTTTTGGCAGGCAAACTGTGGAGGAGACGGACGGTGATCCAAGCTCCGCAGGGTGATGGGAGGCCATGTCCATCCCAAATGGAGCAGTGGAAGCCCTGCCTGGTGAAGCCCTGCTACAGGTGGAGATACAGCGCCTGGTCTGAGTGCAAATCTGAGGTCAATTAGCCTTCCTCTTCTTCTTCAACATATTTACCAGAATAGTGAAACACTGTATTTAATTTTCACTAGTCACTAATTTCACTAGTGTGAAAAATATTATATAAAACCATTAAAGTCATATTAAACCATCCTGACATACTCACCTAGATGAGGAGGGATAGTCCAAAATGAAGGTGTCTCAAGATGCTGTCATGACACCTGGTGAGACTTTCCAGAGGACTGACTTTGACCATTTCACTATTTAGTAAACCCTAAAAGACACGCTGTGATTCTCTTCTACAGCATGTCTTTATCCTGTCTTCCTTCTCTCACCCCAACCAATCACAGCAGATGGCCCCGCCCCTCCCTGAGCCTGGTTCTGTCGGAGGTTTCTTCCTGTTAAAAGGGAGTTTTTCCTTCCCACTGTCGCCACGGTCTACCTTACAATATGAAGCGCCTTGAGGCAACTGTTGTTGTGATTTGGTGCTGTATAAATAAAAGTGAATTGAATTGAAAATTTATACTTTGTTTTCATAAGAACTTTATAAATGAAAAATTGGACAATTAACATGACAAATGTCTTGACTAATTATTATTATTATTATTATTATTATTATTATTATTATTATTATTATATGCCTCTCCTTTTAAATTGCCATGTTAACCTGAAGGATATTATTATTATTATTATCATCATCATCATCATCATCATCATCATCATTATTATTATTATTATTATTATTATTATTATTATTATTATTATTATTATTATTATTATATGCCTCTCCTTTTAAATTGCCATGTTAACCTGAAGGATATTATTATTATTATTATTATTATTATTATTATTATATGCCTCTCCTTTTAAATTGCCATGTTAACCTGAAGGATATTATTGTTATTATTGTTATTATTGTTATTATTATTATTATTATTATTATTATTATTATATGCCTCTCCTTTTAAATTGCCATGTTAACCTGAAGGATATTATTATTATTATTATCATCATCATCATCATCATCATCATCATTATTATTATTATTATTATTATTATTATTATTATATGCCTCTCCTTTTAAATTGCCATGTTAACCTGAAGGATATTATTATTATTATTATTATTATTATTATTATTATTATTATATGCCTCTCCTTTTAAATTGCCATGTTAACCTGAAGGATATTATTATTATTATTATTATTATTATTATTATTATTATTATTATTATTATTATTATTATTATTATATGCCTCTCCTTTTAAATTGCCATGTTAACCTGAAGGATATTATTGTTATTATTGTTATTATTATTATTATTATTATTATTATTATTATTATTATTATTATTATTATTATATGCCTCTCCTTTTAAATTGCCATGTTAACCTGAAGGATATTATTATTATTATCATCATCATCATCATCATCATCATCATTATTATTATTATTATTATTATTATTATATGCCTCTCCTTTTAAATTGCCATGTTAACCTGAAGGATATTATTATTATCATCATCATCATCATCATCATCATTATTATTATTATTATTATTATTATTATTATTATTATTATTATTATTATTATTATTATTATATGCCTCTCCTTTTAAATTGCCATGTTAACCTGAAGGATATTATTATTATTATTATCATCATCATCATCATCATCATCATCATTATTATTATTATTATTATTATTATTATTATTATTATTATTATTATTATTATATGCCTCTCCTTTTAAATTGCCATGTTAACCTGAAGGATATTATTATTATTATTATTATTATTATTATTATTATTATTATTATTATTATTATTATTATTATTATTATTATTATTATATGCCTCTCCTTTTAAATTGCCATGTTAACCTGAAGGATATTATTGTTATTATTGTTATTATTATTATTGTTATTATTGTTATTATTGCTATAATAGTTTAATATTTAACTCATTTCAAACAGCAGGTAACCAGTAGTACCAGTACCAGTAGTTTGTTACTATATTTAGAATTGTTTTTTAAACTTACCAAAGACTAACACAAATGGTTTAAAATCATTTGAAGGCCTAGTAGCTGAAGGTGATTAAAGCTAGCAGCTAGCTGACTGGACTACAGAAGTTAAATGTAGATTGAATTGTATCCATCTTTAGTGTAATTCTGTTTGCTTTTCCATTAGGGAGCGAGGTGTGGAGAAGGTCTGAGATTCAGGAATGTGTCGTGCTTTGTGTCAGACGGTTCAGGTCGACAGGACGGTAGTGTGGTGGACGATGAACTGTGTGGGGATCTGGAGCCCTCAGTAGAAGGAAACACACAGATAGTTCTGCAGGAAGCCTGTACTGTACCCTGTCCAGGTAGGTTGTTGTTGAATCCAGCTCTTTGTTAATAAAGAGCAGTCACTTGCTGAGGTAACAGTAACTCGTCTGTTACTATTGGACCCAAACCCAAGACTATTCACACAAGTATTACAGTTAATGTGCTTCACTATTAAATACACTGACTAAACTGTTCATGTTGAAAGAAATTCTGCTGGTTTTAAATATTTCATCACCTGATGGATTCTGACTTTTGTATGTAAATAAGGAGCCTTGCTTACACACAACAGTTAATCACAGAATCCCACAGGGTTCTGTGCTTGGACGTCTTCACATTATACATCAGCCCAGATAGGATGTCATATCCAGTTAAATTCCTCTGTACATAGTTTGGATAGCTTTGACCTTCAGTTCTGTCTTGACGTTGTCCTTCAGGATATGACTTTAAATTAGCATATATATAAATACTATAACAGGAAACATTGTCTCAGAATGATGGTAAAAAATGTCCATTTGTTACTTCTTGGGAGGATGACTTCAATTATTTATCAGATTGTTCTAAAAGCCTTTATTTGAGCTTTTCCTGTCAGTTCTAGTGCTGTTACTTAATGCTAATCATTGAATCTGTCTCTGCCACGAGCCGCAGAGTTTAGTGCAAAGTAAGAGATGATATTCAGCTGCGGGTGATTTACCAACATAGATCCCTTGAAGGACTAAAATGAACCAGAAATGCCTGATTGACAAGTTTATTTTTACAGTGGGTAAATGTCTCACTTTTCTAGCATCTGCGCTTTAATCTCTGCAACGTGTCATGGTCTGTGTGCATGCAGACTCCAAAACGCAAAGACAAAAGGTGAACTTAAACAGCTTTATTGCTGTGCACAAACTGAACTGGGAATACAAAACTAAACTAGTAGGCAGGCAGAGGGAGGATGGTGAGCAGACGTTAACGATGCGATGCTGACACAGAGAAACACAGGCCTTAAATACACACTGGGATAACAAGGGCATGAGACACAGCTGCGACTAATCAAAGCTGACTAGACAAGGGGAAGCAAAACCAGACACACTACACACAGGACAGAGACTATCAAAGTAAAACAGGAAAAACAACAACAGGTATGCACAGACACGAGCTTGACACAAGACCTCAGACATAGCAACAGGGAGGGAACACACGGGCAGACAGAGGACGCACAGAACCAAAACAGGAAGAACTCAAAGTCTAAACCCAAATACATCATCAGAATAAACCAGAACATAGTATGATAATAATGATAAACACAAAACGCCTCCTCGACACACCAATGACTTCCACTATATCAAGCAGGAAAAATGAGACCAGCTGTTTTGATTTCTTTAGTAAATCAGTTTGCAAGCTTGATTTAAAGATTCTCCTGGAAGGAACCCCCAGAAATAGGTATAAATACTTGTAAATATTTAATAACCACTGTATAGGGCCTTTCTAAACATTATGGATGGCTACCATAATGCTCATTTTAAAGAATGTATAATGTGTAAGATTTGTGTGCCATTTCATTCACGTTTTATTTTCCTTTAACCAACTTAATATTACATTTTAACAGCACATGATATAATCTCCCAAAGCCATGAATAGGCTGTGGACATGCACTTAACACTTAAAACTTTAATTATGGACACTGTGTTTATCAATAACTTTTACATCATACAGCGATGTTGCATTTTGGTTTGCTGATGAACTGGTTTCTGTTCTGTAGGAGAGTGCTACTTGACAGACTGGACTGTTTGGAGTTCGTGCCAGCTAAGCTGCATTAATGGAGCTGACCTGGGCTTCGGTTCAGTCCAAGTTCGATCTAGAGCCGTGGTGGCCCAGGATCCAGAGAACCTGCTGCAGTGTCCAGAACAAGAGCTTGAAGCACGACCGTGCACAGGTCACAATAGTCCCGGTCAAAGGATGTTTTTTAATGTGAACTGCAATTAATTCAGACGTTTAATTTAAGCACTGATATAGTATTGTCCCTTTTCCTGTTTTTTTCTTACACTAAGAAATGTAAGTGTAAGCTACACAAACAATAAAAATGGTGAAAAGGACAGACAATATTCATATCATTTATATAATTTATATAATTTAATTTTAAATTAAAAAAACATTTTTTAAAACAAAAACATCTGATTATATCCTTTCTGTAGACGGTGAATGTTTTGATTACAAGTGGAAATCTGGACCGTGGAGAGGCTCGTCTCGGCACGTCTGGTGTGAGCGTTCAGATGGTCTCAATGTCACAGGTAATAAGAGCGTGTTTACTGAATGAACTAAACGAGCTAAACGAGCTACAGTCTCCCTGTCAGTTCTTTTTTTCAATTCAATTCAATTCAATTTTATTTATATAGCGCCAAATCACAACAAAAGTCACCTCAAGGCGCTTCATAGATACAGAGAAAAACCCAACAATTGTATGACCCCCTATGAGCAGCACTTTGGCGACAGTGGGAAGGAAAAACTCCCTTTTAACAGGAAGAAACCTCCAGCAGAACCAGGCTCGGGGAGGGGCGGGGCCATCTGCTGTGATTGGTTGGGGTGAGAGAAGGAAGACAGGATAAAGACATGCTGTGGAAGAGAGACAGAGGTTAATAACAGATATGATTTTTCTTTTCCCAATTCAGCGCCTGTTCTTTAACCCTTTAAAACCGGTCAGAGCAGCACGCTCTGTTTTGCGTAACTATTTTTAAGCTCTGCAACCACGTAAGCTAGCGCAATAATTTTTTTTGCATATGAAACCGGAGGAGTTGTACTTACATCTTATGCCATCAGCTTGTCCTCGGTCACAGTTTCCTTCCACGTATAACTTTGCACAAACTGCATAAAAAGCACTTGCAGCAACAAAAACATAATATTCCAGAAACACGCTTTGCCGATCCGATCAGCTGTTCGTAACACTTCCTACATTGGATTAGACGTCAGTGCGAACTTTCGCATGTCCGCCATGACCTGCCCGAAACCGGAAGTGACGTCATTTCGCGGAAATGTAGTTTTTTTTTTTACCATCAGGGCCTCATGAGTCTATACTGGTGTTTTTAAAAGTTATCTTTGACTTTATGACTTTCTGTGTCGTTTCTGGGATGCTTAGGACTCATATTGCACTGCTGGAAATAGTTTATTTTGATGCATATGCTTCTTTTTTGCAAATTTGCATTATAATATTTATTTTCATTTTTCCTGCAGTATATAAAAATTGGTGTATTTCAAAAATAAAACTATGAAGACGCTCAAAATAAATTTCCTGTGGTGGGAAACTATTTTGTGCAACTTTTTTGTATTTACAGTTTTGAGGGATAAGCCTCTTAAATTTCTCTAACTACAAATATATGTTAAAAAAACAAAAACAATTTTCAATTTTTTTGTAGTTTATTGCACTTTTTTGCAATTTATGTAATTACTATGCACTTAATGCATACATATTATTAAAATTGAGGCTGTAATGGTTGTATTGATGTATAGCAACTTGAAATGCTCCCAAAAATGGCTCCACAGCATGTAAACATATAATATAAGCTCTGGTGGACTTGGTTCTATGGTAGGTCTTAAAGAGTTAAAACCCTCGATTTACTGAATGCTCAAATTGCCACTGTAGACCAGTTTACAGCCTGATCTCACACAGAGCAGATGTAAATGTGAGCGTGTGCATGAGTTGCCTCAATCAATCTTTGACATGGGGATTTGCTCTGTGATTAGCAGGGTGACAATGTGGATAAGCTTTCCTAAAACAGTCTTCCCCACAAGCATTACTGGAAAGAGAATTTGAGATCCAGATAACAGATGTTTCAATCCCCAGCAGTTCCACAGTGATGATTGAAGCCTGCTGTCCATCACCATCAGCACTTTGCATCCACTTCTTTTCCAAATAGCCAATTCATTCATATTTCTGTATACATGAAGAAATATCAGTAGATCTGATGCTCCAGATGCTGTGCTGGCCCTTGCATCTGTGATTGGCATAATGCACATTGTTATTCTCTTTTCATAGATTTTTGCTTGTAAGCAGTGGCATTCCTTTCATGAATATTAATATAGATTTCTCCCCCAGAGCCCACAACCTAATAAATATTCAGTAGCCTTGCTGGATCACCATGCTTTTGCAGACTTGCGTTTTTTCTGTCAGTGTCAGTTGCACACTGTCTACATCATTGCCATCACTTTATTCTTCATCATTAGACCATTGCTGACAGCTGTGTCCGCAAGCCTCCCCAGGCACTGCCTTTGAACCCACTGGACTGCACCCCTCCCCTGCAGCTGAGCCGCAAAGCCACATTCCATTGGCACACAGCCCCATTACCCAACTCATGGCCTACTCACGGGAATTTTAACATAACATTCAGGGGTGGCTGTAGCTCAGGTGGTAGAGCAGGCTACCTATTAAATGGGAAGCAGATGAGGATTGGTGGTTGAATCCTCATCTGCTCCAGTCTGTATGCCAAATATCCTTAGGCAAGACACTCAGCCCAAGATGCTCTCGGTGCATCCATCAGAATATGACTGTGTGTGAATGTAAGATAGAAGCCCTTACATAGAAATACCACTGAGAAAAGTGCTTGTGTGAATGGGTGAATATGTTTTGAGTGCTCAGTGTAGAAAAGTACTGTGTAAGAATCAGTCCATTCAATGGCTGCTGTTTTGTCTATCTGGGGTGCACCTGCCTGCCTCCCCCATATACTGTACCTCCCTTTATCTGACCACACACTTCCCGCTGCATATGCTCTGCCCAGGTGTCACTGTGGATGATAAGATTATACAGATAGGTGGCAGCCTGTGTAGTGTGCATCTCAGCACCTGCTGGACAGTGGCCGAAGCGCCAACAAGCTGAAAGGAAGGATGACCAGTTGGTACAACCCATACGGAGTGGAAAAGGCTGTTTTCTCCTTGTACTCTGGAGAAAAGGGAATCTGCCAGTAACCTTTGGTCAAATCCATCAAAAATCCATAGACCCATCTTTCTTTACGTTTTGTGTTCAGGTAACCCGTAGAGCTGTGAAACCAGCACCACCCCAGGGTTAGTCTCAAAGTGGTGTTCTATGAGAGCGGTGCAACTGGGCAGGGGAGACAACAGACACACAACATCTGCTCTCTGGGCCAGTGTTAGAAGGTGGTCACAAGGAGAGAGGTGGGAATGGTTGAAGTTGGCACCTCCGGCCCCAACTCATCTCTACCCTTTACCAATCTAACAGGAGAAATGGATTCTCCCTCTCTCCATGCTTTAAGGAGGTGGTTGATTTGTGTGACCCCTGTACGACCACAACACTTCATAGTCAACACGCCCCACTTGCCACTGAGGTCCAGAACATACTGAATTACTGAATATGGAGGGTGCTGGGAGGCCACCTCGCTGCAGCTTCCCAGAGCCTCTGAGTATAGTCAAAAGGGCGATCACACGCTTTCATCTGGCTCTCCAAGGAACTGGCAGCGGTGATCTTTAGAGGACATCCCCAGATGATCCAAAATCACAGACGTGCTTAAACTTGCCTTGCGATGCTGGGAGCAGCTACAGAGCCCACTCTTCCACTGGCACACCTTGGCTGCAGCTCCGAAGATATCCACAAAGGATCATGCCACAGGTCTGACAAATCACTTCGGGAATTTGGTCAACACTGTGACAGGATTTGTGCTGCTGGGAAACCCGACACAACCTGAGAGGTGCTTGGTGTATTGCAAATAACTTATACTTGACAAGGAAGGTGGAAGGCTATGAAAATAACGCAAAAGACTATACAAAGTAAACCCCAAGTAGATTACAAAGACAAATAAACAGGAACTCAAATGAAGAACTAAGGCTCAAGATATTAAAAAAAGATATATAAGTCAGTATAAACAATAAGCAAAAAAAGAACCAAACAGAACATCAAACCTCTGGTTTGACCTTTTGAACTTTACTCCACAGGTGGATGCCTTACAACAGCCAAACCAAAGGCAGACCGATCGTGTAACCCACCATGCACCAAGCCACAGTCCCTGTGCACAGAGGTGAGTATATGATGAAGTCAATTCATTCATTTTTCTTACATCTGTGGTCAGATCCAATCTTCAGCTTCCACTGTGCCACTGAGTAACTGTCCAGGTGGATTTGAGACCTATCTAATAGAGCTATTTTACTACATTCTTGTGAACAGCTCATTAAACCCTTTATGCTAGAAAATAAAACTTCCACCTGCTTTTTGAATATAAGATTCAAATCATACATCATTTGAAAAATGAAATGCTTATGCTTCCAAATATTAAATTCAGTGTAGAAGACCATCATTACCAGCATGAGCAGTTTCTCATTCTGATATAGTTGCAGACAAGCAGAAAACTAGCCTGCTGTTTGCTTCATAGTTGTATTATATTAGAACACATCATTATTGCTTCTTACTTCTACAAGTAAGCCTGCAGTCCAAGAGCAAAGCGCTCTATTGGGATGATATGAGGTCTTTAAGATAAGATGTTTATGATTATTCAGGACCTTGAATATGAAGAATTAAATTTGATTCTGGGTTTAACAGGGAGAACTGAAGAGAATCCAATTTGGGGGAAATAAGGACTCTCTCTATATAACCTGTCAGTACTCTTGCTGCAGCAACTCAAAGCTTTTCAGGCAGCTTTTAGAACAACATGATAATAATCAATTGCAGTAGCCCAGCCTAGAAGTAATAAATGACTGAGGTCGTTTTTCACCATCACTCTGAGACAGGAGGTTTCTTATTTTCGAGATATTGAGACATTTGATAAGAGAAGCTGTTAACAAATTGTGAAACTTGCGATGGCATCATGATATGTGACTAAACTTTACATGACTTGGACTTTTGAGTTGTGAATGGCTGCTGTTTTATTTCAGTTTTTTTTTAAACCTTTAGAAATGTGATTGTTTGAGGTTATTCATGTTATTCAGTAGTTCAGGTCAGTAGGTCATGTTTCTACAGTACATCTTATTAATTACTCATGCAGGGAGCATTTTTATCCCAAAGGATAGATTCTTATTTACCGGATGTCCATGTGATTGGCTTCGAGCTCTTGATGGCAGGCTATTGGTTTTGAGACTAAAGGGTGGTCCATTTATATAGATACGTAATAACATGGGAATGGTTGGTGATATTAAAGTCCTGTTTGTGGCACATTAGTATATGTGAGGGGGCAAACTCCTCAAGATGGGTGGTGACCATGGTGGCCATTTAGAAGTCGGCCATCTTGGATACAACTTTTGTTTTTGCAATAGGAAGAGGGTCATGTGACACATCAAACTTATTGGTAATGTCACAAGAAAAACAATGGTCAGTCAAAGACCATTGTCAAATCAGTCAAAGAGTCAGGCCAGTCACACACTGATAGTGAAATTGCCCTTCAACAGAAAACAAATACAAAAACATGTTCTCAGAAGAGGTGTAGTTCAAACAAATAGAAATACAAGTTCACAGACGTGTGTCATAAGTGCATCTCATGTCATGTCATGGATATACTTTCATTATAAGAACATACAGTTAAAAGCACTGCTAGACTTGGTGTTTACAGTTACAGTCTATGAAGAGCATTCTGACTGAAGTCCCTGGGAGCTGTAAGTGGTATCGTTAAGTGTTTTGAGAATTTTGAGAAATCAAAATTGGAGTTCAAAGGGCTGGGTTGAAATTTGGCACTTGGTGCATTGGTTTTTCAGCATTTTCAACTTTTCATTTTCAGAAATTTTCAATGATGAAAAACACACCCAAGCTCTCTATGGAGTTTTGAAAGAAAAGCGACAGGACTTTTATAAAGTTTCTTGAAAACCTTTCACTTTTCATCTGAGAAGCTTCTTCAGTTCTAAGAGCAAATGGTGGAGAGTCCCAGATTTTTGAGAGTGCCCCTTAAGAGGGTCGTTGACCCGCTATTGATCATCTGCCTAATCACATGAGCCAAGGTATGAAAACGGGTGTGGGTCACTATCAGCCAAGTGGTTCAGGACTCTCTAATAGTGACCCACACCCTTTCTGTGAATAACTGCAACCAAATCAGTTTTAGACCAGCTTCACATCTAGAAACACTTCTGCTGAGGTCATCTCAACCCATATTTCAAGTTTTATGTAAAAGACTTGGATGTTATTTTGTTCTCTTGTCAAAAATAACTATTACCAGTCAGCAATAATGCCTATACTATACAGCCTCCCACTGTCTCTGTTAACATATTTTCAAATGATGCTAAATTCTGCATCAACTCTGCTGACTGGTGCTAAAAATATGAGCTTATCCCTCCAGTCATGGCTTAGCTGCACTGGCTTCCTGTGCATTTTAGAATTTAGTTTAAGCTTTAATAATGGCCCTTAACAGACAAGCCCTAGCTTATATTACCAGTCTTACTCATTGACATTCAGTTCCCAGGACTTTCAGTCCACTGGCAAAGATCTCTTAGCCCTTTCCCACTGGTACCTACTCGGCTCAACTTTACTTGGTTTTGAGGGTTTTCCAATAGGTGACAGTACTAGGTACTAGGACCTACTCGATCAGGTTCCAAACTATCTAAATTGATCTGATGCCACTGACTGACTGGTCAGTCAGTGGCATCACTTGAGGCATTAGAGCGACTCCTTCACAAAAATCAAAATTGAAACCTGGCAACGTGGGAACAAAAATCAGCACCATGTCCAGGAATGAAGTCCAGACACTTACCAAGCAGCAGCACGTATACCATGGCCTCAATGCCCTGGATTGTGTGTTGTTTTTGTCCCATGCAAGTGACATCACAGGATTTTTGGCTGCATTGCTATAACAACCCCATGCACGTTAGGTGGTTGTTATACTATTACTCAATTGTAATTGAAAATGATGTAGACTGAGTAGAGTCGAGTCAATTTGAGCTAAGTAGGTACTAGTGGAAAAGAGGCGTGACATGTCCTCAAACAAGGCGACAAAGCCGTTGCAGTCGCTCTGCGACAGTTGTGGAGGCAGTTACTGCTTGACATCAGGCAGTGTTCTTATTACAGGTTCATCAGGAAGACTTAACTTCTCTAAAACAGACTCCAAAACAACTCAAGTTAATCTGGGGATTTTCAAAAACTCATAGTTTATCAACTTTACATGTAATGCAATGAATTGGTCAGTGCAACTATCAGATACCAAAGCCAAACCATAAAAAGGAAAAAGAAAATATAAAAATGTTGATTGATTGGTATCTGCTGTGAATAATCACCACAAAGACGTCTTTTCTCCCTTTTTAAAGCAGTTTGAAAATAATTTGACTTCCAGAAACTTTTATTCCTTGTGTTAGCTATGGCACATCTCTGCTGCTCAGAGTTTCGTTTACATAGTTTCATATAACAGAGGTCATTACGAAATTTCTCTTTCCTGTTTCAGGCGGGTGTGTGTGGCTGTGAAGATGGCTACACTGAAGTGATGACATCTGATGGCTTGCTGGACCAGTGCACTCTCATTCCAGTGCTAGAGATCCCCACTGCAGGTGACAACAAGGCTGACGTTAAGACGATCCGAGGCTTCAACCCCACTCAACCTGCAGCCAGCTCACCAGGCAGGGCAGGACGCACCTGGTTCCTGCAGCCCTTTGGTCCAGGTAACAGAGCCATCGCTAACTGTCAAGTCTATAAGAAATGATAATATATTTAAACAAGAAGCCCATTATGTGGATGCAATGTTTAATCTCAGAAATGTTAAAATTATGCAATATTCACCTAAAATCAAAATAAAACTACATGCTGCATCTATAGAAGAAGGCTCCATGCTAAACACACATTTTACAATCAAAATCTCTTTGACTGTAAAGATCTTTTATTACAGACTTTGTACTATTGTGAACCTTGAGGCTACATTGGGAATTTTTTTTTAAACACTGAAAAATTTGGACAAATTCAAAATATTGTGTTATGTTATATTCTGCTGCCCCCTGCTGATCAGATGAGGAACAGACTATAGCAGAAACCTAAGCACTGGTTGGATCAAATCAGAAGCTTCCACAGAAATATTCATCCATTCGTTTCTTTTAATGTACTTTGTTTCCAAAGAGGACATTTGTTCTGGACTCCAACAGGACAAGCATTACAACAACCACATACAAAGGACATACATAAAAAATATATTTAAACCAAATTAATTTTTTTTCCACAAACTACAAACCATTTAGAGTTATTCAGAGCATTAATCAAGCAAGTTACAAATGAATTCCTTTTAAATTTTCAAATCTTCTGTCAGAAAGTAACAGCTCATATTGTACAGGATATGACTTAGATTGCACAAAGTTCCTGTGGCTTGCTGTAATGCACACTGTTCTGATACTATTTCTGGACTATAATTTTCGTGGCTGCCTGCACCACTTTTAACAACTTCCATTTTACTGAGAAATTTCCAGACCACGCTATTATTTTGTGTCTAATTATACTTATACGTGCTTAAAACAGGAAACACAAAAGTGCTCAGACAGAAGCATGACTTTTTGAGAGAGCCCACCATGAAAACCAACATAGTTATACAACCAAAACTGCACATTTTTTTTAAAACAATTTTTAAAACATTTGTGAAAAAATAATTTTTTACCATTTATAATAGAGCTGTGTGTCGTCTGTTTTAGCTTCTGAAAAAGGCTGGATAGTATTAAAAGCAGAGCTAAAATCAATAAAAAGCAGCCAAGCATAAGCTGTGGGGTCTTCAGGGGGTTTTAAAACGAAGTGCATCATGATGGTTAAAGGATCAACTGTGTTTTGAGGCTCCAAGCTGGTGTCAGCTTAAGGCAGACATAATCAGTCATTTGGTGAACAATGTTCCCTCTAATTTTTCATGTGTCTGAGGCTACGTCCACACGTACACGGGTATTTTTGAAAACGGAGATTTTCCGTTTTCGTTTTAAAAAATAATCCCGTCCACACGTAAAGGCAGAAATGAAGGAAAACACTGCTAGGAACATGCCAAAGCAGCAGGTGGTGCTATATTCCTAACCATGCAGAAATGTTGGCCAATCAGAAGTCTAGAAGCCTCGGTGGGAAAAAGTAAACAAAGCTGGGGCATAGAAGCAGAACCGAGTGGTATGTGTGGAGGGACAGTAACTGTGTGTGTATATGTAAGCATTTAAACACTGCAGAGAGAACAATTAACAGTAACAGTATTGTAGAAATTCATTTCACCGAAACAATAACGTGGCGCACAGTGTGACGTCAAAAAAGGCGCACACCTTTGACGCTGCGTTTTCTCCGTTTTCCTCATCCACATGTAAATGCAAAAACGGCATTTACTCCTGGCCAGAGTTTTTAAAAATCTCCGTTTTCAGTGACTAAAAACGCCGTTTACGTGTGGACGAAAGGTGCAAACACATAGAAAAATCTGCGTTTTCAAAAATACCCGGGTACGCGTGGACGTAGCCTGAGTGAACACACAAACTCCCTGAGCGTCCCTTGGACCACTGTGAGCAACAGCAGACGTGTGCACTGTGGTCACGCCAGCATCGAATCCATCCAAGTTACATGTTTATTAAAATAATCAAATTACAGCATTTATATTTATGTTAGACTACTTTTAATTAACTGCTTTAGCCCACTTACAATGAAAATTTAAAAAAATCTTGTTCCTGACCTGTGGAGGATGTTAACACTATTGGAAGTAAAAATAACTTGAACTCCAATTTTGAAAACACAACTTTCTTTCCTTCTTTCTTTATTATAAAGCTCTGACTTGTATTATGAGTCTGTGGTCTGGGAGAGAGTCTGTAACTCTCTGTCTGCAAATACAGTCAATAATGACCAATGTTGGTCAATTAATTATATAGTTACTTCTTCAAAAAAGTTACTGAGTTTTGCAAACAACAAAGTTTTTTGCAGCTGTTTACCTAAAAATGCAGCCAAGGCGTTTTTTTAAATAAACATTTCAAACTATTCACAGAACAATCAGCTGTTCTGCATCAAATCTGATGCCACACAAATTATTTGTGCCACTCCAAAAAATAATTTCTGTCACTATGAGATGAAGGAGAATAACAGCCTGATACCTGCAGGCCTGACAGCAGCAGATGTATCACTGCTGTAACACCTGTAACATTCAGCAGTCGCCTCATTGTTCTGACACACACAACAACACTACTGACTACACTACACACTAACTACACACTAACTACACAAGACTTGTGCTAAACGTCGCAAATCTCTCACATCTCAAAACACCGCCGTCACTCCTAAAACTTCCCCCTTCCTAAACGACTAAAGGCCATGTTGCCATATAATTTTTTGATTGGTCAACATGGTACATTTGTCCACCAATAGGAAAGGGTGGGTTTTTTTTGGTTTTGTTTTCGTTCACAGGCTTTCGAGCGTTTTCCTTATAAAACGCCATTTTTACCGTTTCTTCCCGCAGTAAATATAAACAACGACAGTATTCAGGAAGAAAACCAAACATTGCAGATATTTTTATCATAACTCTGGTTTTACGTGGCCGATCAACACAATTTAAAAACTGGTATAAAGTCCACACTTTTCCATCAATTGTTCCGTCTGTCCTGCTCACATCTCCAATGGTCGTACACGTTGTCATTAACATCAGCCACGCTGCTTTGCTCGCTAAAACACCGGTGTCGGCACATAAGGACGCTGTCATAGCCCTTCAATGACGTTGATTAGCTGCGTATACACGAATGTGAATCGCATTATTGGCTGGACTTTGGGATAAGGTGGCATCGTTCGGGGTCCAAGGAACCTACGCACAGAAGCGAGTGTTAACACTACACTGAACAATCACAAAAGCAAACTTAGACTTAGCCGGGGCTTTATGAACTCGGGGCATTCAGCGATGAGCTGCTCCAACCATTAATAGCGGCCAGGGAAAACAGGAACTAATTAGCTGTAGGTGCCGATCATTAGCGCAGATGCGTCGGCCAAAAGCGGGAGCCCAGTAATGAGTTCTGCCCAGGCAGACAGAGGAGAGCGAGCGACATGGAAAACAACAAAAACAACACTGTGGGCCAATGTGAGCCAGCTGGTGAGACAGGGGACCAACATTATATACATTATTATATATACATATATTCTTATATTCTTAGTTAACAAACTTAACAAACCTGTTTTGTTTTTTTGCTTTTGTCTGGAATGCGCTAACTCGGGAGCAGTGTTGGTCAAATGACTTGAAAAAAGTAATCAGTATCTAATTACTGATTACGGGAAAGTAATCCCGTTACTTTACTGATTACTTATTTTCAAAAGTAATTAGTTACTTAGTTACTAGTGTGATGTCTTTTTCACTCCTGTCGGTGGCGCTGTCACTTGGTGTTTGCTCGCTCTGTGGTATAGTATCACTTCCTGTTCCTGCTCAAACACAGTGGTGTTTCTGAGTAGCTTATTTGCTTAGCAGTTTAATTAACAACTTTTAAATACATTCTTTTTTCATAGTATAATCTTCACGTGCTTCATCCGAAGCACACTTTCTGTGTACTCACTACCTAATTTATAGCCAAAGTATTCACTCACTGTCTCTGTACTGTTTCGCTAGCTTAGCTCGTAGCCGACTCGTTAGCACCATGGCTACTTCACCTGTCCCTTCTGCACTTTCTTGCTCATTGTGTCAGATGTTTAGTTACTCCTCGGCCTCCTTTAGCAGTAATGATATCTGTAACAAATGTAGCATATTTGCAGCTCTGGAGGCCAGGATTACTGAATTGGAGACTCTGCTTCGCACCCTTCACTCACCCTTAGCTAGCCAGGCCCCTGTAGCTGGTGCAGCCGAAGATAGCGTAGGCCCCGCTAGCTGTTCCCCGGCAGATCCCAAGCAGCTGCGGAAAGAGGACGGCTGGGTAACGGTGAGGAGGAAGCATAGTCCTAAACAGAAGCCCCAGGTACACCACCAACCCGTTCATGTGTCTAACCGTTTTTCCCCACTCGGTGACACACCCGCTGGGGGTCAAACTCTGGTAATTGGTGATTCTGTTCTCAGACATGTGAAGCTAGAGACACCGGCAACCATAGTCAATTGTCTTCCAGGGGCCAGAGCAGGCGACATTGAAGGAAATTTAAAACTGCTGGCTAAGGGTAAACGTAAATTCAGTAAAATCATAATTCACGTCGGCAGTAATGACACCCGGTTACGCCAATCGGAGGTCACTAAAATCAATATTGAATCGGTGTGCAACTTTGCCAAAACAATGTCGGACTCTGTAGTTTTCTCTGGTCCCCTCCCCAATCAGACCAGGAGTGACATGTTTAGCCGCATGTTCTCCTTAAATTGTTGGCTGTCTGAGTGGTGTCCCAGAAACGATGTGGGCTTCATAGATAATTGGCAAACCTTCTGGAGGAAACCTGGTCTTGTTAGGAGAGATGGCATCCATCCCACTTTGGATGGAGCAGCTCTCATTTCTAGAAATATGGACAAATTTATTAAACCCCTCAAAATATGACTATCCAGAGTTGGGACCAGGAAGCAGAGTTGCAGTCTTACACGCCTCTCTGCAGCTTCTCTCCTCCTGCTACCCCCCCAAAAACCCATCTCCATAGAGACTGTGTCAGCTTCCAAAAAGACAAAAAACAAACTAAAAACCACCAACAAACAACTTAAACATTTACAAAGAAAGAACAATACAGTATCCACATCTGAACCAAAGAGTAAAACAGTGAAATGTGGATTATTAAATATTAGGTCTCTCTCCTCCAAGTCTCTGTTAGTACATGACTTAATAATTGATCAACAAATTGATTTACTCTGCCTTACAGAAACCTGGTTGCAGCAGGATGATTATGTTAGTTTAAATGAATCAACACCCCCGAGTCATTCTAACTACCAGAAATCTCGAAGCACAGGTCGAGGGGGCGGTGTGGCAGCAATTTTTCACACCAGTCTATTAACTAATGAAAGACCAAGACAGACTTTTAATTCATTTGAAAGCCTGATGCTTAACATTGTCCACCCCAGCTGTGAAACTCAGAAACCAGTCTTACTTGTTATCATCTATCGTCCACCTGGGCCTTACACAGAGTTTCTGTCTGATTTCTCAGACTTTATATCTGATTTAGTTCTGAGCTCAGATAAAATAATTATTGTGGGTGATTTTAACATCCATGTTGATGCTAAAAATGACAGCCTCAACATGGCATTTAATCTGTTGTTAGACTCAATTGGTTTCTCTCAAAATGTAAAAGAATCCACCCACCACTTTAATCACACTCTAGATCTTGTTTTAACATATGGCATAGAAACTGAACATTTAACAGTGTTTCCTGAAAACCCTCTCCTGTCTGATCATTTACTGATAACATTTACATTTACAATAATTGATTACACAGCAGTGGAGAGTAGACTTTATCAAAGTAGATGTCTTTCTGAAAGCGCTGTAACTAAGTTTAAGAATATAATCCAGCCACTGTTATCATCGTCAATGCCCTGTACCAACACAGAGCAGAGCAGCTATCTGAACGCTACCCCAACAGAGGTCGATTATCTTGTTAATAATTTCACCTCCTCACTACGTACGACTCTGGATACTGTAGCTCCAGTGAAAACTAAGGTCTCTAATCAGAAGTACCTGACCCCGTGGTATAATTCTCAAACACGTACCCTAAAGCAGATGACTCGTAATCTGGAGAGGAAATGGCGTGTCACAAATTTAGAGGATCATCATTTAGCCTGGAGAAATAGTTTGTTGCTTTATAAGAAAGCCCTCCGCAAAGCCAGAACAGCTTACTACTCATCACTGATTGAAGAAAATAAGAACAACCCCAGGTTTCTCTTCAGCACTGTAGCCAGGCTGACAAAAAGTCAGAGCTCTTTTGAGCCAACCATCCCTTTAACGTTAACTAGTGATGACTTCATGAACTTCTTCACAAATAA
This sequence comes from Neolamprologus multifasciatus, assembly GCF_963576455.1. Taxonomy (NCBI): domain Eukaryota; kingdom Metazoa; phylum Chordata; class Actinopteri; order Cichliformes; family Cichlidae; genus Neolamprologus; species Neolamprologus multifasciatus. The sequence goes on along the minus strand of NC_140459.1, from coordinate 33,285,986 downwards.
AATTTTTATCATTAGAGAAAAAATTACCAATAATCATCCCACAGATGTAATATTATCTACAGCTACTCTTAGTTTCATTGATGTTAAGTTAGACTCTTTTTTTCCAATCGATCTTTCTGAGTTAACTTCAATAATTACTTCCTCCAAACCATCAACGTGTCTTTTAGACCCCATTCCTACAAAACTGCTCAAAGAAGTCCTGCCATTGATTAATTCTTCGATCTTATATATGATCAACCTATCTCTAATAATCGGCTATGTACCACAGGCCTTCAAGGTGGCTGCAGTTAAACCTTTACTCAGAAAGCCATCTCTAGACCCAGCAGTCTTAGCTAATTATAGGCCAATCTCCAACCTTCCTTTCATATCAAAAATCCTTGAAAGAGTAGTTGTCAAACAGCTAACAGATCATCTGCAGAGGAATGGTTTATTTGAAGAGTTTCAGTCAGGTTTCAGAGTTCATCACAGCACAGAAACAGCTTTAGTGAAGGTTACAAATGATCTTCTTATGGCCTCTGACAGTGGACTCATCTCTGTGCTTGTCCTTCTTGACCTTAGTGCAGCATTCGATACTGTTGACCATAATATCCTATTAGAGCGATTAGAACATGCTGTAGGTATTACAGGTATTGCACTGCAGTGGTTTGTATCATATCTATCTAATAGACTCCAATTTGTGCATGTAAATGGAGAGTCCTCTTCACACACTGAGGTTAATTATGGAGTTCCACAGGGTTCAGTGCTAGGACCAATTCTGTTTACATTATACATGCTTCCCCTAGGCAGCATCATTAGAAGACATAGCATACATTTTCACTGCTATGCAGATGACACCCAGCTCTATCTGTCCATGAAGCCAGATAACACACACCAATTAGTTAAACTGCAGGAATGTCTTAAAGACATAAAGACTTGGATGGCCACTAACTTTCTGCTTCTTAACTCAGATAAAACTGAGGTTATTGTACTCGGCGCTGAAAAGCTTAGAAATATGGTATCTAACCAGATTCTTACTCTGGATGGCAATACCTTGGCCTCCAGTAACACTGTGAGGAAACTTGGAGTCATTTTTGACCAGGATATGTCCTTCAACGCACATATTAAACAAATATGTAAGACTGCGTTCTTCCATTTGCGCAACATCTCTAAAATTAGAAATATCCTGTCTCAGAGTGACGCTGAAAAACTAGTTCGTGCATTTATTACTTCCAGGCTGGACTACTGCAATTCATTATTATCAGGATGTCCAAAAAACTCACTGAAAAGCCTTCAGCTAATCCAAAATGCTGCAGCAAGAGTCCTGACAGGGACTAGAAAGAGAGAGCAGATTTCTCCTGTTTTGGCTTCCCTTCATTGGCTTCCTGTTAAATCCAGAATTGAACTCAAAATCCTGCTCCTCACATACAAGGTCTTAAATAATCAGGCCCCATCTTATATTAATGACCTTGTAGTACCATATCACCCTATTAGAGCACTTCGCTCCCGCTCTGCAGGCCTACTTGTTGTTCCTAGAGTATTTAAAAGTAGAATGGGAGGCAGAGCCTTCAGTTTTCAGGCCCCTCTTCTGTGGAACCAGCTTCCAGTTTGGATTCGGAAGACAGACACTATCTCTACTTTTAAGATTAGGCTTAAAACTTTCCTTTTTGCTAAAGCATATAGTTAGGGCTGGACCAGGTGACCCTGAATCCTCCCTTAGTTATGCTGCAATAGATGTAGGCTGCCGGGGGATTCCCATGATGCATTGAGTTTTTCCTTTCCAGTCACCTTTCTCGCTCACTATGTATTAACAGACCTCTCTGTATTGAATCATATCTGTTATTAATCTCTGTCTCTCTTCCACAGCATGTCTTTATCCTGTCTTCCTTCTCTCACCCCAACCGGTCGCAGCAGATGGCCCCGCCCCTCCCTGAGCCTGGTTCTGCCGGAGGTTTCTTCCTGTTAAAAGGGAGTTTTTCCTTCCCACTGTCGCCAAAGTGCTTGCTCATAGGGGGTCATATGATTGTTGGGTTTTTCTCTATATCTATGAAGCGCCTTGAGGCGACTTTTGTTGTGATTTGGCGCTATATAAATAAAATTGAATTGAATTGAATACTTTTTAAAAACATGATTTACAACCTGAATTCGTGATAAAGCGATAGAACTTTCAGCCCAATTCTTTCTGCATAATCCATCATACAAAATGCATCAAGCAAACATTAAATTATATGCACTCAGTCTTTCAAATAGATGCAAGTAAAACACAGAAAATAAATAAAATCAAAGATTAGCGGTCCTTTTGCTCTATTTTTACCTGTATAGCAGGAGTGGGGCAGGCGGAGGTTTACCCTGGTGCAGGTGTGCCGCAGCGGTGAGTTGACGAATCCACGAGTTTCTCTGTGAGTTTCCCATTACGTCATAGCGCACTCTGTGCTTGCTCGGAAGTTTAGGGGTTTTTTCGCTGTAAAAAGAAGTTTTCTTCCCACGCAGTGAGCAGCAGACGCTGATGTTTTTGTCACTTTTTATGGAATCAAACTCAAAGTGAGGTCAGTACTTCCACGCTTTAAACGCTGCACGCTCATACTCTCTCTGCACTCGATATATGATCCATTGTTGATCTGCACACAGCTGTTGTCACGAACATCACACTCGCTTACGTCACTGTCATGAGACACTCACAAAAAAATCACGGTTTTAGTAACGCAGTAACGCAGCATGCTTACGGGAAAGTAACGGTAATCTAATTACCTTTTTTGCAATAGTAATCCCTTACTTTACGCGTTACTTGAAAAAAGTAATCAGATTACTTGTAATGTGTTACTGCCCATCTCTGCTCGGGAGTGACCTCAGGCATCTGGAACACGGCATTATTGGTTTTTACATTAAATGGTTTGATTTGACCTGATGAAGAGGTTGTAAAGTCCGGTTAATGCTAATATGTGTCAATACAATCATGCAAATTATTGTTTTAAAATGTAAAACAAAGGAACAGTCCTCAGGCTGGACTAAAACATCTGTGATGAAAAATAACAAGTCAACATTTTCCTTCTGTTAACACCGAGCCTCGTGGCTTCGTGTTAACGCGTTCAGCACAGCCTGTTATCTGGATTCACTTACCCTAACACTGCCGATCAGAGGCCTGTACTACGAAGCGGGATTTTGGGTTATCCAGGTCACATCAGGGTTAACCCATGCTGCACACCTAACCTGCTCCGAGCAGCTTAAGATCCAGATTACAGATCAAAAGTGTCATTCTGGTGGAACCAGCTTCTCAATAAAGGAAGTCTGGATGAGCTCACTGTTTAACCTCTGATCCTGTGAGTATTACCCAACAGGCACTGCAGAGTTCGGATGAAGCCGATCTGTGAGACTCAGCCAGCACTAACTGCCTCTGTTATCCAGGTGGCTACCCTGCCTCTTCTGGTAAAATCTGGGAACCCGAGTAGCATTAAAGGTCCGATGCCGGCCACACCAGTGCTCCTGCTCTGCTGTCACAGACACTAGTCTTTTGACTGAATGAACGCTGGCGCGTCTGGCTGCCGCTGCTCACCGATTTATTCTCGTTGTTATTTGTTTTTATTTTGTTTTAAAGTTATTGATGACAACTTGACTGAAGTATTTTAAGCGTATTTAAAGCACAATCCTGTTTTGACTTGCTTTTGCAATATTTGCGGGTTTTTACTGCTCGCACTCCAGCTGCCTGCTCCGTCTTTTACCCTCATGGCCTTTTCCATCCGTCTACATTCAGCGCCAGCCCTGATCAAGATGTGGTGTCTGAGCGATCCGTGCTCACCTGGGTTGTTTTTTCCATCGCTCGTCACTCAGCGACAGCTCTACTTCAGTCCTCAACTTCTGCAACTCCACTTCCTAACTCTCTACCTGTGGCGCTTTACTTTCTTAATTGCCCCTTGGAGATAAATAAAGTCTTTCTGGTTCTGATTTAACTCTATCCAGACATCGCTTTCAAGCCCCGCCACACGTACATTCACCGAGGGCTTCGGCGAAACTTCAATACCAGTGACACTAACTCAATAGTGTCCAGTCCATCTGGTCCAAAACTCGTCGTCATCCCCGCAAAACTGACCGGACTGTTGACCACAATGTGCTGGCCCACCTTGTTAGGTCGGCTAAGCCTGGCATCGTAATTCCAGCATCAACTTCTGTCTTTTAAACATCCGCTCTTACCGGTAAGGGACATCTTGTCCAGGATCTCCTCTCGGACCGTAAGTTGGACTTTCTTTGCTTGACTGAAACGTGGCAACAGCCTAATGATTTTGTTTCACTTAAGGACTCTACTCCATCTGAGTTTGTTTACATCTGTCAATCTCGCAACTCTGGGAGGGGCGGCGGCCTCGTGATAATTCACCACAAGCACCGGAAAGTTCTCCCTGTCTCTTCCCCACCCTTCCACTCATTTGAATACATCGCAGTGCAGCTCCTTGTATATACTCTCACCACCTAAGCCAAATAAGGAATTTTTAAATTACTTTGCTGCTTTTTTTTATTATTAATTTCTCAGTACCTTCCCTAAATTTGATAATTGTTGGTGACGTCAATATCCATATGGACAATCTTTCCAGAGATTTTACTTCTTGCCTGGAAAGTTTTGGGCTTCTTCAATACATAACATTTTCTACTCATTCTAAAGGTCATGTCTTGGATTTGGTCTGCTGCTCTGGCCTCACCCCCACTCACTGTAAAGCCCATTTGTTTCCCCAATCTGATCATATGTTTATTTCTTCTCCTGTAAATGCACCATCCTCTAAAACCTATACTCCCCCGTGACATCACATTTAGGAAAATTAGTAATATTAACCTTGCTGATCTTTCATCTGCCATTTATGACCTTCCATTTACTCGCAGCTCCTCCATAACCTTCTTAACATATTTGCTCCACTTAAACGCCCGTTCAGCACCACGGTTTACTCTTAACCTGCATCATCTCAAAGCTAAAGGACGCCAACTGGAATATCTGTTCAGGAAAACCGGACTTACCATACACAAAGAAATGCATAACGATCATATGTTGTTTTATAAGGACTGCATTGCTTCAGCCAAATCTGCATACTACAGAGTGGGCCATTTATATGGATACACTGTAATAAAATGGGAATGGTTGGTGATATTAAAGTCCTGTTTGTGGCACATTAGTAACTTTAGGCACTTCACCACAGAACGTTAGTACTTGTATACGGTCCCAGCTTTGATTCTGAAACAAATGTAGATTTTTTCCTTGTAGGGTGGTTGATCAAGTCTTGTTTCTGTTCTCCCAAATGACTTGACAAAATCCACGTAGGCTTACCAGAAAGAGACCAAAGAAACACAATATCGTGCATGCCCGGAAAATAATCAGGGACTGTGCAAACTTTCTTTTTCAGATTATTGTATGAATGTGTATATAAATACAAGGACATCTGTGTTTGTAGTTTGAGACATGTGCACCTCAATATGTGGTTTTATACTGATAAAGTATAATAACTTTTTGTTTGAGATGACTCTCAAGACTGTTTGGAAAATATTCTGTGGTCTGACGGGACAAAAAGGTTTGAGTCCTGTTACATCTGATAGAAAGTTAACAGCGTTTCATAAAAATAATATAATACAAACATTCAATTCAATTCAATTCAATTTTATTTATATAGCGCCAAATCACAACAAAAGTCGCCTCAAGGCGCTTCATAGATACAGAGAAAAGCCCAACAATCATATGACCCCCTATGAGCAGCACTTTGGCGACAGTGGGAAGGAAAAACTCCCTTTTAACAGGAAGAAACCTCCAGCAGAACCAGGCTCAGGGAGGGGCGGGGCCATCTGCTGTGATTGGTTGGGGTGAGAGAAGGAAGACAGGATAAAGACATGCTGTGGAAGAGAGACAGAGATTAATAACAGATATGATTCAATACAGAGAGGTCTGTTAATACATAGTGAGTGAGAAAGGTGACTGGAAAGGAAAAACTCAATGCATCATGGGAATCCCCAGCAGCCTACATCTATTGCAGCATAACTAAGGGAGGATTCAGGGTCACCTGGTCCAGCCCTAACTATATGCTTTAGCAAAAAGGAAAGTTTTAAGCCTAATCTTAAAAGTAGAGATAGTGTCTGTCTCCCGAATCCAAACTGGAAGCTGGTTCCACAGAAGAGGGGCCTGAAAACTGAAGGCTCTGCCTCCCATTCTACTTTTAAATACTCTAGGAACAACAAGTAGGCCTGCAGAGCAGGAGCGAAGTGCTCTAATAGGGTGATATGGTACTACAAGGTCATTAAGATAAGATGGGGCCTGATTATTTAAGACCTTGTATGTGAGGAGCAGGATTTTGAATTCTGGATTTAACAGGAAGCCAAAACAGGAGAAATCTGCTCTCTCTTTGTAGTCCCTGTCAGGACTCTTGCTGCAGCATTTTGGATTAACTGAAGGCTTTTCAGTGAGACAGGATATTTCTAACTTTAGAGATGTATGAGGTATACAAGTAAAACACAGAGGTGGTAGTGTGATCTTTCTATTTTTTTTCTTTTCTTTTCTATCATTATTCAAATTGTAATCGGAGTGGTTATTCTGCCGGAGCTGACCGAGGGTGAGCTATGTTGGCAAAAGATAGGGGAAGTAATAATAAAAGAAAAAAAGAAGAAGAAAAGGAATCGAATGAGAGAGAGAGAAAAAAGGGAGGGCTGATAACCCGATATTAGGTTTAGAGGTCTCTTTTGCAGATAACCTTAGATAAACTGTTTCATTTAATAAAGGAAGTCATAATTTAATAACTGCATTTTGTATTTACTCGGGTCACCTTTGTCTAAATAAAACTGTCCAATCGTAAGTGCTGACCATTGCTGTCTATGTGTCTCTGCAGATGGGAAGCTGAAAACCTGGGTGTATGGAGTAGCAGCAGGAGCATTTGTGCTGCTTGTCTTTATAATCTCCATGACATACTTAGCATGGTAAAGTAACACATCTGAAATATGTTCTGACTTCATCATCAATTTTTTTTCCCTCATGATGTCAATAATGTACATTAAGTGATGTGATGGAGATCACCATGAAAGAAAGTCAAATTAAAATGTAGTTCACTAATTAGCAATTAGTGATTTTGTACTGTGTCTCATAAAGTTCCCTAAAAAATCAAAGTGGAACGAGTCACTGAGTCAAATCTGTAGCAGGTGAGCATTTTCAGTGTACTGTGAGTGTGCACTGTCATGATGGAGCACCCATCTGCTGTCGCAGATTGGATGTTGCAAAAGAATCTTAACATCCTGCAACAATCTTACAACTTTTTTGGTTATTTTTGATGTTGGGAATTTCACATATTGGCCAGTTTGGCGACCATAAGGACGAGTCAGTAAGGATTTTTTTAAAAAAAATAATGGCTCTGACATCATGTTCACTGATCAGATAGCAATTTGTTTTTAACAACCAATTGCTATCTGATCACTAAGCCATACTAAGCTCAAAAGTGAGAGTCCGATCTATTGGTAGATGGTAAATGTATTTGTAGCCTGTAAAGCGCTTGACACTACATCCACACACTGGTGACGGCAGCTACATTGTAGCCACAGCTGCCCTGGGGCGCACTGACAGAGGCGAGTCACCTGTTAAATCAACGACGCTTCAACAGACTTCTTAGATTTCGGTTTTCATGTAGAATAAAGTGTAACGCCTGTCTTCCATCTTGCATTGTCTATTTAAAGGCCATATTATGAAAAAAAAAAAAGCATCGTCCAATAAAATGACATGGGATCTGACCTCCATCACAACACTGCTCACAATTATTTCTTCATTTGTTTTTGTTTTTCATTTTTCTGTTTCCCTTATCATTTGTTCCTTCTTGTCTTGTCTTGTCCCTTTTTTCTTTCTACCCTCTCACACTCTATTTAGTTGTTGTGGTTGTTGCCTTTGCTGCAAGTCAAGCTCCAAGTCCCCCTCAGACAGGATTTATTGGATGGAGCAAAACAGCTGCACTTATACCTGTCCTGCCTGCCAGAAACTAGAGCAAGAGGAGTTAAAGTGGTGCAACAAACAGCAACCGCAGCTGCAGGAAAAGCAACAGCAATATGAGGCGCAGCTCTCAAAGCCTCCATCATCACAACAACATCCAGAGCTACAGCACTCACTGCCACACCCAGCTCCCTTTGAGACTCTTATCACGTAGTCAAGGCCTTACTTTTACCTTTTATTCTCTACGTGACATGTTCCCAAACATCCAGATTGCTTGTTCAATCATGTCAGTGGATCACCTACTAGAGGTGAGAAAACCAAAAAGCTGCTGATTTGACAGCAAAAAGGTGAAAAGTTGAATCATATTTGTACAAGTTTATTAGTTGAACTAAGTCTTGGTTAAACAATTTCAATTCAGTTCACTTCAGTTTTATTAATATAGCAACAATTCAAAACAACACTCGCCTCGAGGTGCTTTATGTTTCAAAGTAAAGACCCCAACAACCAGACCATTTGGTATGAGCATGCACTCGACCGCAGTGGGAAGGAAAAACTCCCTTTCAATATGAAGAAACCTCTGGAAATATAGAATTTGAATTTCTCTCATATTGCAGAGCAAATGCAATATCACCGTTTTTGCACATTTTAATGTTTATTTTAAGTTAATATTACCAGGACTGTAACCAAAGTTTAGAAACTAGTGATGTGGTAATGCATCAATGTGTAGCACCTGTGGAAAACGCTAAACGTTGTCCCAGAGTTACAGTAACTTTGAAGCCAATTTTGAAAACTATAAAGGACTTTATTTTGTACAGCTCTCCTCTTTAGTCAAAGGAGCTTGCAAAGAAAAGCGTCTGGACTTCTTTAAGTTGCTTGAAGATGTTTCACCTCTCATCCGAGAAGCTTCTTCAGTTCTAAGGTCAAATGGTGGAGAGTCCCAGATATAAACTTAGTGGGAGTTTCCCCCCACAGAGGGACAAAAGGACCCCCTGATGATCCTCTAATCGCCTGAGCCAAGGTGTGAAACTGGGTGTGGGTCCCAATCAGCCAGAGTTTTGGGTGAGTTCATTGTGAAACCTGGCCCCACCTTCATCTGCATCTAAAGGTCAAAGGTCACTCTTTCGAGGATGCCAACGTTCACATTTTGGACAGAGAGGACAGATGGTTTGAAAGAGGAGTGAAAGAAGCATCTATGTCCACTGTGAGCGACCATCTTTGAACAGAGGCGGTGGTTTACGACACCAACTCTCTGCCATCTATAATCCAGTTTTGAGATCCCTTCCCAGACGCCTTAACGCCCACTCACATCCTGGGCCATCTGACCTCAGGAAATCGCATGATAAGGTGGGGCCAGGTTTCACAATGAGCTCACCCGAAACTCTGGCTGATTGGGACCCACACCCAGTTTCACACCTTGGCTCAGGCGATTAGAGGATCATCAGGGGGTCCTTTTGTCCCTCTGTGGGGGGACACTCCCACTAGGTTTAAATCTGGGACTCTCCACCATTTGACCTTAGAACTGAAGAAGCTTCTCGGATGAGAGGTGAAACGTCTTCAAGCAACTTAAAGAAGTCCAGACGCTTTTCTTTGCAAGCTCCTTTGACTAAGATGACCTGGATGACTGAGAACCTTCACAGACTCTCCTCTTTAGCAACAGGGTCTAAATGAGGAGGGACAGCTGAAGACTGATGGATATACTTCCAAAGACAGTGGTGTTGTTTTTAAGGCAGACGTGACAGAAACACAGAATCATGTCTTGTATGTAATAGGTTGGTCATGAGTGGAAGTCACTGTCAGATTGTCTTACTGTTCCTCACCTGTTCTTTGTTTGTTCTGTAGCAAAAAGCCAAAGAAGCCACAGAGACGCCAGATGAACAACAGACTGAAGCCTTTGACTCTGGCTTACGATGGAGACGCAGACATGTAGAAGTCTTCCTGCTCAACGTACAAACATTTGTCCTCTTTCAGAACTTACGGCATCGCCGTGGAAACCCTTTGATATCAGCGCCAATGCTGAGACTTGTTCACATGCAAAAGAAGAACCTCAAAGATCACGACTGACCATGTTCATTAGCAGCCTAGTTTTCCCCGTCTGTTTTTAAATGTTCATTTTGGCATTTTTTTCACACGAGCCTTCATGGATTCTTTGTTTCCTGCTGAAAGTCCTCCTTTGCTTCTTTGCCATCTACCACTGCCCAAAATATTCAAACAACAGTCACTGAATAGTGTCTCCGCAGGACAAATACTTCTGTGAAAATCATTCCCTCATTTTTTTTCACTGCTTGGTGACATTGCCTTGATATCACTCGTTCTGTGTCAAATGAACATTCGGAGGCCTGAGTGTCATTATGGCTTCGGTGCATCTCACAGGAAACAACATGACGAGGAGACAAAAAGGAGCTTAATAAATCCCAGAGACAGCATCACTTCTGCCTGCCTGTCCCTTCTCCATTTTTCAGGGATAATTTTGCACTATATTAGTGCAGCATGATATGTACTTAGGTCTAGGTATGCCTGTCTCAATACAGATGTTGTAGAAATGTACAGGAGAAGGCTTTTTTGCAAACGAAAACTCACCAATGTTTGTAATTATTTTTCTTCTATTGCCTCTTTTTACATGATTTGATGGGACTTTGTGTAAATAGGATTTTTTTTAATGTGGTCTCAACTTTATCTTTCTATCATGTCTAGCTAAATGTTCCAAACTCTGCCAGTTAATCTCTGACATTTTTTTTACTAATTGTAACAACCTTTTTAATTTCAAGTTAATTTATATAGTGCCAAATCACAACATCAAGGCGCTTTATATTATAAGATAAAGACCCTACAATCAAAGCAACCCCCTTTGAACAAGCACTTGTTGACAGTGGGAAGAAACCTCTGACAGAACAGGCTCAGGGAGGGGCGGCCAAATTTCAGAACCAGTTGGGGGGTTGTGTGATTTTATCTTTGTAAATACGTAACATACATCAAAATCTTCTGTGGAAAATTCAAACATCATGAAAGCCTTTAGATTATTACATGGAAAGAACAACTAAAAACAACTAAACATGGAAGATAAGTTCATCATCAAATTGTTTCTTTCATCGCCAAGAACTCTCAGTTGAGTCCATCTAAGAAATATTATATTTAACACCAAATTTTTGACTTTAGCGCTTTTTGTTGTTTTTTTTTTAATTCATTATTGAAATTAATGGCTTTACCAGTGGCTACTAAGTTTGGACCACTTGTTATTTACTTACGATCAGCTACGAGTGTACATCTTTAAGCTTGGTTCTGCACCAGTTATGTGGTGAATTTGGGAATCTCTCAGCCTGGCTTAAAAATATTATTTATCCTCAAAAATAATTTATTGGAATTTTCTGTGGTTCTTCCCTTAAAGTCTTCTGTATACCTTTGATTTTTGACTCATGTTGAATTTGACCTCTGCCAGCCGATATTGCCTCTCCAGTGTAATGTTCATTGTCCATCCGTTTATGGAGTCTTCAGCAATGTTGAAAACGAATTGGTCTTTCAGCCCTTGAACTTTCTGTATCAGAGGATGATGTCAGAACCTTTCCAGCTTTTCTATTGTTTTCAAAGACTTTAGGAAGAATAATTGTGTAGGAATGTTTTAAAGTGAAAATGGCTGAAGTAAGCTGAAGGTCCAGTCACTCAGAACGGATAGTGTTGTATTTATTAGTACTGAGACATTGCCGGAAAATGGCAGTTTAATATTCTGTGGAGTTTGTTGGTAGTAAATCAGTGGAATGTTTAATTTATATTTCTTGGAAAATGATTTGTAAATAAAATTCTTTTTAAAAAAAAAAAGAAAAGAAAAGAAACAAACTTGGAAGTGTGAATGTGGGCGCGTTAAACATGATAAGCTTGTGACAAATAAGTCAAGTTTTCCTACTGTTTGTTTGTATGTATTTGAGTAATTGCTGATAATAAACAATGGAAATATTATTCTAATTCTTTTAATAACTTATTAAATCATGCAAATTGCAGTACAGGTGTTCACACAAGGTTCAAATAAGTTGGTCTTTGGTTTAGGGCTTTACCTGACAGTAGGGATGGGTACCGGTGTCCGGTGCCATGATGGCACCGGTTCTCACATAAACGGTAGTAACCAGACCGAAAAGCAGCGCACATTTTGGTGCTTTTTTTCCCTGAGCTGTGATACACTTTAGATTCTAGCCAATCATTTTACGTTTCCGAGGATAGTAGGCGGGCCCAGGTACGTACGTTCTTTTAGAGCAGAGCTACAGATTAAAAATGCCCAAGGTGAAGCGGTCAAAAGTCTGGCTGTACTTCACAGCAAAAGATGCAAACTCAGCAGCTGCAACAAGTGTTTTAAGCTGATACTGTGATACTGTCAAAGGAGGTAACACCTCAAATCTGATGAAACACCTGGTGACGCATAGCGTTTTTTTTAAAAGCAGAGAAATGCGCCGTATTTGATAGCTTGCTGCGAGACCTCACACCGAGCACATCTACTGCGGGTGTGGTGCCTGTTATCGACCCGGAGTTAGCAACATCCCCCAAAAACCCGAAGAGGAGAGTCCTGGCCCCTAGCCCTGCCAGTGTAGCAGAAATGATGAGGATGATGATGCAGCAGCAGCCGTTCTTCTCTGCGTGAGTAGCTTAATGTTGTTCGTGTGTAATTTACGTTGAGTAGGCTAACCACGTTATTACATTAATGCATGTAAGGTGAACTAGCAAACACCATCATAGCTACATGTGGCTGTCTTCTTGTTTGATGGCAGATACTCCCTTCACCCTGGACAAAAAGGCTAAAATGACCAAAGAAAAAGTGGAAAACAGTTAAACATGAGAGGTTTTTGGACAAAGTTTGTGTTTTTTCCATTGTTTAAGCTGCTTCCAGCCAAGAATGATACCATATATGCCCCATAGCTGCAGAAAAGGCTAACATTGTTATCTTTTTACAAAAAAACAGCTGAACATGAGAGGTTTTTGAACAAAGTTTGTGTTTTTTCCATTGTTTAAGCTGCTTCCAGCCAAGAATGATACCATATATGCCCCATAGCTGCAGAAAAGGCTAACATTGTTATCTTTTTACAAAAAACAGCTGAACATGAGAGGTTTTTGGACAAAGTTTGTGTTCTTGATTCTTTAAGCAGCGGTTCGAGCACCGTTTAAGCACTGGCACCATTTCAAAACTACCAGTTTGGCACCGGTATCGGATAAAACCTAAACGATACCCATCCCTACCTGACAGTCATTACAAATATAAGTCTGTAGATAATTAAGTAATGTAGCACGCAGAATAACTGAATCATCACTGTTGACTTTTTTCTTTTTCTTTATAATTATCAAGAGGGGAAAAAACCTCACTCTCCCAACCAGCTTCTCTTCTGGGCAGATGCCAAAGATCTCTTATGTGTGTCCTAGGTCTGTACCTGCTCTCTCCCGCTTGAACATGCTGGAAACACCTCACCTCAGAGCCGTCCAGGAGGCATTCTAGTCAGACGCCATCACCACCACCTAAACTGCTGCTTCCGATGTGGAGGTGTAGTAGCTCTATTCTCAAATCTACTCAAGTTCCTCAACCCATCTCTAAGGGAGCGGTCAGACTCTTGGGAGGAAGCTCTTATCTGCTGCTTGATTTCATTCCTTTTTTTTTAAGAACTATAGCTTTTGGTCATAGGTGCTTTACCACGAAAGATTATCAGCGCTTTTGTGATTCTCAGTTACAAAAGGTCTAAGGTTAGGTGACAGTCAGGAGTCCTTATTATTTTCCAGTCTGAAGTACTTCACTCTTTAAAGCACTGACATGTGTTATCCTGCTGCTGAATCCTTCTCTACAAAGTTGGAAACCTGAGGTTGGAGCATGTCAATGAAGGGTGAAGTCTGAGTACTACCATGCCCCCACCACAACAAAAGAAAAGCACTAATTTAATGTATTTGACAAAGAGTAACATAAGAGTAACATAATTCAATTGAAATCAGGCAAATGGGAACCATGAAGAGGCCGCTAGGACAGCTGCAACCACCAAATACCTGCAGAGGGTCAGGCAAGTCCTGAGGAGTCAGCTGAACGGTAAGAACAAGATCAACACCTACATCTGCCCGTGATCAGGTACCCTGCTGGGGTAATAAATTGGCCAAAGGAGGAGATAGAAGCCACTGACATCAAGACCAGGAAACTCCTTACCATGCATGGAGGGTTTCAACCCAAGTCCAGCACCCTGAGGCTGTACGCTAACCAGAAGGAAGGAGGCCAGGGACTGGTGTCAGCACCACAGTCCAGGATGAGACAATGAACATCCACGAATACATCAGGAAGAAACTGACAGCGTGCTCAGTAAATACCTCAGGCAGCAGAAACCCAAGAAAGAGGAGCAACCATCATGGAAGGACAGGCCCCTGCACGGTATGTACCACCAGCAGATAGAGGAGGTGGCTGACATCCAGAAATCCTACCAGTGGCTGGACAAAGCTGGACTGAAAGACAGCACAGAGGCACTAATCATGGCAGCACAAGAATCACACGAGCCAAGACCCCAGGTGCAGGCTGTGTAGAGATCTCTGTCCCGAGGAGCAGTGTCCTAGGAACAACTAAGACACCCTCAAGCTCCCAGACCTCTGGTAGAGCTTGATATATGTATATATATATATATATATATGTAATTCCCCTCTCTGAATTTTCAACTCCACAACTTTATTAGTGCAAAAGAAACCAAACATCAATGTATTTTCACTTAAACAAGCAGCTGTTTTTTTATGTGCATTAAAGTTATATAAAAATTTAACAGTGCAAAACCAAAAGGCATTTCCAGTGGAAACTGGCCGACATATCCTCAGCAAAACCATGTATAATATAACCCTGTATAATAAGAGGTTATACACACACAATACAGTAATATTATGTTGAAGCACAGTACGTATCACTCCGCGAGGCTCCGCCTACAATAGCCGTAATGCTCCGACAATCCATCAAGCGGTGCGGCTTCGTAGCTTAGCAAAGTCGTACTGAAACATCTGACAGATTTTCGAGCGCCGTGCACATAAAATTATTTCGAGGTCAGTAAACACAACCAGAATTCATACATAAGGCACACAGGATTATAAGGGGCACTGTCGATTTTCAGAGAAATCAAAGGATTGATTTTAAGTGCGCCGTATTTTCCAAACAACACGGTAATAACGACGGCCCGCTAGCATGTGCTACCAAAAATAGTGCTTTGTTGTGTATCTGATGGACGAAAGCTAAACCAGTTCCACACCAGTGAAGTTGCAGCATTTTTACAAACCAGTTCTGGTTCATTGTTTCATTCAACGATCCACTTTCGCCCTTCTTATTCTGCGTCGCCGCCATGATTTTTCCACCATGTGCGTATGAAAACAAAGGCTCTGCGCATGCGCGTTTTACCCATATTCATTTTCTTATCGTTGCCCAACATTATACCGGTGTTACCGTGAACGGTATGAAATGGCCCAGCCGTAGTCCCGAGTGCTTGAAAAAGATAACTGGTTGACTTCTTGTTTCTTGAAGATTAATCCCATCCAGAAATGTGAAAGATCTCCTAAAAAAACACAGACAGTGGCTCCAGTGTACACTTTTCATTGTTCTTAACACTTCAGCTCCTGGTATGTTCTAACTTTGCCTGCAGAAAGATCTGTTGCTACAACTGGTCTTGGTTGTGCTGTTGTTCGTCTATCAGCCAGATGCAGAGAAGAGCAGAGAGGTCATCCCTGGACTGCCAGTAAAAAGCAAATGTGCTGCCTCTACTGGTCCATAAATTCTGGGAGTGCAGGACAGCATTGTCGTGAAGAAACCTGTCACAAATGCATTTTAATAAAGTTTCTTTTTAACATTACTTGCAGTGTATGTTCATAATAGAGTTGATACACTTCTTATTAGTTGCAAGTATTTAACTCCATGATGTGAAGGAGGGTGTTGAACGTAGACTGGTTCACACTGACACTGACATAGAGCATAAGCAAGGAGAGGCTGCCTTAGGAATGTGTTGGGGTTATGGGAGGATGGCGTTCCTGCACTGGCGATAGAAACTTCAAGGTGTCGGGTTAAGGTTGACAACAACCTAGAGGAAGCGTGTCTGTAACAACTGCAGTAGTAGGGAGCAGTTGTTTTTCTGCTCTTTTCAGGGAGATGCCCGACTGGAGGAGAAGAAACGTGAGCCGGACTCACTGTGCACAGTTTGGTGTTATAATTGATTGAAAATGTGAATGAAGTAAAAATGTTCGGTGTGATAATAGATTACAAACTGATACTAATTTTAAAAAAATGTTTCTATAATGCATAAAGTTGAATATCTGTCTAAGCACAATGCTCATAGATGATTGTATTATCCTGTGACCACCTCTCAGTTATTGTGCTGAGTTATGAAACACATATGATATCAATTAAAAAATCCTTAACGACTTTGAGCAAAGAGCAGTCGAGACAGTTTGCTGATGTGATCTCTTCTGCAGTGTTACTGGTTGACTTAATTAATTACTAAAATCATCAAAAGAAAACTTGATGAGAAAACATTGTAGTCAATCTTTTAATTATTATTACATTTTAGTGCAGTAATAACTGATTTCACCAGCAGGTGTCAGTAAAAGATCACTTAAAGTATGCAGACTGCCCAGTTAGACCTGGGTTTTGGTTTGGTGCTGCCTATTAATTCCTGACTGAAGACATGCAGCGGTACAAGCCTCAAATACAACATTCAGTTAACTGAAAATTAGTTTTATTGCTCTTTTGAGAAGCTGGATGACCTTTGGAGCCGTCTGAACCTTATTAAGTCTCTATCTGACATGGCTCATAGCTTGCGCTTGTAGTCCTGCTTCACTAAGAGACAAAGGAGGAGCAGTTAGCTGGAGAGGGATAGGTCAGTGTACATTAACCTCTGCCGTGAAAAAATGTTGCTGAAAACATTCAAACTGGAATCGCATTGTGCGGTCAGTCATTCTGTCTGGGCTTCGAATGCTGCAGACTTGTGGCTTGTGCTGATATTTTCCCTGCACAATGCTTTGTGTTGCAGAGGCAGCGATTCTGTCCTAATGCAGGAAGGTAGGTAGACAATTACATCTAATTTTCTAATTGTTTTACTCTGCCACTGATTACTTTTTTGTCCTCCGCTGTTGAAGGAATGTCATTTCTTTTATTGTTAGAGCCTCTGATTATGATTGGATGCTGGGAAGCAAAAAGAGACATAATGCATGGTTCTGGTCCCCTCATTTAATCAGCACTTCACATAACAATGTCTCTGTCGTCCAATTATATTCCCTCAACCAAGGAAAGGATATCCTACAGCCTGCCCCGATCAATTAAGTCATTTCGTAAAATCTACTTCAAACAGTGATTTTGCTGTAAATACAGAGACATTAAAATTTGGTAAAGTACAAAGATAAATAAATAAATAAATAAATAAATAAATAAATAAAACACTGCCTCAGCCCAGGAAAGCTGTCTGTCATGAGAAGGTTTTAAATTAGGCAGCACAGTGATCTGTAAAAGAGCAAAATCACAGAAACGTTCTCATCGTGTGCTGTGAATCATATAAATCTGCCACTGCGAATATCAGGAAACAGTTTTTGCAGCACCAGATGGTGATGAAGAATGACTTTGTGAACTTGGTGATCTCACAAATCATGTCAGAATTCACACAACTCGCCAATGTTTACCTTTAAACTCATGTTTGTTGAAAAAAAATGGCAAAAATGGTTATGCTATCCAGACGCTTCATTTGGGTATTAAGTGGTAAGTCAAATACTCGAGCCGGAAGATTCGTTTGACAGTGAAATTTCAACTGGAGCAGCAGCGGAAGGCTTTCTAATTGTTTTCATTTGAGACTGATGATGGGTGGATTTACTCTAGTTGCAGTAAAATAACTGCTAAATCTACTGTAAACATCCTGTATGTTACAGTGTTCTCAGAAATAACCTTGAAGAGAAAGTGACCAGAACTGTAAAGAAAAGTTGTGAAAAACCTGAATTATACTTTAAACTATTCTTTGAGAAGCTTACTGCCGACCCGTTTTGGGTTTATGGCAGCAAACCATAAAGAAGGAAGCCATGTACAGAAGTTAAGTCCTTAAAGTTTTCATCAGACGCAACTTTCAAATCTCTGTGTGGCTTTTACTTGAAGCCGCATTCACACCCTCTAATAAACCTACTTGCTCAAAGCTGAAGCTGGCAGTCATTCTAACTGTGATGAGGAAGCGATTGATGTGTAGCAGCTGCATCCTGTGACCAGCACTCTGCTCAGCCATTTGTCTCTGTCAGCTCCCCCTCAGCCCGCCCACCCCTAACATCATCTTGAAAAGCACTGGCAGCCCGAGCCTGACTGCAGACTGCCAGGCCTTTTGTCGCCACACATGGTGTGAAGTGCCCACCCCCACCCTTGCCCACCCAGCACCCCCGCAGCCTGCCCTTTTGGTCAAGCCCAGTTTGATTCCTATCCCTTGCTCCAAATGTGGAATGACACTAGAGACGGCAGCTGGTTGGACAAACCTGCTGCCGCTGCATCACGGCCATGCCCGGGGGCCCAAAGCAACATCTGCCCTCACAATCGGCGGTGGAGCCGAGCCAGCCGAACATATTCATGCCACCGGACGCCAGCATCACTCAGCTGGGCAATCATCCTCTTCCTCTCTCTTGTCTTTATCTGTTGCTCCTCCTCTTCGTAGCTCAATGATAAGCTATTAGGAAGAAGCTACCCTATAATTTCCCCCCAGCATTGAATGGGCACCTAAAGGTGTGCTTTGAAAATTAGTGATTTGACCTCCTGATTATGCACTGTCAATGAAAGATGGCTTGGTTCTGGAAAGAGGAAGCAGGTGGTTGATTGAGAAGTAAGAAATGTAGTCTTTCTTCCTTTCTGTAAGGGTTGGCAGCCTATGGACGTGTCCACATATCTGCTGTGAATGGTTCTCATTCTGTGACAGTGGCACAACTCAGCAGCTGAGCTTTAACTCTCTCTGCTTCACTGATGCTGTATCGTGCCCTTGAAAGGCGACGGGACTCATACTTTCTCACTAACTATCCATGTTGGTGAATGTGAACACCTTCTGAAACATTTCTCCACACTAATTCATCTTTTATTTATTTATTAATTTGTTTCTGCAGCAAGGTCGAGCCACCCTTAGCCGACTCTGTGGCTGTCATCGAAATGAGAAGCATTCTTCTCATTCCTTGCCAGCCTCCTCATATTTTCAGGATTGGGCCATGAAATGAAAGACACACTTTACAGCCAGCGTTGACTGTAGCGACCTATGACAATAAATGTTTTGTTTCCCTGCACTAAAATGTGACACTTAAGGGCTCTGCTCAGACCTTAATATGTGACGAGCTGCATTGGTTTGTACACTTGTGGAGGCTGTACAGATAAGTTGGACTGGACATCATTCAACATAAATTCAAAGCTAACGTATGTGGATTCTTTTTGCTATTTGATTATGTCATTTTACAATTATAACCCTTATAGTATTTGTTTGTTTTGTTTATAGAAAACATTTGGAGGAGAAAATTCCAAATATTCCCTTAACTGACTTTCATTTTGTTTAAATCAACTAAATTATTTGAACCCCACCTACATTTGATTATTTTCTCTGATTGAAATACATCCTGTTTTATTGGCCACTGGCCAAAATTTTAACTGACCTGACACACAGTTAAAGAGGGAGACGCTACACTGGTTTAAAAAATGTCCCAAATATGGTGATTAAAGCTGCGAATTGTTTCACTTAAATGAACTCGAGTCTTCAGTGTGGAAACATAATGCTTGCAGGATGTATACGTCCAGTTTCTACTGTTTCGTTGATGAAACAGCCAAACAAAAATCTACCAACGTAACATGAATACAACATCGAGCTGAACGAAGGAGAAAAAGCTCAATTTTCAATGTTTCACCTGAGTGTAAAGTGTGTGTAGACAGGGAAACTACAAACGTGCACCATTATAAACTAAACATTTAAAAAAAGAAAAATGAAATAGGAATTCAGCATATAAAAATAAGTGGTACTCACATATTGATCAAGCACAGCAATGCACTTCTGTTCATATTTATAAAATGTTCCTGTCCGGTTAAGGAAAGGGAAAGATCTCAGTTACAGTCCTCATGGCAACCTTTTTAATTACCAGCAGAGACATTTTTTTTATTTACTGCATATCCAGTAATATATGGATATTTTAAACAAATTAAACATAATAATTTTTAATGGAAAATCCTGATGTATAGAACTGCAAATATAACATTTTTACTTTGGGTTTCACTGCCGTTTGAGGCCAATCTACAGCAAAGGTCCCGGTTCAACTTCAGCTAATTTGTCCTACTGAAAAAAAGTCTTTTTTTCTATGAAACATTTGATCAACAAGGGGGGGGGGGGGGGGGGGATGTGGATTTTACCTTGAAATGTGAGCCCTTTGCCTGACTGTAGACCAGAATGCATTTCATTCCAGACACAATGGAAGTCAGATGGCCCTCGTGATTTATCTTCACCTTCACTACCACTGGATGCCATGCTGGTCCTGTGAAGGCTATCTGGACCATTCAGAGCAGGATCCCATCAGCCCCACTGTCTGAGTTATGGTGACACTTCCAGACCACTGCAATGTTGTAGCAATGAGCCTGCTGGGGATTTATTAAAGCGCAACCCCCCGCCCCCACCCGCCTTTTTCTTTTCTGCTCACCTCCCTGCCCCGTCTGTTCACCGCCAGAAAGGATCCTATCTGTCTGCCCACAAACCAGAAACACATGCTCAGCATCTAAGCAGGCTTCAGTCACCTTGACTCGCTTCTGCTAGCATGGTGAGCACAGAGTGACATACAGAAACACGTAAACACACAGCCATGTTTAGGAGGAACTGTGCTTTGGGTGAGTGGCGCTGGGATAGCGTGTTCATCAGAGATTCATTTTGCTTTGGTTTTCTGCAAAAGTTTATTTTCATTGAATCTTTTACCCACGATGTGCTAAAACAGATTTAAAAAATCGTACAGTTTTAATTGTGATTTATTTGGAAGACTTTGATAGTAATGTTAAGAATACTAATAAACTGATGCATCCCTAAGGAATAATAATAATAAAAATAGCAGCTTATTCAAAAAATACAAGTGTATTCATTTGTATTAGTAATATTACAGAAGAAGCTGTAAATGTAAACTTTAGCTATAAAATGTGTTCAACTAGATTTTATCTGAAGCCTTTTAACTTTTAATTTGTTCAGTCAAACTAGTTTTGGTCTCTTTTTCATGTTGATTTTTGTGTTGTTGCTTGAATTGAAATTGCATTTAAATAAACAGGATGGGTTTTGAACAGTGGTTGAAAATCTTTTTAAAGAAGACTACAAACAGCAAATATACGGGAAAAGGGGAAATTATAAACAACAGCTCCTGTTTGTTTAGGTTTGAGGCTCCCTTGTTGAAGGGGGGCTGCCTAAAGTTATTGGCATCATAGTTCAGAGTGTCAGCTCATTCATCTGTATCAGACGCACAAACCACAACCAAGGTAACCCGCATTTTCTCCACAAGCCTCTGTTACAAAACACGAGAGAGGGAAACTTAATGTTTCCTCACTACATCTTGGAATTTACTCCCGTTATTTTTTCCCCTGCCTTTTTTGCTCCCCCTCATCTCGTCCCTCCCCCCTAGAGCGAGAGTCTCCCTGGTTGTGTTGTAGCAGCGCGTTATAAAGCAGAAAGCCTCGCCATTCCTTTCAGATCGGAACGCTCCAACCGCTGAGCGTGCTGGCCATTAGACAGTCAAGAGCTGAACGTGCTCACAACTATGACCCTCCTGCTCCCTCCACCTGGATTAACTCTTAAGTAAGCGCTGGTTGTCGCTACCTGGTCCCGCTAACGTCAAGCCGCGGCAGCAGCCTCACCGGCCGATCGATCCTGTTCCCAATCTGCAACTCTCTGCTTTGTTCTCTTGCCATGGGGTTCGTTGTTTCCTTGTTGCCTGGGCAGCTGATGGGCTTGATTGTGCTGTGAAGTGGATACAAGGTGGATTTATGGTCGTCAAAGCCGAAACTACCATCCGAGGGAAATTAGTGGAAGTTTGAGCTCCGGGAGGATGCAGGTGACGTGTTGGTGCGCCGTGTTCCTTCTGACGCCTGCGCTTTACCTGGTGAGTTAGATTTTTCTTCCAGTTCAACTTTTCTGCACTTCGGTTTTATTCTGTCAGGAAGAAGAAAAGCCGTGTTTGTTGTTGTTTCCACACTGTGTGAGGTCCGTTACCCTTTCAAGCGTGCGTACTCCAAATGCATTTACATTGGCAGTGAGACTGGCGACTGTTCGGGGGATTCCACCTTATATTGCACTGCTTAAAGTATAGAAGTGGAATTCAAAGTTTAGATTCACACTTTATTATAACTATGGAACAGTAGGACTTGTGACAGGTGTGTCTTACGCTCAAATTCGCTGTGCGTAATATGCGCGAAGGAAATTTCCTCAAATATATTACATGGTATGTTTTAAAATTATACTTTTCATTTTGAACAGGTACAAATTGTAACACCTACATGTTCGATCGCAGACAGACACAGCAGTAGAAATGTCTCACGAGGGCGCCCTAACAAACCAAAACTCCCGGTCAGTCGGGTCGTCTTACGCAAACTGTGGAGCCTCTTAGGCTGGAAAGCAACGAGAGACGGAAGTTGGAGTTTGAGATCGGTTTAGAGAAATATGACAAATGAGCTTTTCTGCATACTTTAGAATGATTTCTGTAGCTAATTAATAAATAAATAAATAAATCATTTGAGCAGATTAAACAACTGAAACATATTTCGCAAAAAACTAACAACGTGTTTGCTTGAAAAGACGCAATTCAGCTTCGGGTTAATATAATACAAGTCTAGTCATAAGTGGGTTTTTTATTTTGAGATGGAAAGAATACAAAACAATAAACAATAAACAAACAATAAACAAACAAATAAACAAACAAACAAATAAACAAACAAAAACAATACTGATTTAGGCTCATCTGGCCGCACAAACGTGATTTAACAAACTGTTGATGATCGTCTACTTGGAAAAGAGCGACATATAAGCTTTATTCTCGGGCCTGATATTTCGTATAATTTGAGAAAACAAAAAGTGGAAACATAAATTTGATTCTATTTCATTTTTTTCTTCGTCTTCTGTAAGTCTTTAATTTAGCTGAGCAAATGCCATAACAGTGGAGTTACATATATATATTGCAGACAATATTCCGTTTCATTGAAGCAGAGCGTTCACGGGGTAATTTCAGGTTCTCTGAAAACAGCTGTCGTCATTAAGAAATCATAATTCTTTTTGCTTTGTTTGTTTTAAATAAACAATGACCAACTAACTAAACACACAGCCGCATTTAAGTAACTTTCCCCTTCTTTGTCCCGGATAACATCTGTGTATCAGTTTTGCGGCGGTATTATGGGTCGTATCCACCCCCCCCCCCCCCCCCAATGTACATGACTCGTTTATTGAAAATAAAATAAAATAAAGGGGAAACATGGTTCGGAGGGGAGCTGGCCAAGGTGCTGAAATCATTGAGCGCACACTCTGAAGC
This sequence comes from Neolamprologus multifasciatus, assembly GCF_963576455.1. Classification (NCBI taxonomy): domain Eukaryota; kingdom Metazoa; phylum Chordata; class Actinopteri; order Cichliformes; family Cichlidae; genus Neolamprologus; species Neolamprologus multifasciatus. The sequence goes on along the minus strand of NC_140459.1, from coordinate 33,262,585 downwards.
ATACACAGAAACACGGAGACGTCACAGGAAATATAACAGGCCTAAACACGAGATTATTTTAAAATTAAAATTAAAATTGAAATGGTCACTGTGAACTAAACTCAGAAGCCTGTGTTGTGTGACCACTTTTTGACACCATTCTCTTCTTGACATTAATTTGCAAGTGGACTCCAATCTTTGGGGAGTACTCTCTGAAATCCCCCCTTAATGTTTCCTGTTTCTGTTTCAAATTTGGAGGCATGGTATCAGTTACAGTAATTAAAACAGATTGTGAGTTTATTGTAGAATTGTCACACATTCCACAATATCCATTTTTAATATTGTGGAATGGTAATGTCAATTCACAGTACAATAAATCCTGTTTGGCATGTTGAATTGAGTATGGAATGAACACACACACACACACACACACACATACACACACACACACACACACACACACACACACACACACACACACACACACACACACACACACTCCGACAACTCGGCTAGGATAAGCAGAGCTTATAATAGAGCCCGTTAACTATCAGCCTTATCCACCGCAGCGAGGATTAGAGCTGAACTTTGATGGTTTTATTTTGTGTTAAAGGCTCTTGTCTCTGCTTAAGCCTCTTGTCTGAGAGCTGTGCCTTGACCCTGATAACAGCACAGTCTAGGTAGACCGCTGCACATGTAAAACACACAGCAGGACTTTTACTTAAAATGTCCACTATTTAATTTTCACGCGTCTTATTTCCATCTTATTATTACAATTATTTATGTAAGTGTCACATTGATTTATTCAAACAGTTATTATGGATAATATTTTGGAGCTTCATCCTGTCTTTCTTAGACACCTTATGAAACGGTAATCTAAAACTATATTTAATTACAGTGCATTCATTTCATTAAAGTCTCATAGTTTCTTCATTACTGTTTAAATATGTCTACACACCCATCCTTATTTTCCACTTATGCAATTCAGGGACCTCACCCGTTATTATATTATATTATATTATATTATATTATATTATATTATATTATATTATATTATATTATATTATTAATTACACAACCTTTCCTCTTGTGGTAATGATCTTACTATCTTGCTGGAACATTCTATTGATTTTAATTTTGGCTCGTGTTGTATTATTATTTGATGCTGTAGTGACTCTTTTTTGTGGTTGGATGATCTCATCAGTTTGTCTTGTACTTATTTTTATAGTTAATAGACAGAAATTCTGACAACATGAGAGATTTAAGGATTTGAGTCACTGACAACAGCTTAAATACCAAACTGGCCTTGAGACAGGATACTGTCAGACAGTGAGGTCTTTCGGGTCTGTAACTCCCACTGTCCCTCTCCCAATCCCCCACTCCCCTCCCTCTCACCCTTGGGACTAAAGGATGCAGTGGTCCCATTGGCACCAGTCGTCGTAGTCCTATTAAAGTGTTATTATAAACCAGTGCATTGGATCCTACAATGTCAAACTGTCTGTGTGGGAGGCAGGAAAGAAAGATGACTACAGCACACCTTACACAGTGTGACCAGCCTATTATCACTACCTCCACTACTCGTTCACCGTTCTCCTGACCCCCTTCTCAGCACAACCTTCACTTCCACATTCCTCTATAATCCCCCCCCCTCCCCCCCCAAAAGAAACAACATAAAACAACCAATATGCTTTCGTTGAGCTGTTTGAAGCTTAAATCAAGAGCGGGCCAGCATTAATTGAATTATATAGCAAATGGATTCTTGTAAATGCCCACATGCTGTGCGACTGAAGATAAATACACACATACACACACAAGTGGACAAGTGCATTGTGTGGTCATCAAGTAAGAGCTGCTGAACGTGTGAAGCTTTCCTTTTTCAGTCCAGATGTCGACTAAGTGAACATTTCTCTCAGTTCCTTCTTCAACCTTTGTGCTACTTAGCTTTTAAAGCAGCATGGAGGCGTCACTTTAGAGCTATGAGAGCTTGGCTGCTGGAAAGAGCCGAGTACAAAAGGGCTCAGAGTTCAGTCTCAGATAACAACAATGCAATTCCCCCACTGCTGCTGTTCCTGCCGCTGCCTTAGTGGTCTCAGCTCAGCCCAGCTACCCAGCTCTGTTACACTCACTGGTTTTCATTTAGTGACTCCACTGAGTCTTTAGTGACTAGTCACCAGCTGCTGTGAATTATTTCATCTACATCAGCGGTTTGCAATGTGAAGATTCACGAGGAGGTTTGGATTGTTCGGAAAAACGTTCCATTTGTTTTTGGAGAGGTTCTGTAGGTTTTGTGGGAATATAAACCTTCATTATTTAGTCCGTTATACAGTCCTTTTGTATTCTTACTGACCACTTGAAGGGCTTAAGTACAAGCCACATTCATGTAGTATTAATATACATCTATGGTCAGTTTAGAATCCTCAACAAGCCAACATGCAGGTCTTATTGGAGAGAACCCACGTGAGCACAGGGTGAGCAAGCAAGCTTCATACAAAAGAGTTCCCTGCCTGGATTTGAACCCAGGACTTTCTTTCTGTGAGTATTCATCCTATCACCATGCTGCCCCCAACCTTTTATTTTAAATGACAGAAATAAAACCTCGTGTTTTTCATGGCACCAGTCTCAAAGCACACAAGTTGTGATAACCGTTTGATATTTTGATCTTTAGCAGACAGGAAAATTTGATCAGTTTATCACAGTCGGTTTCACTCTTGTTTATAGTGTCTGTCCTTCCAACGATAACACAAATCAGAGATGATTAAAATAAAAATCAACACTATTTCTTTTTGCTTTGCAAGGTAGATTAATAAATAACTGATTCGAGGAATTTTAAAACCTTTTCCCTACTCCCCACGTTGTTATTTAGAATTTCAATTGGCAGCAAGAAAGATAATTATTATGGTAAAACTGTATTCATTAGAGAAGGTTTAAAAGAATTAGTAAAACTAGATATATCTACCCATTAAAATTTCAAAGTAATCTATGAGAAAAGCAAACAATAAAAATATTCTTCTGGAAAAAACATAATGGAAGCATAGAATCAAACTGTGATTCAAATCCAGACTTTTTCTCTATCGTTTGAAAATGAAAATAGAAACAAATAATACATAAAGAAACTTCTCAAATAAATGACTCACTTTTTCATAATTATTTTCAAGCCTAAATATTAGGGGTGGGGGAAAAATCGATACTATGTAGTATCGTAATATTTTGTTTGCTAATAATGTATGGATACAGGGACAGCAGAAATCGATATTTTGTTACAAAAAAGCTTTTTGTGCTCTGACTTCAGAGCATGTTGATCCTTTTTCTGAGCAAGAATCCTGACATTCCTTCACTGTCCAAATGTGTTTAACTTTTTTATGGCAGCAATAAACATGTCAGTTTACTTATTTTAATTTAAGACATGTTTTATTTTAATTAAGTTTAAAACTTTTTTATTTGATGTAAAATTATATTTTGTTTTAATTGACTTTCAAATTCTTCAGTTGCTGAAGGGGCTGCATAGTTTTCATAAACTGCATAGTTCAGAATAGCTATAATTGTACCAGATGGTTGATTCAGTTAAGTTGGACTAGACTGTAATACAAACCGTTCAGTTTGTCAACAATCAAACTGAAATGAGAGAAAGACTGAGTGTGAGACTTTGATATTAGAGAAAATGAATATTGATAAAGTTTACCTTTATGTACAGAATCTGAATATCGCAAAATATTTTAAAAAATTGCAATAATATCGTATCATGCGTGAAGTATTGTGATAATATCGTATCGTGGGATATATGGTGATTCCCACCTCTACTAAATATATCAAATTCTTTATGAATTACTTCATGAAATTTATGAATGACCAATCTAATACTTTTGCCTTACAAGTTTATTGTATTCTACATTTGAGATATTACGCTGCATCAGTTTATTAGTCAAACATCTGTATTGGACAGTATTTTCATTTTTATGTCCATCAACCATTAAAATGACATTCAGCAGCGGTAATGAAATGGTTATTGGAGAATTTAGTCTATTTTATATATTGGAGCCAATTTTACATCTTTAAATGAATATCATACAAATCATAAGATTTTGTGATAAATCATTGTTGTTTGTTTATTTTGTTTACAACAAATGATAGGCAAGTTATGTTAAAGGTCATTATCTGCATAGAATTTTATAATCTTACCACTGGAATCTAAAAATCCTTTCTTTCTCTTAGTGGTTATGTAAAAATAATAATAAAGAACTTGAATTTACAGGGCAGCTGTTTTGCTTTCACTTTTATACTGTCATATATATATGTATGTTTCACAATATTTATTTAAATTAACTTTATTTAAAATGTCTTCATATATATATATATATATATATATATATATATATATATATATATATATGTAAGGCCCATGCTAAAACAACTAGAAATTAATCTTGGAACCTCATGTGTGGAGTTCACCTTTGACCTTCAATCAGGACACTGCTGTGCGTCTGGGCAGGCAGACTGATTGTGTAGAACTTTAAATTGATGCATCAAGGAGACTCAGTCTTCACACTGCATGAACTGTAACCTCTGTGATCCTGCTTGTGAGTTCCGGATTGTCTGAGCTCAGACAGTTTTCTCCCACAAACAGTCAAAACAGCACTTGACCTTGGTGTTTCACCATAAAGTCAGTGGTAATCGCACCTACTGTGGTGCGTGGAATCGGCACTTAAGTCCGTCGCTTATTTCTTTTCTCTGCATGCACCATCCAGGGATGATTATTCACATCCAGATGAGGGCAAATGAGGGATATGTAGCTTAAATTTGCATCTCTGTTGATGTTAAAGGAGAGAGGAATCAACCTTAAATATTCCCACAACAGCCCCGCAGACTTTGCAGCCATAGAAAATGGTAGTATTGTTATTGTGTGTGTGTGTGTGTGTTGCTAGTGCATTATGTTTGAAATGGTAAGAGTGTGTGATTAATGACTACAGCCTCTATTCTCTGCTCCTTGCATTGCTCCAGATTTTCAATCGTGTTCGCAGTTCAAAGGTTAAAGCTGGAGCTGATCGTTGAAGGGTGTTGTTCTGAAAAATCCAGCCCTGCTTACGACCTGGGTTTGATCCTGAGGGAAGCCTCAACCCACCCCCCACCCAGCACTTGCTCCCCTCTCCACATAGAGCAATCCTTTTATGGCGAAGTGTGTGACACCTTGATAGCAGCACTTTGAAGCAGCCCATGAAGCAAAGTGTTTCTAAAGGAAGGAAGGGACTAGATAACCTCATTCCACCTGCTTTACATCTCCAGGTATTCGTGTAACTCTGGAGTCTGCCATGTGTTTGGTTCATTGCAGCTAAAGAGATAGCACAAACCTACAGCACTCAAACTGAAAACTGTTTCACTTGGGTTGATTCAGATTTTTTGAGGGTTTTTTGGACCCAGCATCCAGGAGCTCGTGTTACAGAGCTATAAATGGTGGATACAGCATCATACCTGTTTGTTAGATGCATCTCTTCTGCTGCCAGAAAAACAACAAAACAAACTGTTAATGTTTTAATAAAATCAATGCGAAAACAAACAGCAGCCATGATGACCAGTGAAATATCTGCATGTACAGAACTATCAGTTATTTAAAATAAATGTTTCAGTTTCAATTTCAGTAGCAAAGTGAAGTCAACATTATTTGTTACTTGTGTTATATATATATATATATATATATATGTATATATATATATATATATATATATATATATATATATATATATTAGAGGTGGGAATCACCATACATCCCACGATACGATATTATCACAATACTTAACGCATGATACGATATTATTGCAATTTTTAAAAATATTTTGCGATATTCAGATTCTGTACATAAAGGTAAACTTTATCAATATTCATTTTATCTAATATCAAAGTCTCACACTCAGTCTTTCTCTCATTTCAGTTTGATTGTTGACAAACTGAACGGTTTGTATTACAATCTAGTCCAACTTAACTGAATCAACCATCTGGTACAATTATAGCTATTCTGAACTATGCAGTTTATGAAAACTATGCAGCCCCTTCAGCAACTGAAGAATTTGAAAGTAAATTAAAACAAAATATAATTTTACATTAAATAAAAGTTTTAAACTTAATTAAAATAAAACATGTCTTAAATTAAAATAAGTAAACTGTCATGTTTATTGCTGCCAAAAAACAAGTGAAACACATTTGGACAGTGAAGGAATGTCAGGATTCTTGCTCAGAAAAAAAAACAACTTTTTTTGTAACAAAATATCGATTTCTGCTGTCCCTGTATCGATACATTATTAGCAAACAAAATCTCACGATGCTACACAGTATCGATTTTTCCCCCCACCCCTAATATATATATACATATCCTTGAGCACAGGTCTTCCAGAGGCCTGGCAGCTTGAGGGTCCTTGCTGTTCCAAGGACAGTGTTCTTCTAGACAGAGATCTCGGATGAAAGCAGGAGAATATGCAATTTGGTGTGTCATTTTTACTATTATTATTATTTATTGTATTATTATAATAGATTAACATTATTTATACAAATAATTTATAATGATTCATTTTATTATTATAAACACATTTCAAAGTATTCCAAGTTTAAAATGTATTAAGAGACATCATGATCACAACATGTGACCTGAACATAGGTGGATGTGGCACACACACACACACACACACACACACACACACACACCACAATTTTGTCCATATATACTTTACTAAAGATATATATATATATTAGGGGTGCAACGATACTCGTATCGATATTGAACCGTTCGATACAGTGCTTTCGGTTCGGTACGCATATGTATCGAACAATACAACATTTTTAATTTATTTTATCAACTTTCCTTCTGATGGTGCTGTCTGTGTTGAGCGCTCAGTGGATCTGCGCTCGACAGTGCAGCCTAGGCGGAGTAGTCGAACGCAGATTCACTGAGCGCAGGGCAAGCTAGCGAGACAGAAGCTAAGCTCGTTGCAACATGGCAAATTGAACCTCCCCCACCCTCATTCAGATCTGGCCTTTGGAACTATTTTGGTCTTCATGTGACGTATGACCCTGAAGGTAAGCGCGTCATGGACTAAAGTAAAACAGTATGTTGGATGTGCCACGCAATGCTCAATTACATTGGTGGGAACTATTGTGTTAGCGCAGTTAGCTCGCTAACGTGTTGGCCGTCCAGCCCCACGCACGGGGCGATCCGCGGTAGCTCGTTAACGGAGATTTGCCGTGTTGTGGCGTTAACGTCATTTCAGATTAACGCTGACAGCACTAGTGGGAACACAACGAATATGACTGCACATTTACTCCGACATCATCCTAGTGCAAAGACAAGTGGAAGCAGACAAAAACAACAAGCACGCATGCTACAAACTTTACCCGAGTCATTTAGACAGCCGTTAGCACATGATTCTCCTTATGGGGACCTGATATGTTTAATATGCTGCTGAGAATATAGCCCAGAAGAAGCGTATAGTATAGCTTTTATTTTGGAAAGAGACATTTCTCTGTAATAAACTCTCTTTTTCAAAGATGAGTGATTTCTCCATCAGATAGATTAATTTTTTATTATTTTGTTGTTTCAGCAACATTAAATGTAAAAACTGTACTTTTGAGTTAAAATATATATTTATAATTTTAATAAATGACAAATTAAAAAGGCATGAACATTTTTTTGTATCGAAAAAATATAGAACCGTGAATTTTGTGTATCGTTGCACCCCTAATATATATATATATATATATATATATATATATATATATATATATATATATATTAGTAAGGAAATGTCACAGCATTATCAAACATTTTAGAAAATAAAAGGATAAAAGCAGAAGGAAGAGGAGAAGTGGAAGTGGTGGAAATAGTTAAAATGGCTGCGTGTGTGTGTGTTTGTGCTGGGGGGGGGGGATGCTTCCCTCCACTGCCTCGGCAGTGATGGATCTGCCATCGGAGCTCTTGTCTGCTGCACAGTCCAGCAGTCACAGCATCCACTGATGGGAATTACGAGCCATGTCCGTTATCTCCTACTTTAGATCTTTCCATCCTGTTGGGATACTCGGGTATGTGGGTGCTGTCACTTCACTGCAGACACATGTATAGATGATTTATGAAAAAAGTGAGTGAGTGATGAATACCTATGTGTGCTCTCAAAACTTGGGATTAGCCCCATATATTGCTTGACATTATTGCACTATTTGTGTGAAATCATGACAGCGAAATCAGGGAGGATTTTACTTAACAGTGTAAAATCCAAGGAGCTGGAAAAGAATTGTGTTCATCTCAAAGTCAGTAGAGATTTTCATTTTAAGCTGTTTTCTATATTACAACTCATTAAACCTCCAAGACACTCCTAAACTTATTAGAAAAACAAACAAATAAACAAATGTGTTAAGCAACCTTTGACACAACCACAATGTGAGTAAACCATTTGAATCAATTAACCCTTAATAATCCTAACTCACTCTTCTTCACAAAATAGTCCAATCAAATGGAAGTCTTCAAATTAAAAAAAATGTTTTCCCATTTTTAAGTCTCCCGTTTGTCCAGTACAAAGCTCCACTGTCCACAGAGTACTCATCCACTTAACTATCGTTTAACTGGTCTCATAATGACAACTCGTACTTAACTTTGATATCATCGGTAATCAGTTATGGAAATCAAAACACCATGGTGTGCTAATTGTTTATATTTACAGGTAAGTCCTTTAACCATTCCAATTCTGCCAGCAACAAAGAGACATAGATATAGATGCAGACAGATATAATGTGATATAATGTGAATGTGTGAGCATCATATAAATTAATGACCCATTGACACCCAATGAGCCTGAAGTGAGCTAGCCAGTTTCCATGCTCTGACTGAAGGATAAATAAACACAGCAAATAAAACATACAGCTCTCTGAAACCACCTTGGATGTAAATAATGACAGAAACAACAGCAGGTTTCTTTTTAGGGTTATTGAAGTTGAGCTAGTTCATACATAGTGGTGTGCTACCTGGTGGGTAGAAAGGGAAATGTAGTGGGAGTCACATAGCAAAGACAGATTAATGAACAGTCAGCAAGCAAGAAAAAAGAGAAGAGAAAAAAAATTGAACATATAATACACAATATGTAAAACATGATATAATACTCAAAGGTTTTAATTACAACATATTTAATTTCTTAAGCTTAGATACTCTTTTCTGAACTTTGCCGTTAAGGCTGCACACAGGGCAGCTGTGGCTACAATGTAGCTGCCATGACCAGTGTGTGAATGAATGTGTGGATGACTGGTTGTGTAAAGCGCTTTGGGGTCCATAGGAACTAAGTAGTGCTATACAAATACAGGCCTTTTACCATTTAGGAGGCGTTAAATTTAGTATTTAGGAGTGAAAATTTGCTGGTGTGGATAAGAAGCTTTCCAAGAATTATAAATTAATTAGCAACAACTATCACTGTCCTTAAGAATACTTTTATCTATACCCAATAGTAGGGCTGCAACCAAAGATCATTTTGGTAACTAATCTGCCAATTTCTTGTTTTGATTAGATGATTATTTCAGTAACTCTTATCTCCGTTTCCTGAGTTTGTCCTGCAAAGAGGCCCATGCACCTCTCAAATGGCTGAAGTCATGACAGAGAGCATCTTTAGTGTGGTTATCAGCAGCTGGCTGCTCACTCCCGAGCATGTCTGCTGCAATCGTGAATTCATGAACCGAATCATCTGTAAACTTTGGAAACTTTACAACTTTGGAGCCAGCCTTCCACTGGTGGTTCAGAAACCACTTACTGCTAAAGCGACAGAGTGAAAGTGGACAGCATATCATTGATTATTGGTTCTGTTATTAGTTAGCTAACATAAATTAATATATGCCTATTGACCGCAACCAACCAACCAACCAACCAACCAACGAGGTGTTGTAATGTTCTGACAGAAGACGGCACTAAACATGTTTTTAAACTTGAGGCACTCAAATGTAGCTTCACAGATGTTACATCTGTGTCAGTTTCTGAGAGCTGTTGTGTAAATGGTGTAAATGAACCTTTATATGTAGTGTTTCATGTCCTAATCATCACAATTATTAAGAGGAGAAAAATCTAAAGTTCTTAAGGTGTGTGTGTTAGTCCCCATAGGGAAATTGCTCCTCTGCATTTAACCCATTCACCCAGTGAAGCAGCGGGAAGCCACCAATGCAGCGTCCGGGGAGCAGTGTAGGGATGGTACCTTGCTCAGGGGTACCTCAGGGTAACCGTTCAGTGGAGTCGAACCCCCAACCTTCCGATCATGGGGCCACCACTCTACCTACTGAGCTATCCCTGCCCCATCGTGATTCAGTTAATGATTCTAAACGAGACTGCTTTTCATGTGATATTATATCTATATCTGTTATTCTTCTCCAGTATTTATATTGAATCAAAGCAAAACGCTGGCATTGAATCTCCAATCACAACAGAACTGCTTTTGAAACCCTTGGTTCAGTTTCTGTAATGAAACAAGAGAAATGTGAGTTATGGAGAAGAAGAGGATAAAGGGAAGAGGCTGCTTCATGAGTACGTTATTCCAATTTGTCCTCAATACAGCGCGTCTATCAGAATGGACTGTTTGTGCTGTCACTGTCACTCTCAGCAAACAGGTTGAAATATAATGCATCTGAGGAAAAGCACACTGCACAATTGTCAACAGATGATTTATTTATTTCTTTAGATGGAACAATAAATTGTCAGTCTTTGTGTAAGGCACAAGAGAAAAGGTTTTATTTATTGGTTTATTTTTTTGTTTTGTAACAATATATTTAACAATATAAATCTGATTACTACGATGCTTAAAGGCTTCTTTTTATACCTGAGAAAACCTGAGAAAGTTTAATTTTGATTTAAATTAGATTTATTACTTTCTGTCAAAAGTTAACCATAGAAAACGTGCTGTCAAATTATCAATGCTATATTCTATGTTATCTTTGATCTATAGGTTACATTTCATAGGTATGTATGATAAATGTAAATCTTTATTTTTAACATAAACAGAAGTGTTATAGAAGAACACACAGAAAATGAAAAACTAAACTCATCTGGTCAGTTCCAAATAAATAATTTACATTTAAAATTTAGTAAATTAAAAACAATCTCTCTCTAAGTCTTAAACAAAATGCCGAACATACACTATATCATTTCTTCTGTATAGGTTGAACTACATTAAATCCTTGTGTAACAACCACATAAATAAACATTCTGTATTCAAAAAAAATTCAAGAAACTTTTAAATGGAAACAAAGGAGAAGAAAAACAAAACTGACAGATCAATTCAACTGTGGCCGGCTTCAAGGGAAGCAATAAATAAATATCAACATAGCTGTCTCACTACACTATTGTAGCTGGGAGGGGCCATCTGAAGGTAATGTTTACGGCCCATGAGGTAATGATGTTAATCATGCTCTGAAATTTGACATTTTTAACGGTGCTTTTACTGACATCATGGATTCCAGGATGTGCGTCTGGGTGAAATCACTGTGCCCTCTGGGCTGAATTTTATTGATACACTATTTCACCTATAAGTTACATTAGTTCATACAGTTTGCTAATGAATTTAAACACCCATATCATTGACAAGTTTTTGCAGTGCAAACTCAGTTTAATCATCAATTAACTGTAATTTAGTGTTTCTGGTAACCAGCACGAGTGACGAGTACACTGAACAGATGAGCGCATGCAAGTCAGACTTTGGGAAGTAGCCCTCAATGTGTCTTTGAATCTAAAAAGAGGTCGTTCACCAGCTTGTGCAGCTCGTTTTAAAACATGATGCTACTTGTGAATTTCAAAACAAATGTAAATGTGTCGATAATATTCTGTGTCAACAATCATTTATCTGCTTCTGTATCCAGAGAAAAGCTCTCTCCTGTTCGTCCAAGATTGAGTTTCAAAACATTTACATTTCTTCATGTGCTGCATTTCTTTATGAGTGTACTACACATGTGGGGTTGCAATTGCATGTTTGTGCCATAAAAGATATATATGTATATATATATATATATATGTGTGTGTGTGTGTGTGTGTACCATCTCATCTATCTATCATCCATGCAGGATCTCAAGATGCAAGATGTCCACCGTCACCAAGAATACAATTTGTAACACACAACACCAAAATGGATTGAAATCTTGCGGTGCCTACAAGTGTCCTGTGTTCAAAAAGGCATACGTGCAGGCTCACTTTGCCAGTGAATATTGAAATGATTCAGAGAAGGCTTGGGAGAAAGCACTGTGGTCAGATGAAACCAAAATCAAACTTTATTGTATCAGCTCGACCCGCCTGGTTTGGAGGAAGAATGCTGAATATAACCCAAAGAACACCATCCCCACATTAAGCACAGAGGAGGAAACATTATGCTTTGGGTTTGTTTTTGTGCTGAGGGTACATGACAACTTAATCCCATTGAAGGGCCAATGAACCAGGCCGTGTACTATAAAAACTTGGATAAGAATCCGTCAATCAGAACACTGAAAATGGGTTTTCAAGTACAACGATGACTCAAAACATACTAAGGTGACAAAGGAGTGACAAAAAAGATGCATGTCAAGGTCATGGAGTTGCCTAGCTAGTGTGCAAAATACTAAGGGAAATCTGTGGAGGGAGCCAAAGCTTTGCGTTGCCAAGTGGCAGCCCAAAATCCTAATCCCTTTATGGAATTTCTGTAATGAGGAGTGCACCGAAATCCCCTCCTGAGATCTGTGCAAGTGGTGGATATCCTGTCTCTCTCCATTAATATGAAACTACACACACACACACACACACACACGCACGCACACACACACACACACACACACACACACACACACACACCCCAGGGTGGCACTGTTGCACAGTATAAAAAATTGAATGATAAAATTAATGTCACTGCGCACTTAAAAGTTGTTTATACTGCTTCATTAATCAATACATTACAGGCAAAGACATTTGTGTCCCTTTTGCTATGTGGGGCAAAAGGCTGTTGTGATGGAATAGGCCAATGATTGTCCTTATCAGGGCCCCATTGCAGCAAATGACAGTGCTTCATTACTTACTGCAGCCCTGAAGATTGTGGCCATATTGATTTTTAGATTTGATTGCCTCTGAATGGCTTCCAGTCACAGCAGAGGGGAGAAAAAACAGGTATGAGGAGTGTTTTTCTGCGGCTGACAGCTGTCAGTCAGCACAATGATATTCATCCTTTAAAGGAAGTAGAGCAGGGGACCTTCTGTTCCTTGCTTATCTCTATTCCTTATTTATCGACTCTCAGACTCCTTGTCTTGTTATCTCCTCTTCTGACTTTCCATTCTCCACACTCTCAGAGCCACATGAATAACTTCTTATCAAGGTGACCCCTGACTTCAAATATTCCTTTCCTTCAATCAGATGTATTTCCCCTCATTGTTTGCCATATAGCACAAAAACGCGACGAAATGTTTCGCTCACTGAAAACGTTACGTCGAGATGACTAGAATGTAACTAGAAACTAGAAACTTTCAAGGAAGTGGATCGAACATTGCTGGACTCGGACATGCTGTCAGCTGCCCAGACATGAGAAGGCCACGGTGAGGAAGATAAGGACGACGTGGAATAGTGGAAGAGAGAGACATGAAATGCAGAATGCAAGATGAAATGTTGATGTCCATCTTGGTCACTATTCGAGACGGCTTCCTCGTCGGCTTTTATTGAGTTTCTTCAAAGTCGGCTTGTGTGCTGGACCTAATCACATGCTGTGTCACGTGCCTGTGCTGGCCACAGAGGGGCTACATGGGCATGGTTCCTGGAAAAGTCACGGGCTGCTGTGTTAGCACGAGTGTTAGCATGAGTATGTGTGTAATTTGTGTATTTTGTGCTTAAAGGAGATTCAAACTTAAAGTATAGTACACTAAAAATAATAAATACATCAAAAATAATGTTACACTCAGCAAAATAGTTTGATTACACTGCAATTACATCTTCCAACAAATTAGTTCATTCTTATAAATTTTCATTTCATTTCCTTGGTCAATCAATGGTCAATGGTAACTTTATTGTCCCTAACGGGAAATTGATTTGCAGTATGTCCGTACAAACAAACAGACAACCAACACATCACATACACTCACCAAAATAATATAATATAAGCCTGAGAAAACAACCTAGATTTTTCATCAAAAAAGTGCAATGTGCAATGGCAACAACACTTATGGTTTAGTGTTATTAACTATGATAATAGCAGTAGGTACAAAAGACAATCTATGTCTCTTTGTCTTCACTGCAGGCACTTTAAGTCTCTTTTCAATTCTCTTAGAATTCATCCATTAAGAATATGTAGAAATGGGTGGTTTGTGGAAGCTGCCATGTTACCCCACCACATTGAACACAGTGGCCAAGACGGACATTTTCATTTTGCCTAATTGTGTTTTGTTGTGAGATACCAGCTACTGTTGTCATATGTCTTATATGTTACTTTATTGTAAAGCTAAAAAATAGCTCTTTCAAACCACTCTGCTCACAATAAAATAAAAATATAATGAATTAAAGGAAGGCTGGACATCAGACTGGTCATAAGTGATATGATGATCCAGCTCTGGAAGGAGGGGCACTATTCATCATCTCATTTGGAGATGCCCTGAGGTTGTTAGGTATGCAAACAAGCGCATGAGGGGCATACAAAATACTGAGTGCCATTTTAAATTTCTGCTATAAAATTTCAGCCAAATGGATTAGCCTGCCATGACAGTTTTTCACTTTGATTTTTGGGGTGTCTTTGAATTCAGCCCTTTGCAGCTTAATAATTTTCATTTCCATCAAAAAAGGGGCGTTCCAACACCAGTCGATACAAATATCCATTATCATATTTTTACAGCTACTTTTTTCCAGGGTTACTTCGTTGCTTTAGCAGCAACTTGAGAATATTCATTTGAGTGATGCATTTTCAAAATATTTCAGTTACCAATAGCAACAAACATAATACAAAGTAGAAAAAAATGTCTTAAAGTGTTGAACTAAAGATAATCAAGTCCTCTTTAGCACATGTTCCTTGTATCGTAATGTTTCCCTGTAAGGTTTGGGAAACTTCACAGAGCAAAAAAGGGCAGTTTCTGGCACACAGCATTGTGCCGCTACCTTTATCTCTCATTCTGTGTATGCTACAGCATTTATAAAACCAATTACTGCTGATGGGAGTTCCTCTGAACAGGTAGTGAGGTGTCTCTGCACTAATTCATCCTGTCGCTTTGATGGATTTGCTCACCTCTCTAAGCGGTGTGTCCAAAGCGCCGAGAGAGCACGGCCGATCTGTCAGGCTTCACAAGTCATTACTTAAAACATGAACAGCTCAGGACAACGCAGAGAGCAGCCCCACCGTGATGATCTGCTAAAGACATGTATGTTCTTGTCTGTGAGAGTGGACAGAAAGCAGACTGGTGCAGTAGTTGTGATGCGTTGGGAATATGTATGAACCAGGAGATTTGGGTTGGACCCTTAGGAATACATTCAGTTTTCCCAGTGGTAGTGAGAAACCTTTGTTGAAGCTGCATTAAATTAGAATGTCACAGCTGTTAGAACAGCCACGCTTATGAGCCAAGGAAAGTAAGCCATATAATTGTGTTTAAACATTAGTTTAAAACCAAACATTCAGTATTTGCTCTTAAACTGATCATTTTGCTCTTTGAATTCCTCTGTCTGTGCATCGGTGTTGCAAGTCTGTTAATTTAATCCTTATATAAGGTGTTCTAGAAACATTGGTACATATTAACAAAATACTATTAGGGATAGTCCGATCCAACTTTTTGGGATTCTGACCTAAACCTTGGGCTATGAGTATCTTCCAATACCAAGTATAGATCTAATATCAGTGTTAATAATAATTAATGAGTTATCAGTTTCCTCACTGTGGGGAAGTGTTTATGTGTAAAGAAACCTTGACCTTGACTTAAACAGCTTTCCTTATACGTTTTAATATTTATTAAAGAATTAACAAATAAAAAGAGTCCTGTGATACATAATGAAAAAATAAATGAAGTCACAGTAGCTTCTCCTGTTACACATGCAGGTGTGGAGCTGACAGGGTCAGTATTGGACCAATATCAGATAGATCCTGGACATACAAACACAGATAGATAGATGTGCAAAGCAGCCGGTATTTGTATTTGTTGAGGGGGAAAAGTATTTGTATTTGTATTTGAGTAAAATTCAAAATAGGCGTAAAAATTTAGGGTTTTTTTGCGTTACACTTCTAATTAACATTATAGTGTAAGTATTCTTTAGTAGTGGTGCTGGTGGGTACCAGGATTATGATGCTTTAAGTGCATGTGATTATGCATAACAGATGTTGACAGATGTTTGATATAACTGCCTCTGCTGATCTGACTTTTGCACACATTACATATCAGTTTGGTTTCATCTGCAGAGTGTAAAATGCTTCCACACAGAACTTGATCAAGTTGTTTTGGCTTTTCTGTTTGACCAAATCCATGTGGGAAGTTTCAGCTAAGTTAATGAGTGACGGGAAGCTATGCTAAGGTTAACTAGCCTGTAGCCTATATCTTGTTGTCTGCAAAAGACAGAGTAACTTAAATGTACCATATAACTCCCACAAGTGCATACAATTCGACACAACTACAGAAGCATTGTTTTATCCTTTTAAACCGAACTTTAGCGTTACTCTGTCAACAGCCTATTGTCCAATTACCAAGCTAACAGAGCTACGTAAACAGAGCGAACATGAGAGCACCTGACTGCAGACGTCATTAATGCAGCGTAATTGATTAATCTCCTGATCCTCGCTAAAGTTATAAACTGCCTCTGGAACCCAGTTAAGGTACAAAAACATCTATTTAACAAAAATAGTGATGCAGTTCAGTCTTTTACCGCTCAGCTGAGTCTTCTCTGCTGCTGCTGTGTGGAGCACATTCACCTTTTACACGTCACTCACTCATCCGGGCATGCACTGCGGTCTAATAAAGAAACTCAGCTTTTTGATATAAAGTTTTTCTTGTTCCCGAATACAAATATTTTTTAAAGTATTTGTTCAAAATAAGTATTCGTAAAAAACACGATATTCGTGCCTATCTGCATACCGTATTCGGGTTCAGCTCCAACCCTAATAGACAGATAGATAGATCAATGAAGTACATTTTTAATAGATTTAATAACCACTCCAAAGCCTTTATTTTCTTGTTTTGTTTGTTGTGTACAGAAAATAGCTGTGTAACACAATGTCAAAGCATGAAAAAGTATTTTTAATAAATAATACAACCAATAACTAACGTACAAATCTGCACAAAAGTGAGTGAAATCATATCTTTATTATGTTTTACACAGTCTTTTAGCAGCTGGTATAAAGGACCTCCTGAGGTGCTCAGACTTGCACTTAGGTGCAGCCAGTCTTTAACTGAAGGTGGTGCAGCTGATAACCTTCAGCTTTGAGAGCATTCTTTTCTCTGCAGCCTGCTGGGCTGTCTCAAGTTCAGACCTGGCCACAGAGCTGGCTTTCTTAAAGTGTTTGTCTGCTTTATCCCAGTATGCTGCTGGGACATCTTCTCCACAGCAGATTGCTGTAAAAAATAAAGCACTGGCCACCACCATGTAGAAGACACTGCATATGTTAGAATGTCCCTCTATACCTATAATGCTGTGAAGAAATATTTATCATCCTGATTGTAGTGTCATTGTTAAATTATGATTTCATTTATTATGGAAAAAAAGCTATCCAGAGCAACAGAGTAATCAATGCAGTGAAGGAGTTCTCCTGGACAGTAAACTGTAGTAAAATTGCTTTCTGAGTGATGACCCAAACACTAAATAAAGCTGGGCTCTACTGAGTGTTTCCTGCAGTTTCACATTACCCAGTAAAACCTAATTTATTAACCTTAACCCAGCTAAAATTTAAAAAACAACAACAACAAAAAACTATCTGGCTTAAAGTTTTAAGTTATTGGCGCACGCAATAAAGTTGTAACCTTCTCCCACTACAGAAAAAAAGGGTTGTGACATTATCTGAATGTGTTTGAGTTAGCAGACTTCTTTTAGGTGCTCTCGCTGGTTTTATAGGTTGAGTCCAATGTCTTTTTTCTTCCTCATCTTTTCTTTTAGGTTTAGGTGGCAGTAGAGCAAAAGGAGAGGATAGGATTGGAAATAATATTTTGATGCTTCTGTACTCATGAGAGGAGACCGATTTCCTTACAGTCCAACAATGTCCAATAATGAATCATGTTCTATCATTATTAAGACATGAGCAGAAATTTAAAAAATTCTAAACCCTGAAGGAGAATTTCTGTTCTTGGCTGATATATATCCGTTATGGTTTCAGTTATCCTTCTCTCGCTCATCTCCGAGGTAGGCTTGGTTAGCTTGGACGTCGCCAGGATTAACAAGGTCCGCATTAGGTGTTGAGGAACTGGGACACACTGATGGAACAAGAAGGCAAAAGTGGGCAAGGAATGAGAAAAGGGCACTGCGGGAAAGCTAATACGCAAGTAACCCCAGTGAAAGGTGTTATGCAAACAAGACTAGAGGCCAATGGCACAAATCATCATCAAGTGTGAGATTTACCAAGGAGATGTCCTGTCCCCACTGCTATGGCCTGAAACCCCTCATTGAGATCATTGACAAGAGATGCCACGGACAAATAGAGCGATTGTGGCCCACTTCTTCACCATTAGCACATCGGAATGTCATACGGACTGGAGAGGTGTAGTCGGATGGTATATAAGAGAGGGAAGGTAGTCAGAATACCTGCAGAGGGTCAGGCAAGTCCTGAAAAGTCAGTAGAATGGAAAGAACAAGTTCTCCTAAGAACATAATTCCTAACTGTCAAACCCACACCCTAAGGCAGATTGAAAAGATCAATTTAAAAGATCAATATTTAGCCTGAAAAGCCATTTCCTGCTCTATAAAAAAAAGCCCAATGTAAAGCTAGAACATCTTACTATTGAAGGTAACAAGAACAACCCCAGGTTTCTCTTCAGCACTGTAGCCAGGCTGACAAACAGTCAGAGCTCTGTTGAGTCAAGCATTCCTTTAAAGTTAACTACTAATGACTTTGTGAACTTCACAAATAAAATTTTAACCATTAGAGAAAAAAAATTACTCGTAACCAACTCACACATGTAACATTATCTACAGCTACTTTCAGTACCATTGACATTCATTTAGAGTCTTTTTCTCCAATTGGTCTTTCTGAGTTAACTTCAGTAACTACTTTCTTCATTTCTGCATTTTCCACATAACTGGTTTATTTGAAGAGTTTCAGTCAGGTTTCAGAGCTCATCACAGCACAGAAACAGCTTTAGTGAAGGTTACAAATGATCTTCTTATGGCCTCTGACAGTGGACTCATCTCTGTGCTTGTCCTGCTAGACCTCAGTGCAGCGTTCGATACTGTTGACAATTAGAATTACAGCAATTACAGCAATTAGAACATGCTGTAATTCAAGATTCTTTATTGGTCACGTGCATAGTTATACGAGTACAACATGCAGTGAAATGTGCCCTGATACACTCCTCGACTGTCCAAAAAGAGAGAAACATTTACAGTGAGTGAATATATACAAAGGACAAAGAGGACATTGTGTGCAGTCCTCCACTGAGGTTAATTATGGAGTTCCACAGGGTTCAGTGCTAGGACCAATTCTGTTTACATTATACATGCTTCCCTTAGGCAGCATCATTAGAAGACATAGCATAAATTTTCACTGCTATGCAGATGACACCCAGCTCTATCTATCCATGAAGCCAGATAACACACACCAATGAGTTAAACTGCAGGAATGTCTTAAAGACATAAAGACCTGGATGGCCGCTAACTTTCTGCTTCTTAATTCAGATCAAACTGAGGTTATTGTACTCGGCCCTGAAAATCTTAGAAATATGGTATCTAACCAGATTCTTACTCTGGATGGCATTACCTTGGCCTCCAGTAACACAGTGAGGAACCTTGGAGGAACCTTTTTTGACCAGGATATGTCCTTCAGTGCACATATTAATGCACATATGTAGGACTGCTTCCATCTTCCATCTGTACAATATCTCCAAAACAATTAAAAACATCCTGTCTCAGAGCAACATTAAAAAGCTAGTTCAGTTCGTGCATTTATTACTTCTAGGCTGGACTAGATGTACTTTCGCTATTGTCAGGATGTCCTAAAAACTCCATCAAAAGTCTTCAGTTGATCCACAATGCTGGAGCATATTTCTCCTATATCATATTGCCTATATTCATTGGCTGACTTTTAAATCCAGAGTTCAGAGTCAAAATTAAATTCCTGCTTCAAATCCAGGCCCCATCTTATCGTAATGACCTTATAGTACCATATTACCCCCATTAGAGCTCTTTGCTCTCAGACTGTGGGCTTAGTTGTTGTTCCTAGAGTTTTTAAAAGTAGAATTGGAGGCAGAACCTTCAGATTTCAGGCCCCTCTTCTTCAGCTTGCAGTTTTCATCTCTAAATCCTCTGTTCTGTCTTCAACCACTCACCCCCAACCATTCGCGACAGATGGCTGCCCCTCCCTGATCCTGGTTCTGTTGGAGGTTTCTTTCTCTTAAAAGGGATTTTTTTTCCTTTCCACTGTCGCCATATAATTGTTGGGATTTTCTCTGTTTTCCTTGTATTATTGTAGGGTTTTTACCTTACAATATAAGGTGACTTGAGGCAGATGTTCTTGTGATTTGGCGCTATGTAAATAAAACTGAATTGTATATTTACTTCTAAAATTCTTGTGCAGGTATATGTAATATGATTATGTCATATGCATATCTTGTAAAAAGTAAGTAAAAGTAAGTAAAACTTTATTTATATAGCACCTTTCAAGATAAAAATCACAAAGTGCTTCACAGAAGCTAAAACCTAAAAATCAAAATCAACCAAAAGCAAGTTTAAAAAGATGAGTTTTTAGCTGTTTTTTAAAAGTGACCACTGAGTCCACAGATCTCAGGCTCAAAGGGAGAGAGTTCCACAATCTGAGGGCCACAGTCACAAAAGCTTTGTCGCCTTTTGTTTTCAGCCTCGTGTGTTGGACAGCAAGCGAGCCCTGGTCACATGACCTCAGGGACCTGCGGGGAATGTATGGATGTAAAAGTTCACTTATATATGTTGGTGCTTGTCCATGCAGAGCCCTGAAAGTTAAGGTCAAAACCTTAAACTGGATTCTGAATTTAACGGGGAGCCAGTGCAGCTGAATCAGCAGGAGTGTGACATGGGAGGACTTGGAGGACTTGGTCAGAAGCTTTGCAGCAGCGTTCTGAACAACTTGCAGACGCTCCAAAGAGGCTTTACATAAACAAGTAAACAAAGAATTACAATAGTCCAGACTAGATGAAACAAATGCATGAATGACAATTTCTAATTTGGAGCGTGATACAATGGGACTCAGCTTAGCAATGTTTCTCAAGTGATAAAAACAGGAGCGAACCAAAGATTTTACATGGGCATCCAAAAGCATCAGTTACTTGTTTGAAAGGTTGTATTACAAATAAAGGAAATATCGGAAGCCCTTTTATTGTTTTTGTTGACTAATAAGGGTCAATAATGTCTCTTTCTATCTATTTAACACATCATTTATTTAGACTTCTGTTAAACCACTGCATTTGTCTCATTGTTGTGCTATTTTGTTTCACTTTCTGTGAGACATCCTGTCACAGGGTTAGCCTGTCTATGCTGTTGCAACTATTACATTCTTCCAGACACATCTACCAATCTGAAATGGATGGGTGACTTTTCTCAGGTATGGTACATGCCTTACCTCAATAGAGTGCTTTGATACAATGACATTCGGTGACCATTCTGCCATTTTAAAGCCACTGAAGTGCTCTAAAATGACATGGAATTATAGAACCAATTAGCTGTCAGGTAATGGATAACAGTTCAGTTTTCCCTGCTGCTTGGCTTTGATGAGGTGGAGAGAGAAAAGCAGATGTGGAAGCATCCCTCACTTAACAGCCTCCACCCTCTGGGTTCAAATGCAACACTCGCCTTTGATTTTCCCATTAGTAGCCAGAAAAGAGGAGCCATCACCTAAACCAACCTGGCTTATGCTGTTGAAAAAAATGAGCAGTGGAAACAGCATTGACATAACCCTGCCTCCCTTCCTCCTTGCCGCTCACACAGGGGGTTCAGTTAGGGTGATAAGAGCTAATCGTAGCTAGCTGTTGTTCATTTACAGCTAAAGTCCACAAGAATTCACATAAATGTTGTATGGCAGTGTCTTCGTCACTCATTTTATCCTCTGATGATGCTGCAGCTCTGAGAAGAAGACTAGCACTTATTTGGATACACTTAGTTGATAATGAACTCCCAGCACAGTAGTGTGTTTTAAGCAGAGGTAGGAAGTAACGAACTACAAATAGTTTGTTACTGTACTTAAGTCGAATTTTCAGTTATCTGTACTTTACTTAAATAGCCATTTTTCTGACACGTTTTACTTTTTCTTGTACTTTCTAGTTCTTATATTTTCAAAATGCCCTTGTCACTTTTGGTTTAATGGATTTGAGCAGTGTTATTATTCGTCACTACGGGCCTTCAAACATCAGACTGATTTGAGCCTAAACAGTAAAACATGACAGGCAATCCTATTTGTTAATTACCAGGGGATGTTGCATAAAAAGAGATGAAAGAGGCAAAACCATATGCTATAGTCAGGGTTGAAATTGGGCCATTTTTGAAGAAGGCACTGCTCTCACAGCTAGAGATTGGTGAGGTACAACATAAATGCTACAGCAAGGGGGAGCCAGGACGCCAGGTCAGCCACCCGAGATTGGGTACCAAGCTCCAAGTGCGATGCAAGAAGGATCATTGAGTGCGAGAGGAGGTGAACTGAAAGATATAATCACGGCATGTGAATGCAGCACTACGATACCTACCGCCACCATTACCGAAACGAACAATCTATACTACTACTCAGTGAGATCAAAGTAGCACGGAGGGAGGTTATCCAACTATCGGAGTTGCAGAAAGGTGCGACAAAGAAGGTGCATAACAAATACAGCAAGCTGTCCATACGTGAGGCCGTGGAAACTGCCAAGCAAAGACTCACAGCCTTGGCCAACCGCTTGAGGAAAAATAGAAGACAGAAGAATAAACCAGCTGTTCTCCACAAAACCAGCCAAGGTGTACTCTCAGTGGCAAGGGAACAATACAAGAACGGCACCACCAAGGCTGGAGACGGAGCAATACTGGAAGAGCATATGGGAAAAGGACGCAACCCATAACTGCAATGCTCAGTGGCTAGTGGATCTGAGGCACAAAACACCAGCTACTGGTAGACAGAACAGTCAGCCGAGACTGCAAGACCAGGTTGACCAACCTGTGCACTGCCTGGATTGATTACAAGGAGGCCTATGACTCAATGCCCCACAGCTGGATACTGGAATGCCTAGAATTGTACAAGACCAACAGGACCTTAAGAGCCTTCATCAGGAACCCAATGGGGATGTGGCGGACAACACTAGAGGCCAACTTCAAGCCCATAGCACAAGTCACCATCAAGTGCGGGATCTACCAAGGAGATGCTCTGTCCCCACTACTGTGCTGCATAGGCCTGAACCCACTCAGTGAGATCATTAACAAGACTGGCTACGGATACCGACTACGGAACGGCGCAGTTGCCAGCCACCTCCTGTACATGGTTGACATCAAGCTGTATGCCAAGAGTGAACGAGACATCGATTCACTGATCCACACTACCAGGATATACAGCAATGATATCGGGATGTCATTCGGACTGGAGAAGTGTAGTCGGATGGTAACAAAGAGAGGGAAGGTAGTCAGAACTGAGGGGATCAAACTATCAGAAGGCAACATTGCAGACACAGAGGACAGTTACAAGTACCTGGGGATCCCGCAGGCAAATGGGAACCATGAAGAGGCCGCTAGGAAAGCTGCAACCACCAAGTACCTGCAGAGGGTCAGGCAAGTCCTGAGGAGTCAGTTGAACGGTAAGAACAAGATCCGGGCTATTAATACCTACGCCCTGCCCGTGATCAGGCACCCTGCTGGTATAATAAGTTGGCCAAAGGAGGAGATAGAAGCCACTGACATAAAGACAAGAAAGCTCCTTACCATGCATGGAGGGTTTCACCCCAAGTCCAGCACCCTGAGGCTGTACGCTAAGTGGAAGGAAGAAGGCCAGAGACTGGTGAGTGTCAGCACCACAATCCAGGATGAGACAACAAACATCCAAGAATACATCACGAAGATGGCCCCAACTGACAGCGTGCTCAGTGAATACCTCAGGCAGCAGAAACCCAAGAAAGAGGAGGAAGACAAGGAACCATCATGGAAGGACAGGCCCCTGCACAGTATGTACCACCGGCAGATAGAGGAGGTGGCTGATATCCAGAAATCCTACCAGTGGCTGGACAAAGCTGGACTGAAAGACAGCACGGAAGCACTAATCATGGCAGCACAAGAACGAGCTCTGAGTACAAGATCCATAGAGGCTGGGGTCTATCACACCAGGCAAGACCCCAGGTGCAGGCTGTGTAAAGATGCCCCTGAGACAATCCAGCACATAACAGCAGGGTGCAAGATGCTAGCAGGCAAGGCATACATGGAACGCCATAACCAAGTGGCCGGCATAGTGTACAGGAACATCTGTGCCGAGTATAACCTGGAAGTCCCGAGGTCAAAATGAGAGATGCTCCCAAGGGTGGTGGAGAATGACCGAGCTAAGATCCTGTGGGACTTCCAGATACAGATGGACAAAATGGTGGTGGCTAACCAACCAGACATAGTGGTGGTAGACAAACAGAAGAAGACGGCTGTAGTGATCGATGTAGCGGTTCCGAATGACAGCAATATCAGGAAGAAGGAACACGAGAAGCTGGAGAAATACCAAGGGCTCAGAGAAGAGCGCGAGAGGATGTAGAGGGTGAAGGTAACGGTGGTCCTGTGGTAATCGGAGCACTAGGTGCGGTGACTCCCAAGCTAGGCGAGTGGCTCCAGCAGATCCCGGGAATAACATCGGAGATCTCTGTCCAGAAGAGCGCAGTCCTGGGAACAGCTAAGATACTGCGCAGGACCCTCAAGCTCCCAGGCTTCTGGTAGAGGACCCGAGTTTGAAGGATAAACTGCTCGCAGGGGCGAGCTGGGTGTGGGTGTTTGTTGTTCATATATATATATATATATATATATATATATATATATATATATATATATGAGTAATTCCTGAGATTAGGGACAAAACAGGTTTTAATTTTTCGAAAAAATATTTTGTGATTTTTCAAAAACACATTTACATATAATTGTTACACAAAGTTTTGGCTGTCTCACCATGTTTTGGCACAATCTCTCAGGTGTATCATTTTTTAATAATTTATGTTTTTGCTGGAGAAGTGCAAGGTTTTTGTCAACACCATCAGACACAAAGAAATGTAAAAATATATATCTTAAATGTAGTTGTTTCAGCTATTTTGACTATTAGCAGCTTGTCTGTTCTACTGTTCATGCACATGTTTTCAAACTAATTGTTACAGTTATACATATTTTCAGAAGTTTGTATTTAATCTCCTTGAGAAACAGTCATATTTAACAGCGTGCAAATGACACATTTATTCAGAAAATTAAGTATTTTTATTGGAAGATCATGAGGGAGCAAAATATATGGTTCTTTAAAAGAGAAAAATAAACAAAAAATCCATATTATGGAGTTGACAAGGTGCTGACAGTGGTGACAAACTAGTAGAAAATAAGATATTATTTCTTTCAAAATTACCATTAAACTTTAACAGCTTATGTAATATCACAATAATTCTATATTTGCACAAGTTGTACAAGTTGTGCTGCCTACTACTCCTTGATTCCTCAAAGTTAATGTTTAAAGTACTCTGTGGTTGTGTGTTTAAACCCTGCTGCACTTTCTCTCCTTTTTTCCTTCATTCTCTCGAGTCTCTCTGTGCTTGTTTCCAAAACCTTCTCTTCTGCCTTTTTTTCCCTTCCTTTCAAATCACTGATGTTTTTTATTTTTCCCCCTTTCACTCTATTTCTCCATCTTTCCCTTTCCTTTATGAGAAACTCTTTCTTCAGCTCAGGATGGCTGTTAATTTTCTCTCTCCTTCTTTTTTGATCATCCCTGTTCCTTCTCTTTCGTTCCTTTACTGACAGCTTCCCCTTTGCCATTCTAGCCTGAAATGTACCATTTTGTAATTACTATAATTTTTCTGAAGCATATGGATTTATACAGCTTAAGGATGAATACTCACAACACAATTATATATTAAGCAATAGAGATGCTTTCCCGTCTGACGTCATTAGCCGTTTCCAGGTCCAAACTCCGCTGCACATCCCAAAGTCAAAGGAACTCTGTGTCATCACTGAGAGTTACAAACCATCTAAGTTCTTTCATCTTTAATAAAATGATCAGTGTGACTGCTTTACCAGGTGTAACATCCAGGCATCCATGAAAAAAGAATATTTTCAACGGAATTAGAAGTTAGCTCGCTAGTTTCCACCCAATCATAATATAGCATGTTCTGACTGAGGAATGTCTGAAAAAATTCAAACGTACAGCTCTGCTATCACTGCCAACATAAATGAAGACAGAAAAATAAACAGCAGTGACGTTTGTAGGGTTGCTGAAGTTGGGCTAGCTGGTATATAATGATGTGTTACGTGACCGCTAGCGACACAGCTATGTTAGCATAACAAACACAGTGAAGCTGGAGGATGAACGCTAACTTTTTTCTACTTGATAAAAGTTAACACGAGGGTTTCTGATTGTTAGGCCAACAGTGATCACTGACTGTTTTTAGGGGCTTGTTAAGATTAAATAGAGCAAGATACAAAGCATTAAAACATGTTAAAACCACAACAGCTTTAATAAACACAGAGTAGTTTGGGCCTGAACGTCATCACTTAAAAGACCAGATCTCAGGGCAGAGATAGCTCAGTAGATAGAGTGTTCACCCCATGATCCGAAGGTTGGGCGTTCAAATCCACCGAACAGCAGCTATCCTGATGTACCCTTGAGCAAGGTAGTGTCTCTATACCTCCCCAGGTGCTGCCCACTGCATCACTGAGTGAATGGGTCAAATGCAGAGGACTAAGCAACAGGAAGTTGTAAAGGGGTCCTCAGAGTGTAAGGTACCCACAATAATTCCTGAATTTTTTGTACTTTTTAAAAAATCTGATGGTGTTGACAAAAACTCTGGACACACAATTTTAATCACTTAAAAATATGTACAAATAAATGTTCAATTGCATATTTTGGTATATTATATAATATATTTTTCTGTATTTTAATATTATCACACTTACTTCTGGACAATGGACTTTGAAGGTACTGGTAATGTATTGTACCATTTAATATAAATATATATCTATAAAAAATGCAAAATCATACTTTTGTTGTATAAACATTGCCTTGGTTTGTCTTTTAGTCAGTCGGGTTTGTACTTATGCATATTTTTAACCCCCAAATTGGGTTTTTTCTGGCGGACATGTTTTGTCCCTTATCTCGAGAATCACTGATATACATATATACTGAAATAAAATAAACTATGAATAAGTGCAATAGTATTGTATTTGAATAAAAATACAATAAGAAATAGAAAAGAATACATAGATACAATAGTACACAGAATAAATACAACAGTACACAGAGTGGAACACTGTAATACGGAATAGTGCTCGTATTGGAAGTGAGAGGAGAGGGTTATGTACAGTGTAGTCCAAAGAAGTGTGTGGAGAAGAGAGTCCAGTGTGGAGGAGGGCCGAATGGTGTTCAGGAGCCAGACTGCTTGAGGGAAAAAACTATTGCACAGTCTCGCCGACTTGCTCCTGATGCTGCAGAGTCGCGTTCCAGATGGAAGAGCACAGTTGGTGGGAGGGGTGATGCAGGTCAGCCATGATGCTTGTGACTTTACGAATGCAGCGTAAGGTCTAAATATCCTGCAGACTTGGTAGCGAGCTGCCAATAATGCTCTCAGCGGTCCACACAATCCTCTGGAGGGCTCTGCGGTCGGATGCGTGGCAGTTTCCAAACTGTGATACAGCTGGTTAGCACCCAAGGAATTTGGTTATCTTCACTCTCTCTACTGTGACACCAGCAATACTGAGAGATAGACGGCCTTGGTCTTCCTAAAGTCAACAATCAGTTCTTTTATTCTGTCAACATTTAGAGATAGATTACTGTCCTTGCACCAAAGTGACAGGCCTTGCACCTCCTCTCTGTATGCCACATCACCATCGGCCCTGATGAGTCCCACCACTGTGGTGTTATCTGCAAACTTGATAATGTGGTTTGTGTTGGAGCTGGAGGTGCAGTTGTTGGTCTGGGGTCTTTCAGGCCTTTCAGTGAGGAAGTCCAGGATACATTTCCAGGTGGAGGTGTTCTTGTTCTTTATGTAACTCAGGACTAGCCACTCAAAGCACTTCATGATGATTGGAGAAAGTAGTATTGGGTGCTAGTCATTGAGCTCCGAGGCTGTAGCTGTCTTTGGTACAACTGGTGGTTCAATTTAATTTTCAACAATTCAGAAATGCCGGTACCTGTGAGTGGTAACACTTAATGACAAGAGTATGAGTAACTGTTCTAGTGCAATATTATGCTTGTTTCTTTATATTTGTTTTGTTTGATTTGTTTCTTTGTTTTTTGTAATGGCTATGAAGGTAACACACTGGTGTAACTGTCACTCAAGATCCCTGTTTTATTCTCTGAGTATATCCACCCTGTATCTTCACTGACTATTAACATTCATTAATAGATGTTAATTAGCAACTCCTGATTTAATGAAAGTATCTTAATTGGTTATGCATATGTATATCTGCATATGTACATATGGATAGTAACAAACTGAAAAGCATTTTCAAATAAGTGAAAACATCAGACTGACTCTCTTACAGTGTGTGTTGGACTCAGCTAAGTTATTCATGCCTTCAGCTCCTATATCATATTGATTACACCCAGTCATAGGTTTGAGAAGGGGTCCTCTGGGGTCATGGAAGTATAAATTGTGGTTTATTGGATTATGGGATTAATTTCACTGAAGGATACAACTCTGCATAGTAATAAGATATGGCTGTGTTTGTGTGGCTTTTCCTTGCCTGACTGCTGCTTCCACCCAATCCAGGTCTCTAAAACTCTGTACTTGAAAGAAAAACAAACAAATTGATGTTTATAAGAAAGGGTCAAATAAAACATTAGACTGGATCCTGTTGGTGAAGATCTCATTTGCAGAGTGTGGAAGCAGGAAGTATGAACAGAAGTTTGAGGTTTGACATGGACAGTATACCGGGGCATTTTTTCTGTAGTGCTGATGGAATCTACTTGATTTTTCTTTTGATAAATAAAAGACATTTTAAATTTGCAGTTCAGTTATGCTGTGGGTGATGCAGAACTTACAGAATACAATACAATACAGCTTTATTTATATAGCACATTTAAAACCAAAAGTACACCAAAGTGCTTTATATCAAGACAACAGGTTAAAACATAACAGATATAAGACCATAACAGAGTACAAATACAAAATAAAACATCTGAGCATAATTAGAAGATAAAATGACTGAGTATTCATACGTATAAGGTGGGTGGGATTTATACAGTGTTGCAT
The DNA here is from genome assembly GCF_963576455.1 of Neolamprologus multifasciatus. NCBI lineage: Eukaryota > Metazoa > Chordata > Actinopteri > Cichliformes > Cichlidae > Neolamprologus > Neolamprologus multifasciatus. The sequence goes on along the minus strand of NC_140459.1, from coordinate 33,233,095 downwards.
CAGTAGAAGGTAAATAACATAGAGATAAAATGTAGGAAATATGCACTAACTAACTGAAAATGCTCGGTCAAATAGGTAAGTTTTTAATCGTGATTTAAATGAATGAATGGATTTAGAGGCGCGAATAGCAGCAGTAGGATTGTTCCAGAGGTTAGGGGCTGCCAGGACAAAAGCACGATCACCTCTGGTCTTTAGCTGAGATCTAGGCTGCACTAAGAGTAATTGTCCTGATGATCTTAGGGCTCTAGGGATATACGGACTAAGGAGTTCAATGAGATAGCAAGGCGCAGTATTATTAGGGAGCCAGTGCAGGTCAGCAAGGACTGGGTTGATGGAGGCAAACCTTCTGGTTCCAGTCAAAAGCCGTGCCGCAGCATTCTGGACAAGCTGCAATCTATGAAGAAGGGCAGAGTGGAGACCAAAGTAAAGGGAATTACATTAGTCTAGCCCTCCTGCTGTGTGCACCCCCACCCCCTTCCTTTAGTGTTCCAGTCACAATTGACCGGTCTGTTTTAACAGCTCATAAATTAACGTAAGAAACATTTTTCACCACCAAATTCAGTTCGGTGGGTGGTTTAGTAGGTCGTAAAGCGGGTCTTCGTTTCATGGGGGGGGTTCCCATTCATTTTCTATGGCGGTGACTTTTGACCAGGTACGCCACAGATGTAACAAAGTTGATAAAAACACTCAAAATTCAAAAATGTTCAAGTGCACAGTGTGGAGGCTGTCGTAAGGCCTCGAGGCAATCGCATGTAAAACACAATATTTATGAGTTTTTTTCATTTGTAAAACGGTCAGATTTGACCCGAACATGACAGGAAGCCTGGTGTAGAGGTCACAAAGGGATGGATAAGTATCTTGATTATATTCTTACTCTTTTCTCAAAAATATTGTAAGCTAGTCTTCAACACCATTAATTTATAGGTTTCCTGTGAAAGAAATGAGCAGTCTAATTTTTCTGGTAGTTTAATTTCAATGGAGAGAGACTGAATATGTCTAAAATAAATCCAGAAAGAAACATCATATAAAAGTTATAAATATATTTGCATGTCACTGAGTGAAATAAGTATTTAATCACTAAGCAAAACATGACATTGTATTTGGTGGTGAAACCCTTGTTTGTGGTGATAAGAAGTTTATTGCAATTGGTCACTGGGTTTGCACATATCTCAGGAGTGGATTTTGGCCCACTCCTCTACTCAGAAATTCTTTAAATCCTTTCTTGGCTGCGATTTGACAACTCAAAGCTTCAGCTCCATCCACAGATTTCTATATGCTTGTGGTCTGGAAGCTGACAAGAACACTCCATGACCTTAATTTGCTGCTTCTTTATTCATTGCTTATGTGGCTAAAGAGGATGTTGTGGTTGTTGCTTAGTAGTAACTACCATGCTATAAGACCCATCTACAACCCAACTTCAGTTCAGAGTGAGGGAAGGAGTCAAAGGAGCTTGCAAAGAAAAGCGTCTGGACTTCTTTAAGTTGCTTGAAGATGTTTCACCTCTCATCCGAGAAGCTTCTTCGGTTCTAAGGTCAAATGGTGGAGAGTCCCAGATTTAAACCTAGTGGGAGTTTCCCCCCACAGAGGGACAAAAGGACCCCCTGATGATCCTCTAATCGCCTGAGCCAAGGTGTGAAACTGGGTGTGGGTCCCAATCAGCCAGAGTTTCGGGTGAGTTCATTGTGAAACCTGGCCCCACCTTATCATGTGAATTCCTGAGGTCAGATGGCCCAGGATGTGAGTGGGCGTTAAGGCGTCTGGGGAGGAAACTCAAAACTGGATTATAGATGGCAGAGAGTTGGTGTCGTAAACCACCGCCTCTGTTCAAAGATGGTCGCTCACAGTGGACATAGACGCTTCTTTCACTCCTCTTTCAAACCATCTGTCCTCTCTGTCCAAAGTGTGAACATTGGCATCCTCGAAAGAGTGACCTTTGACCTTTAGATGCAGATGGACAGCTGAGTCTTGTCCTGTGGAGGTGGCTCTTCTGTGTTGTGCCATGCGCTTGTGAAGTGGCTGTTTGGTCTCTCCAATGTAGAGGTCTGGGCATTCCTCGCTGCACTGTACAGCATACACCACATTGTTAAGTCTGTGTTTTGGCGTTTTGTCTTTCGGGTGAACCAGTTTTTGTCTGAGTGTGTTGCTGGGTCTGAAGTGAGGGAAGGAGATTCTTGGTCAGCATTTTACAGTATGTGGCCTGTATTGGTCCCTCACTGTCCTGCACCCTTAGCATACTCAGTCACCCTGTTGCAAAGAGCTCAATTTTGGTTTCATCTGACCACAGGATTTTCTCCCAAGGTTTCTCTGAATAATTTCAATGTTCACTGGTAAAATGAGCCTGTGCATGTGCCTTCATGAACAGAGGAACTTTATAGGCACTGCAAGATTTCAGTCTATTACAGCATAGTGTGTTACCAGTGGTGTTCTCGGTGGCTGTGGACCCACCTGTCTTCAGATTATTAACGAGCTCCTCCTGTGTAGTTGAGGGCTGATGCGCTACGTTTTTCATGAGGCAGGATCGAGCATTGAGCTCCAGACCAAGGGTGGCCAATGGTCATTTCATATTTCTTCCACTTCCAAATCACATCAACAGCTGTCACCTTTAATTCAATTTAATCGTATTTATATGGCGCCAAATCACAATAACAGTCAACCCAAGGCCCTTCTCAGCATGCTTCTGTAATCTCATCCCTGATGTCCTTTTATGAGGTCCTTGTTCTTGCCTATGGTGATAGAGAAGTTGGAATGGAAGAAACTGATTCCATGGCAGGTTTATAGATATGATCAATTTAAATCAGAAGTATCTGTAATTGGCTGATTGATTGACTGTAATATTAATAATGATAATAATGGATTGGATTTATATAGCGCTTTTCAAGGCACCCAAAGCGCTTTACAATGCCATTATTCATTCACTCTCACATTCCCCCGTGGCTCAGGGGGGCGACCGTGATCTCCCAATCAGCCAATGTTTGGAAGCTAGTATTCTGGATGGGTTATGAGGGATTAAATACTTGAAGTATTTCACTCAGTGACATTCAAATCAATGTATAACTTTTATGTAATGTGTTTTTTCTGGATTTTTGGTTGACACTCTTTAAATTTGTGAAATTACCACAAAAATTCTGAGATTAAGATTTAGATTGTCCCCAGAAATCGAGAAACCTGGTTGGCTGGTTGATAGTGAGCAAGAAGCATAGTCATAAACAGAAGCCCCCAGTACACTACCCAATTCACACTTCAAATAGTTTTTCCCCACTCATTAACATAACCTGCCGAGACAACAACGACTATACGCAACTGTCTTCCAGAGGCCAGAGCATGAGGTCACTAAAATTAATACTGATTTTTTGTGTAACTTTGCCAAAATGATATTGTACTCTGTAGGTTTTTTCTTTCTTTCCCCTCATTTAACTATTTTATATAACCTATTCATTAATAATTCACATTTAACTGTGTCTAGGTCCTCAGTCATCCACATCTTGGTAGTCTAAGGAGCTTAAGCAACTGGACCTCTGTAAGTTTCTTTGTTTGACATTTCATCTAAGAAAAGAAATGTCTTCAAAAACACTTGACTTACGTAGACTAAAGAAGGCCAGTTGCTTTGTTTCCTTAAAAATACATCTCATCCTTAGGTAAATGATTTAGTAATTGATCAACAATTAGTTTAAATTAATTAACACCTTCAAGTCATATTAAATCTCAGAATCCTTGAAACACAGACCATGGTTTATTAATCAACTTTAATAATCAAATCCATTCCTTTTAATCACTACATGTATAAACAAATCTCTACTTTCTAATCCTTAGCTTTTCAAAACAGGCTCGTTACTTTTGTTTTGACACATTTGAGGGGTGTTATTATTTCATGTCACTGCGGGCCATCAATCATCACACCGATTTGAAAATAAACAGAAACACATGAAATGAAATCCTACAATTTTATTTCTCGTCTGTTTTTGGTACAACACCGGATAGACTAAAGATGTCCATAAGTTGTGGTTGCGGTACAGGAAATTATTGTGCATTATGATTACTTTCCCCACGCGGAGCCATTTCAGTCGATTTTGGGCACCCCCCACGTGTTGAATCCCACTTTAACCTCTTCTCTTCTCATTTTGTGGTCAGAGTCAAAGTCACCCTCTACAATGTAAGCAACAGAAAACAGAGCTTTATTTCCCTCCTTTTTCTCTGCTCATGTTCTGCTTATCTGATAACAATAGATAACAATATTTATTAGAATTACAATTTAGACCAAAATAAAGTTTGTTTTCTCATCTACTAGTACTATTTATTATTACATTAATACAGCAAGGTTCAGTTAGGTTTGCATAAAAATAGCTGGTAGAAACGTCCACCAAAGAGCTTTCTTGCTTTGAGTGCATGTCAGAGTCTGTACTTTTTCACTTTTACTTGAGTTAAAAAGTTGAATCAGTACTTCAACTTTACTGGACTACTTTTCAACACTACTACTTAAGTACAGAACAACTACCTCAAGCTCTACTCCCACAGAGGTAGATTATCTTTCATGATAGCGTTGCACCTCTAAACAGCATCCTCGCTGTGTACTACTCTGGATATTGTGGCTTCTATGTAGAAAAAAACTCAAATCAGAAGTATTTGACTCCCTGGTATAACTCCCAAACATGTACCTAAAAAGCACATGACCCATGAGTTGGAGAGGAAATGGCATCTTGCTATTAAAAGATGTTCAATTACTCTGGAAGAGTTTGTTGCTCTATAAAAAAGCACCTCGTGTAAAGCTCATTTCACAATTTTTTCACTGACTGAAAAAAATAATAATATAAGAACAACCCCAAGTTTTTTTTCAGCCCTTTAGCCAGAAGGACAAAGAGTCAGAACTCCGTTGAGCCAAAGTTTCTTTTAACCTTAACTAGAAATGACTTCATGAATGTCTTCACAACTAAAATGAATGTAACCATTCATAAGTATCTCACCGTTCCTATACAAACGAATGGTTTATTTTCAGTTACGTTTCAGAACTCATCACAATATAGAAACAGTGTTATTCAGTATTACAAATGATCTTGTTGTGGCCTGTGATAGTAAATAGGTCTCATCTTTAGACCTCACTGCAGCTTTGATACAATTGATACATAATAATACATGATAATTTGATACATAATATTTTATTACAGAGATTAAAGCATGGCATAGGTTTAAAGGTAGTGCACTGCAGTAGTTTGAATCATATCTATCTATCTATCTATCTATCTATCTATCTATCTATCTATCTATCTATCTATCTATCCTTAACCCTAACCTCTTTTTTCCTGCTTTTAAATTTAGATAAAAATGTGGTTATTGTACTCAACCCTAAAAATTCCAGTAACACTGTGAGGAATCTTGGAATTACTTTTAATGAGGGTATGTCCTTCAGTCGCACATCAAACTCTGCATTTAATCATTAGTTATTATTGATTTCTGGCTTTCTTCAACAGTGTTTCATGTTCTGTCTCCCTCCCCCTCAACTGCAGATGGCCCCGCCCCTCCCTGAGTCTGGTTCTGCTGGAGGTTTCTTCCTGTTAAAAGGGAGTTTTTCCTTCCCACTGTCAGCAGGGGCTTAGTCATAATGTGTTGTCTGATTGTTTTAGGATTATTTACCCCTATGTAAAAACAGTTACCTTTTAATTATTATGTATGTAGCACCAAATCCTACTAACAATGCAGCCATTCACAAAATCAAAATTGCTGAACCCACTTAAAAAGCATAAGATCCAATGGGGCCAACCTAATCTTAAATCTTCACTTTACAAAGACGTAACTGTACACACTTTTTCAAATTGAATTTCTGTTATTACTACGGCCAACTGCAGCCCACCAGTACCTTTGCAACACACAAGGGGGCCCAGCCCCAGACTGAAAACCACTGCTGTCAGATAAACGAGAGAAAGAGCAAGGTGAGGTTTTAGCAGTGCAGTGTTTTTGATCTGGTGCCTTCTTTATTTCACTTCAGTTCTGTCCTCAGTGCAGTTTCATGGTATGTTGTGCAAGTCACTTGATCAAATATCCCATGTTTAGCAGAGATTTAATTCACTAACATGAAAAATTTGAATAAATAAAATTTAATTTTTTAAATGTAATTATGAGGCAGTGTTTTTCAGCTATTGAAACATGAAGGTAGTATAATGAATTACTTTCTCATTGGAGAAATTAAGTAATGTATTACTTTTAAGAAAAGTTTTCTGTGTAATGTGTGTAATAATTAGTTTGTTTGAGTACAAAAAAGAGGGAAAATACCTCCAACATGCACAAAAATTTGACCCACTGCATGAACTTAATCTGCATGGATCTAATGTCTTTGATATGCTGCTTAGCAATGGTGGAACCAAATAAGAGTCGAGAAGAGAATCGAGAAGGAAACAAATCAATAAGTGATATTGAGAATGAAATTGAAATCACTATTACAATTTATTATCAATTCCGATCCCTAGCCATGATGTTAAGTAACTTTGAATATAACTTTTCACAAAACTTAGAACAAAAAGTACAGAGTGACAGAAACATACATGATACCTGTATGTTTCTGCTTGGCTCAGAAACATACAGGTATCATGACTAGGAGATGTGCTAATAGCTTCCAAATTGCCAATTACCATGTTTATTCCATACAAAGGAACAGATTCAAAGCAATCTAAAAAAAACAGCATAAAATAACTTTAGACATGCATAAATTTAATTTCTGTTGATATCGATATCAGAAATTAATTTTCTGGAGGCAGTTACAAATTAGTACCTTTAATTTTTTTTATACCTTTTTCTCCCAGTTTGAACTGTTTTGAGGTCAAAGGGGTTTGCACTAGGTATACACCTGTAAAGGTAACCATTCTGCCACATGGAAGCCGGTTACCTGCCACACTCACCTTTAAGCAACATGAAGCCTCCGGTTTGTCTGGGCTATGTCTGCGATGACAGACCTAAAGAGCACCAAAAAGACAGAAAAACACACCAATACTCTTATAACCTCTCTGCAAATGTGGTATTTACAGAATGGACCAGTCAGCAGACAACCACTAGGCCACGTCCCATCTAAAGTCCAAACATTATTACACTTTTGTTTCATGCTCTTACCAATGAGGCACTGATGACCTCCTAAGTGGATATGTTACTGTAATTACCTGAGAGGAAGAGAAGGTGAAATTCCACAGATGAAGGACTGGAAAACTATATTTTTGATCATAAGTTGTCATTTATGGTTGAGGAATGCTGGCATGGAAAATTCATATAACAGCTGAGGAAAGCTTGCTAACAGGGTGCCGTCAGGACATCAAGGCGTTACCACGTTAGCTTATGTAGCTAACTTTCCATCTTCTGTATCTTGTATTCTCAAATTACTGGCTTCAGGCAAAGTTCATGCTCTGTGGTCAAGAGACAATTAAGAACTGAAAACTAACGCACCTCAAATGATCTCCAAGCTACCTTATTGGTGCCTCCAGGATGGGGTTGCAAACAGAGAGAAAAAGCATCTGTGATGTTTCTTAAAAGCATTCAGTGAGATGGTGAGGTAAATGATCTGATGTCTCACCAATGAGGAAACCACATAAACACTACTGAATCCACCTCTGGGTCATGTAGGGACCTGTGTAATGCAGGCAAAGCAGTAGACTAGGTTCCTCTGTAATGCTGATGCACAACGACAAAGGGTTTTGTCTGGGTTGTTACACTAAAAACTTTTGTGATTACTTAGTTCTTGTAATAAATTAAGTCTAAGGGTTACAGAGTGGGCACACTGATGTGCAATGTCAACAACAGTTAACTTGCAAAACAGCTCATGGAGAGGCCATTATGGGACAATGTTACAAGTGAACAGTGTGGAATTCTCAGTCTTTTGGAAGCAAAGGTTAAGACTTTTTCTGTTGTTGTAAATAATCAGCAACAAGTCTCCAAAAGTTATTCTGTTCATCTGGACGTAGCGTTTTGTGGGAGAAACGTTTCGTCACTCAAAATCAGCAACAAGGGAAAATTCCAGGGAGGCAAATGTACCATTTATAGTTTGGACCAGAGATAAGATGGTAAATGGACCGTACAAGTTAACGTCTGGATAAGCGACACCCTGGACACAGGAAGTTGTTGCCAAAACAATGCTAATTTTGCTGAAGGAAAAAGGACCTTTCACAATCAGAAGGGGAAGAATGGAAAACACTGTATCTCCAAGGCAAGTATACTAAACTCAAGTTCAGTAGCATTAGCATCCTAATATACGACCCTGCCTTTGCTCCAGCTTAGCACCAAATCTCTATGAATAGTTAAAAAGTTAACAGAGGTGTCAGCTAACTATTATTAAACTATAAACCAACTCTTAGTGCTAGTGATTTTGAGAAGAAAATGGGCTTGCTAGCAAAGCTAATTACTGAGGTGATGCTAGCATTTTTAGCTTTTCCACAATTGTTAGCATCCAGTACTTTTTTGGATTTAGTCTGATTTATCTATTCAAGTGTCCACTGCATTCCCAAAGGTTTGCTTTTCTTTCTTTCGGGGGATTCGTTATATGACTTGTTGGTGTACAGGGGTGTTGTAAAAAGCTGGGTTTGCAGCATAAGCATTTTAAGGATGTTCAGAAATTACACTTGTCATAAATGTGGTTTTTCTGTGAAAACCCTAACACATTATCTATGCATCATAAAGTATGTGTGCTGTATAGCAGTTAACTTCAAAAGAACAATGCTTTCAAATGTCTTGTTGTCACTATCAGCTTTCATCTTCTGTGTCACAATGTGAGACTTTTCATGGGCACTTTATAGATACATATGAAAAGCACTGTAGATATTGTAGGTAATGTACTCCTGATAATAGACTAACAAAGTTCTTCTCGTGGTGATTCATTTTCTGTTCTCCATATAGTCATCTGTCTCTTGTGTGTTGCATTTAGTTTTGCTCTGACTTGTTATATATAATATATACATTTGCCCTAACTCCCTTGTATGTTTTCATAGCTTTTCTTTTCTTTTCATTCTTTAACTTCCTCTTGTTTGCTTGCTGTTCTCCAAAAAACTTTAGATTGTGCTGTTTATTATGGAACGCCAGGACTGCCATAATGAATTAATTAAATACACCATTAAATAATTAATTAAATGTGTCAATAATTAATTAAAATGGGAAATAATTAATTAAATAAATAGTTATGACACATGTAATTAATTAATTATTGACACATTTAATTAATTATTTATGTATTTCACATTTTAATTAATTATTGACACATTTAATTAATTATTGACACATTTAATTAATTATTTATTGACACATTTAATTAATTATTTATGTATTTCACATTTTAATTAATTATTGACACATTTAATTAATTATTTAATGATATATTTATTTATTTCATTTTGGCAGTCCTGGCGCCTGGCTCTCATCATGAAATAATTTTATCTGTCAACCTCACCCATCAAACTCAGGGGGCGGGGTTAACGCTGATCGACTCAAAACCATTGCTTTGGCCTGGTGGCCATTGTTTTTAGAACACAACAACCAGCATGTGGAAACTAACAGAACTGAACTTTGAAAAACCCTGTTTGTGTGTGTCACCAAATACAGTTTTAATATTTTTTTAGCCGAGAATGTAGTGGTTTAATCTTCATGTGTCTGGTCGGTTTCTCAAGATACAGCCTCTTTGCAAAAGTGCTTCGATGATTTCGGAGATGTCTGCCCAGTCTCACGGCAAAGCGTGGATAGACCCGCTCGCCTCGCAAGCAATCGAGCTGTTATTACCACCGAAAAGGCTCAGGCCCCGGTACACAGCTGTAATAACCCCCGCTGACACGGACTTCTTTTACTGAGGTTATATTTATCAGGGTTTTATTTCCTGATGTTCTTATGTGTCCTACGTGTTTCAGTCGCCAATTCTGAATTATAACTAACATTAAAAACATGTTTAAGGAGGAGAGAGAGCAAATAAATTCGATTAACAGCTGATCTTTGGGTTTTTGTTCAGTAATCAGCGTGACCTGCGTATAAACGCATAAAAGAGATAACGTTGGTGTTTCCTCATGTAGTAACTGCTGGCTTTAACTGTACAAAGGTTGTTCGAAACTATGACACACATACAGACTTCATGATGTTCGGCTAATATTTTTATTGTGAATATTAATCATGAGGGTAAACGGACCTGTACACCACAGAGCGAGGTCAGCATATCCACGATATCTTCAGCTCTCTGAGGTAACACAGAGTTTCCCAGCTGACTAATCTAACTGTCATCTACGAATAATTCACGGGTCATATCAATATGATTTTACAGAAAAGCATCCTTAATACTGCCAACTATTCCAGAGACGTGAAAATCTACAGCATAAAGAACACAAAAATATAGCAGTCTGACGCAACACTGTAAATGAACCGTCAGTTTGTCAAAGTGGAATGAAAGCGATTGGTTGAACAGGTGTTCGTGATCTGTGTTTTCTGCATTTTCATCAGCGTAAGAGACTCAGCAGCAGATTAGAATAACAGTTATACATTTAATAAATTACCAAATGAACGCAAGAAACGAGCAACCCTGTTCCGACAATTTGAGTTTGTGTTCCCTCAGCTGCAGACTGTTTAAATGTTTGAGAGGAAGATTAGATATAAAGCAATCGTCAAACATAGACTCAGTCTGCGTTCACATTTGATATGAGGCCAGGACGGATAATGGCTGTGTCCTGTTTTAAGATCATACATGTAAAATTGTTGTCTGACCTCCGTCGATCCAGCCGCTCAGAGTTAACTGAAGTTAACCTGGATAAATTATAGTTAAGGAGTATCACAGATAACACCCACGTGAGCTGTGTGACTGTTCACTACTACACTGAAATCAGTAGGCTATTACTGAAATACACGTGCTATTTCATAAACTATGATGTAAAGTCCTACTAACATGTTTAGTTTTAAAGGACACCTTCCTGCCTTATTAGCAGTATTAGTTTTCTTCTAACATCCAGAAGTCTGCACCATGTGTTTCATAGTTTGTAACAAACCTTTGACAGTTAAACATAACATGACCGAAAAAGCAAAAAAATGAATAAAAAGAGAGAGAGAGAGAGAAAAATCACACAAATTATATGTTAACCTCATTTATTTTTAGTTAAGTAAACTCTAAAAATTCTAACAGATCGCTGGTGCTTAGAAAACCTATTAAAAAACAGATGATATAATATTTCTGTCCAGGTTGCAGTCTGCATTATGAACATGTAGTTGGAAACTCTGCTCCTCTCGGTGGAAATGCGCCTTCTCTTTCCTCTTTGTATAAAAACATTTTAAAAGTCAGTTTAATCTCAAAATTTACTGTTAAATCCAAAACACACCAGATAAAGAAAAGCGAATGGTTCAGTCTAACACAGTGAACCATTAAACGTCTGTAAAACTGTGCAGTTCTGAAACGTAACTTTAACCTCAGCCAAACCGATTTGCTCAGTTGTAAATAAAACAGCGAAGTAAACGTGACCCGACAGACAAAACCTGAGTGAATTAAGTCCAGCGTTTAACACTGAGAGCTAAAACTCAGCTCAGGTTTCAAAGCTGTGTGCCGGTGATTGGACATCAGCCGCTGATAAAGTGGGTTCGTGCTCTGTTGGGAAACAAGCTCCAGCAGCTCTGCGCTCGGGAAAAACTATATTTACTTATCTTGTCCAGAAAAATGTGCTGAGGTTGCGTAATATCTAGCACCGGCTGCCCAGTTAAACTGTGACTATCACCAGGTAACGTGGGCGTGTTTCTTGAATTAGCAGCAGGTGTTAAACAGCTGACAGGTGAGGAGGAGGATGCATGCAGGTAAACTGAGGGCCTGTTGAGCTGATCGCTGGTTTCGTGAGAAAAATGTCAGCTCGTCCTTTATGTTACAGAAGCACAGAGACACAAGACCAGGTGGAAAGAGACGATCGTTCGGTGAAAATGAGAATCTGCGAATGCAACACATGGAACACGGAGAGTGGAATATGTAAACAAACCGGTTAACGTAACCCCCTCGGTGCACTCTGCATGCTGACTGTTAGCAGAGCTACTGAAATCTCTGAAAACATCTGAGCACCTTTGCAAACATGTTCTATGTTGACAACCTGACCCATGTGAAGATTACAGCGCGACATTCGCAGCTAAAACACAGTTAAAAGTGTAGTTGGTGACAGAAAAACGGGGTATTTTAAAACTACACCACCAACATTGCTGCCTGTGATTTGAAATGCATTCTGGGATACCTGGCTGCCCCAAGTCTACACAAGCAATCGATTATCTAGGATCGACCTGTTTTGACTTACTTTGCACGGCAACCAATCAAATGTTAGAGAAGCTGCATGGGCAGCGTTAACCCCGCCCCCTGCGTTTGACGGGTGAGGTTGACAGATAAAATTATTTCATGATGAGAGCCAGGCGCCAGGACTGCCAAAATGAAATAAATAAATATATCATTAAATAATTAATTAAATGTGTCAATAATTAATTAAAATGTGAAATACATAAATAATTAATTAAATGTGTCAATAAATAATTAATTAAATGTGTCAATAATTAATTAAATGTGTCAATAATTAATTAAAATGTGAAATACATAAATAATTAATTAAATGTGTCAATAATTAATTAATTACATGTGTCATAACTATTTATTTAATTAATTATTTCCCATTTTAATTAATTATTGACACATTTAATTAATTATTTAATGGTGTATTTAATTAATTCATTATGGCAGTCCTGGCGTTCCATAGTTTATTTCCCTCCCTGTGAATTGCATACATACTAATTAAAGGTTAGTTTTCAGCTTAACCTGCTTGGTTCTAAATACTGCATTTTCATTTCTCTCATTCCACACCTCATGACAGATCATAAATGCATTTCTAAATGCAAGAAGCTTAACCTAACCTCTTTGGTGCCACACACTACTCTGGTGCAGGAATAACATGCACTCACCGCAAACATGCTCTTTGTAAACTCCCACTATTTTGCTGTTTTTATTGGTGATACATTAAAAATCTGTACATTACTGTAAAGACTAGGATCAGTCACTGATTACTAACTGTTTTGTTTTGAGGATTTTTGTATTTGATTTAACAGATTCCTCTTCGAGATAAATCCTAGCAAAAGATGATAAAGAGAAGAAGAATACTTTGAGCATTTGGCTGCTGGCGATCTTCTCTGAAAAATTATGCAAACCTGCTCTCATCTGTGAAGAGAAGAGGATGCCAGTGGCAGACCAGCCAGTTGATTTGCATGGTGCTGGGCTGTGAGCGCAAATCCCACTGAGGTGGTGTTTGTTATGTTACTGCTTGTCCAAAGAAATATTGGTCCTGAGGCTCAGTTTATGCTTTTCTACGGCGCTGTCCGGTTCTGCAGGAGGTATCTCCTGGTATCTCTATCATACTCCTTGCAATTGCGGACATACAACCTGTGCAACCTGTATGGACTCTTTGGATCATCTTATCAGTAGAAGGAAACACTTGACTCTTGTTTACATTTACTGGTGGGTGGGCAATTATTTCATTGTGTTTCACGACAAACCAAAAGTCTACCAGGTAAACTCAACATGTTCAGTGTGAGTACACTTGGTTTAATCGGAAGATGTTTGTTATTTTAATTTTGTTTTGTTTTTATGGCTCATTAAAAACCATCAAATTGTTTTTACTTTTTTCATTACTGATTATTAGGAATGTTCTGTTGTAGTATATTTGTTGATATAATTACATGTTGAGGCACAGGAAGTGAGTGTGTCCTAATTGTTTTACAGTTGCGAAAGTAAAATCAAATCCCAGCATTCTCTGATGAAAACCACAATGTAGTTTTAAGTAACTGGAAAAATATACAAAGTAAGGACTTGGGCTTGCAGCGGCAGTAGATATATTTGTTTAATTTTAAGATGATTTTAAGGACAAATATAGAAAAAGAAATGTAGTGATGTGATGTGGTAATATATGGTAAGGTATAAAGTAGTATTGTAGCATTACTGTACAAACCTAGTGTTAGTATCATGTTAATATTAAAATCAATCAGTAGGTACACAGCTTAATTGAATTATAATATATATTAGTAATGAGAAACAAAAAGTTATTATGCTTTATCAGTATAAAACCAGATATTGAGGTGCACATGTCTCAAACTACAAACACAGTCAAGAAGATGTCCTTGTATTTATACACACATTCATACAATAATCTGAAAAAGAAAGTTTGTACAGTCCCTGATTATTTTCCTGGCATGCAAGATACTGTGTTTCTTTGGTCTCTTTCTGGTAAGCCTACGTGGATTTTGTCAAGTCATTTGGAGAACAGAAACAAGACTTGATCAACCACCCTACAAGGAAATAAATATACATTTGTTTCAGAATCAAAGCTTCTGTGGTGAAGTGCCTAAAGTTAACAATAACAGAAAATACATTTATTATATGTATTATTATTATAGGTGCCAGATTGACGATTGAGTTTATGTTTGGTTTATAATTCACAGATGAGCTACATAACTGATCTTTTCAGGATGAATAAATTTGAACATTAAGTTATGTTTACATAAGGTAATGATAGAATCTGAAAGAGCTGCCTAGCACTTTAAGCATGTAAGTGCGATGGCAGCATAAAAACCTGTGTGGTTTAGGAAGAGGACGAGCACCGGCGAGGAAGTCTCATGGTTTTCTGCATAGGTTGTTCTTTTTTTTGAATGTTCATGCGTATTTTGTAAGAATTTCATTGTTATGTTTTTAGTTTGTAAAAATAAAACAATCTTCGAGTCATAATTAAACTGGAAACATTTGTTTGGAAACCAAGCCATCAGCCATAGACTCCTTTGTTTTTACAATTATTAACATCAGACTAAACAAAACAGTAATTACATGAAATAAAACACGCTTTGTTAATGGAAACAACTTTAACTGCATTTTTATTATATTCTGCTCATGTTTATATGTATATTAATCTAATTTTCACTGTATTCTCCAGCACAAAGAGAAGCTGAAGAAACTACTCATTATGAAAAATGAAGTAAAAAAAAAGGCTATCCACGCAATCTGTACTTTCAGCCAAGTATTTGGACAATGAATAATTCAATGTAATTTTTTTATAAATAATCTTTCATAATGCATCCTTTAGTAAGAGGAGGAATAGAGAGAAAATGCAGAAGTAGTTGCTTAAAAGCATTCAAGGAGATGGTGGGAATGGTGATGCCAGTCTGGGCTGGGGGAGTTATTGCTCCACTTACTTTACAAACTGAAAATCTCATTAAGTGTGACACTGAAGATTAGTTGAGAGGGACCAAAGTGGAAAGAGAATGAACTCACACAGGGGCTGTGAGGAGGCTTTGGCTTTGTTTGCCATCATTAATTCAGCATTGAAACAGCTCTGGGGGAAGCTCAGAGCCACTGATCAGAAGAGCTCCAGATATGACAGGCGAACAGGTGCCCCTTTTCCTCTCCAAACACTTTTCCCTTTCAGCTTCCATTCTCAAGTCTTAATTGAGGTGAGCTGTGTATTTGAGCCATCTGTGTGCTGACAAAATAAAGCTGGCTTTGATTTATGGTACCTCAGGACATATTAGCGTCTGCATTTCTCTAGGCAGAATCCCATCTCTGCCTGCAAACTTTCAGTAAGGAAGAGTAGCATTGTTATTGCTGAACTTCATCAATTGATGCTCATGTTATAATTTGTAACACAAGTGAATGAAGGGAAAGGCTTAACATAAATCAAGAAAAATAGAAGGTTAGCAAGTAACATTTGAACATGATATTCCCATTTGTTAAATACCTTCATGTTGCACATGTGTCACTGTTTTTCGTAGCTTCATTAGTTTTTGGACTTGAGTTATTTCAATATGAGATTCCTGGTTTGCTTTGTGTTAATGTTGTGTCCTCCTTCCCCTGGTTTCTATATATTTTGTGCCTTTGTCGTGTTTCCACTCTGCGTAGTTAATTTAGAGTTCCCAGTATTCCCAGATCATTTGTTGCGCAATAAAACTGAAAGCGCAGACGACACACACTTTAAAAAAACTAACCAAAAAAATTAAAAGGTAGAACATTTTCTTCTTTTACAGTAAGAACGTATGGTTATTGTTGATATTATGGTTAAAAATAGTGTTACGGTCAATGTTTTACTGTAAACCAAAATGTTTTAACTTAGGAAAAAAAAATGTTTTTCCTTTACATGAAAATAACCTATAAAATAAAGTTTGTGCCACAAAAAACATTTTTCCCTGTAAAATTAACTGTCAAAATAATAAAATTCAA
Organism: Neolamprologus multifasciatus; assembly: GCF_963576455.1. NCBI lineage: Eukaryota > Metazoa > Chordata > Actinopteri > Cichliformes > Cichlidae > Neolamprologus > Neolamprologus multifasciatus. The sequence continues at coordinate 33,216,894 of NC_140459.1, read as the reverse complement.
TTTTATTCTGTAAAAATTACCATAATTTACTTGTGTTTAAAAATGTATTGCAATTTCCTTTTTTAATGGTTAAAAAAGAATAGAAAGCTTCCCTGTAAATATTATAGAGAAATAATTGAATAAATTAATTTACTATTTACAAACACCAATTTTACTTTACAAATTAACATGACATGACAAACTCTCATGAGCTTTATGAAAGGGTTTACCTCGTGAAATATTCATAGTATGAATTATCAACTACTTCATTTCATGCATACAAATATTGTGTAAGTAAGTAAAATATTTAGCCAGCTGTTATTGGATGATAACCTTTTTTAGACTAGAGTGCTTTTAATCGTTCCACTCTGCAAGCTTAATACACAAACTATGAATTTATTCAAATTCCTGAATGTAACACAAAAATGTCCACCTTAAATTTCCAAGACAGTATTTTATTTCACATATTTGATGTTGTAAACATCAAATGTTTACTTTTTTACTCAATAAATCGCAAATAGTTACATTGATGACAGCAAGAGTGAAGAATCACTGAATTTTTACAAGTTCTGTTCAAACTGTGTAAAACCAATGTTGTAAGTTGACCATACATTATATTTTACATTACCTGGAGCAGACAAATCAGACACCTTTACCATAAATTTAAGTGTTATTGGTGCTGTTCTCACTACATAAATGTCAGTACACGTAGAATGTTGTCTTTTCAAACTATCCAAATGCAGACATAGAGAATGAAACATTTTTTCTATAATTGAAAGAAAATCTGAATTTAAGAAATTCCAGGAACAAGTTTACATCAACATATTTGACACACAGAACTCAGCAGTAACGCTGAAAATGTACATCTTCAAACTGCACCAGGTAATAAAACAAAAAAACTTCACACTTGTTTTGAGAACTTCATCTGCAATTTTTGGTTAACCACAAAATGTTAGCAATGTACATGCACCATACCTTTTTTTATACCATTGGAGTACAAATATTTTTAAAACTGTAGGAAAATTCAAATCCAAGACACTCCTGGAACAAGCAGGTTTACCACATTTTCCAGATATAAAACAGTGACGCAAAAGTGGAACAAGTACTTTTACAAACTGTGCCTAGTAAAACTTCACATTGTTAAAAACTTCCCACTCAAAATCAGAAATGTAACAATTGTTTCATCAACAGAACATCTGTTGAGTATGTAACAGAGTATACCTTTATCACTTTGTCTCAAACAAGAAGGGCAGAACTAGATCCACTCATGGTCAGCAATGCCTGAGATGAGAATGAAGACTGGGATTGACCGAGAACACGTTTTCTTCTTGGACTAAACCTTTGTGCGTTCTCAGGATTTATGGAAAACAAACACCTTTATGGAGAAAAAGGGAGAGAGAGATTGAGGAAATTAACAACCTGAGGTAGGATATTAAATGGCTAAGTTTGATAAACACAAAAATAAATCCATAATAAAACAAATTTTACCATTCAAGGAACTACAGTGTTGATTGTAGTTCGACGGGGTAGTGTATGTTAAAGCAGTAGTAACTGCCAAACATTAGGCAGACATGAATTCAATTCAATTCAATCCAATTTTATTTATATAGCGCCAAATCACAACAAATGTCGCCTCAAGGTGCTTCATAGATACAGAGAAAAGCCCAACAATCATATGACCCCCTATGAGCAAGCACTTTGGCGACAGTGGGAAGGAAAAACTCCCTTTTAACAGGAAGAAACCTCCGGCAGAACCAGGCTCAGGGAGGGGCGGGGCCATCTGCTGCGACCGGTTGGGGTGAGAGAAGGAAGACAGGATAAAGACATGCTGTGGAAGAGAGACAGAGATTAATAACAGGTATGATTCAATACAGAGAGGTCTATTAACACATAGTGAGTGAGAAAGGTGACTGGAAAGGAAAAACTCAATGCATCATGGGAATCCCCCGGCAGCCTACATCTATTGCAGCATAACTAAGGGAGGATTCAGGGTCACCTGGTCCAGCCCTAACTATATGCTTTAGCAAAAAGGAAAGTTTTAAGCCTAATCTTAAAAGTAGAGATAGTGTCTGTCTCCCGAATCCAAACTGGAAGCTGGTTCCACAGAAGAGGGGCCTGAAAACTGAAGGCTCTCCCTCCCATTCTACTTTTAAATACTCTAGGAACAACAAGTAGGCCTGCAGAACGGGAGCGAAGTGCTCTAATAGGGTAATATGGTACTACAAGGTCATTAAGATAAGATGGGGCCTGATTATTTAAGACCTTGTATGTGAGGAGCAGGATTTTGAATTCAATTCTGGATTTAACAGGAAGCCAATGAAGGGAAGCCAAAACAGGAGAAATATGCTCTCTCTTTCTAGTCCCTGTCAGTACTCTTGCTGCAGCATTTTGGATTAACTGAAGGCTTTTCAGTGAGTTTTTTGGACATCCTGATAATAATGAATTGCAGTAGTCCAGCCTGGAAGTAATAAATGCATGAACTAGTTTTTCAGCGTCACTCTGAGACAGGATATTTCTAATTTTAGAGATGTTGCGCAAATGGAAGAACGCAGTCTTACATATTTGTTTAATATGTGCGTTGAAGGACATATCCTGGTCAAAAATGACTCCAAGGTTCCACACAGTGTTACTGGAGGCCAAGGTAATGCCATCCAGAGTAAGAATCTGGTTAGATACCATATTTCTAAGCTTTTCAGCGCCGAGTACAATAACCTCAGTTTTATCTGAGTTAAGAAGCAGAAAGTTAGTGGCCATCCAAGTCTTTATGTCTTTAAGACATTCCTGCAGTTTAACTCATTGGTGTGTGTTATCTGGCTTCATGGACAGATAGAGCTGTGTGTCATCTGCATAGCAGTGAAAATGTATGCTATGTCTTCTAATGATGCTGCCTAGGGGAAGCATGTATAATGTAAACAGAATTGGTCCTAGCACTGAACCCTGTGGAACTCCATAATTAACCTCAGTGTGTGAAGAGGACTCTCCATTTACATGCACAAATTGGAGTCTATTAGATAGATATGATACAAACCACTGCAGTGCAGTACCTGTAATACCTACAGCATGTTCTAATCGCTCTAATAGGATATTATGGTCAACAGTATCGAATGCTGCACTAAGGTCAAGAAGGACAAGCACAGAGATGAGTCCACTGTCAGAGGCCATAAGAAGATCATTTGTAACCTTCACTAAAGCTGTTTCTGTGCTGTGATGAGCTCTGAAACCTGACTGAAACTCTTCAAATAAACCATTCCTCTGCAGATGATCTGTTAGCTGTTTGACAACTACTCTTTCAAGGATTTTTGATATGAAAGGAAGGTTGGAGATTGGCCTATAATTAGCTAAGACTGCTGGGTCTAGAGATGGCTTTTTGAGTAAAGGTTTAACTGCAGCCACCTTGAAGGCCTGTGGTACATAGCCGATTATTAGAGATAGGTTGATCATATATAAGATCGAAGAATTAATCAATGGCAGGACTTCTTTGAGCAGTTTTGTAGGAATGGGGTCTAAAAGACACGTTGATGGTTTGGAGGAAGTAATTATTGAAGTTAACTCAGAAAGATCGATTGGAGAAAAAGAGTCTAACTTAACATCAATGGTACTAAGAGTAGCTGTAGATAATATTACATCTGTGGGATGATTATTGGTAATTTTTTCTCTAATGATAAAAATTTTATTTGTGAAGAAGTTCATGAAGTCATCACTAGTTAACGTTAAAGGGATGGTTGGCTCAAAAGAGCTCTGACTTTTTGTCAGCCTGGCTACAGTGCTGAAGAGAAACCTGGGGTTGTTCTTATTTTCTTCAATCAGTGATGAGTAGTAAGCTGTTCTGGCTTTGCGGAGGGCTTTCTTATAAAGCAACAAACTATTTCTCCAGGCTAAATGATGATCCTCTAAATTTGTGACACGCCATTTCCTCTCCAGATTACGAGTCATCTGCTTTAGGGTACGTGTTTGAGAATTATACCACGGGGTCAGGTACTTCTGATTAGAGACCTTAGTTTTCACTGGAGCTACAGTATCCAGAGTCGTACGTAGTGAGGAGGTGAATGAAGGTTGTGATGTGGTCGTTGACAATCTTCATGTCGATGCTCAACATGGATGTCTCAGCAGCGAAGCTGGAGGAACCTGAGAATTTAAAAATTAAAAATTAAAAACTTTAATAACAATAATACAGAGATACTTTTTACATATATCATTGGATCACTTAACTTGCTGGCTGAACTTCTATGTTTGAAACTGAAACTGAAACTGAAACTAAACTGAAACATGAAACTAAACAAGCCAAAAATACAAGAACAAGGCAGTTAGAGCAGAAAAAACTGTTGAATTTTGCTCTATCTACTTACCACAAACAACGACGCTGGGTGTTGGTGGCACTTTCTCCATCTGAACATCTTCTGCAAGGCTTGTCATCTCAAACCAGTGGAACAGAAGCTCTTCCTTCTCATCAAAATGAGCCAGTAAGAAGCATCATCTCAAAAGTCACTGAGCATCATCTCAATGACTTCTTTCGAGCAACCACTGGACTGAACTCTTTCAGTCTGAAGCTTGAGAAGAGAATTCAGGAGTTATTTGCGCTTTTGTGCATCGACATATTTGAGGAACTTTAACAGACCTGCCCCCATTTTGTCTACAATGGTGAGGAAGTTCTCCATCAGATTCACACCAGTCCGTTTCTAGAAAATGTGCTGTCATACCGGTTTCATTGAAGAGAAAGAGCCATTCCTGGCATAGTTTCTGGATGCTTGCCCTTTTGTTGATATCTTTACGCTGCGTGTAATAGGTGCACTTGACTAGTTCTTCCAGAATATCTGTACGTCTTCTTTTTAAACAGCTTCTTCATTTCTTCTTTTTTTCAAGCGGACTCTCCACGGTGTCAGAGAGTGGCAAATGCATGGCTACCAGCTAATACAGTCATATGTGTCTTGAACACTTGCTTTTTCTTCAGAAGGCATTTCGTCTGTGTCATTGCCATCATCTGATGCTTCTTTGCATTTTCTTACCTTTGGTCTGTCAGGTCGCTTGATGTTTTCAACTCCTGCCTGAAGCTGCTTTACCAGGGAATGATATCCAGGTCCAATAACATCACCATCAATCACGTCTTGAAGAGACTTGGGATACTTGGCCACCATCCTTTTTGCTATCTCTGTAGTGTTGCGTTTGGTTGGATTCTGACAAATCTTCATCATTTCAGAGACCACAATCCTTACCTTTTCTCGTCTTTGTCTTGCACTTGGTCTTTTCTGTTTTTCCAAGTTCTGTACCAACTCCTTGGGGAGCCTTGGTATCTCCAACCTCTCTATCCAGTTTAGCATTAATGGTGTACAGATTCCTGAAGGTGATGAAAAAGTCGTGGATGATGCTGGTGAAGAAGAAATTGAGGGTGGAGAGGGAAGGACATCCACAGGAGAGGAATGCACAGAGTTTGGTGTCGAAGCGCTTGAGACTGTAAAAGTACAAAAAAGGAGGTATGAAAGCATTAAACATTGAGCCATCCTATATTTGCAATGTTGGGGGACTCGCTGACCCAGCAGAAAGAAAGGCCTGAAACATCTGATGTGTCTCTGAAAAATTTTTCAAATGCCTTGTACATTTTTTGAAGTAACTATGTTTGCTCTCAAAGCACATTGTCCACAGCCTGATGAGAGGCTCAGTCCTGGATGATGTCGTACGTGATGGTGTATAGGTCTTAAGTTGATATTAGGTAACAGCTCCTCTCTGGTTTCCAAATACAATATAGCATCCAGAAAAGTAACCTGAGCACAAGTTAGGTCAACAATCTCCTTGAGCTGCCAAGTTAACTTCCACACATTATCTTAAGGTTTCTGCATTCTGTCTCCAATTATGAGAGGTAAAGGTCTTGAGAAGCTGCAATTTTGAACAGCTTGTCCACCAAGTTTCAATGTTTTTGGACTGACCTCACAAGGTTTGGATGAAGCATCTGTTTTTTTGCATTTAAGTACACTTGATGTACTCTTTCCAAACTGTGTTAATGAAGCACTTGAGGTAAAGAGCAAGATCGTATGAGCAGACACCCTTAAGATGACATGACCGAGACATGGGGGCATGCCAGGTGTGCAAACATCAAAGCTTTGTAAAGAATTAAATGCAAACCTAAATTTTATCCCCTGTACTTCTGACAGGTCTTCTCTTTCCAGTTGTTCAGTGGTGGATCTATACGTTTCTGGGGTCCATTGAGGTCCACAGGCTGCTGGATCAGCACCCTGAAATTCAGTTCAAGTTAACAGACAATAGCTGCATAAGTACACAGATGAACTGAAATTTTTTGTAGAACCCCCAATACAATGAGAGCCCAGGTTGTCTCCAGCAATGCAGTAGAGCGGTCCTTTCACAACAGGTTTGTCTGCCATTGTTATCCCATTCTCTTCTAGTACCTTCAAATCAGTCAGGTGTTCTGAAAAAAAAAAAACTTTTCATGGCCAAGTTACCCAAAATCTGTCTCTCTACACAGTAAGACTAGCTGCATGTGATCAGCATTTGACCGGGCATTGGGGAATGTTGAGTAGAGAGAAATATACCACCAAAACCTTGTGTTACTTTCTTGCAGAACCCGTAGGTTCCCTACTTCAGATACATCCTGGTATAGAACCAGCTTGAGACAATGAAGATTTTCCTGAAAAAATGTGTTTGACACAAACACGTTACCATCACAACAGTCACTGAGAACATCTGGTCTTGAAACATGATTAGAATCTACTGATATGAGAAACCTTGCCAAAAACTTGAATCCAGCAGACTCTTCAAAGTATTTAGCGCTGTTCTCATCTCTATCCACAAACACTTTGGGTTCAACATACTTGAACACATCTTTAAAGTGATGAACTCTTCATGGGCTTCTCATGTGTGACAAGCTGAGCACAAGTCAGACTGTTTTACTGTGCCACAGATATTTAGTGTCTCCATCTGAAACTAACATATATTTTAGAAGTGAGCTTAGTTCATTCATTGTATACATCTGTCCCAATTCATGTATATTTTGCATTTCTTCAACAATGGTTTGAATGGTAGATGGTGGCAGGAGATGCTGTCAGTGTAGCTTGATGTAAAACATACATACATTTCTGAGATACAGGTCACTGAAATTAGACCCATCTATACCAGGGTCTTCTGTATCTGAGACAGTGGCAACTTGCAGTTTGGTGGCACTTGCAGTTGGACTCTCTGATGGAATATCTTTGTTTGAACCACAAATCACATTTTCTAAATGTTTGTGTTTTCTAGACATATAGGAGGCAAATGTAGATTTTACAAAGAACACACTTTGGCATCCTCTCACAAGTCACATGCCGTTCCTCTTCTACGTGTTCCTGTAAGTGAGCAATCAAAACTTTAATTCCCTCCCACTGGCGTTCACAAAATGAGGACGGTGCAATTCAAAACCACTGTGCAGTATCGTGAGAAACAGTTGTGGTACCAGTGTGGTTGCGGTAGAAGTGAGACTTTAAATCAAAATCAATCAGAATCAGAATCAGCATACTTTATTAATCCTTAAGGAAATTATGTGGGTTACAGTTGCTCCAATACAGTAATAATAACAGAAAAAGACTAAACTATTTAACAATACAATATGTTACAGATTTACAAATGTTACAGAGTAGAAAAGAGTGTGTGCAAATAGGGTGTAACTATCCGGTCTTTAAGTGATGACGTGATGAATCCTGGTTTCGGGCCCAAACTATTCTGCATTTAATAAGGCTGTTGTGTATTTAACATGTCTTAATGCTTTGTATCTTGTTCTATTTAATTTTTTCAAGCCCCTAAAAACAGTCAGTGATCACTGTTGGCCTCTTGGTTTTTATTACTGCTAATCATTTTAAAGCTCAGTTACGATGTAACTATAGCCCAGCCCATGCAGCAGTATGTTAATGACTTCTCTCCAAACGTAACTTAGAAACTGTAATTCATGCTTTTATTACATCATGCCTGGATTATTATAATTCCTTTTTAATAGGGGGTGGGCTGGGCACTTTGTCACGCTTACAATTAGTGAAAAATGCTGCGGCTCAATTTTTAACTGGTAGAAGGAAATTCGACCACATCACTCCGGTTTTGGCCTCTCTACATTGGCTTCCAATCGAATTTAGGATCCGTTTTTAAAGTTCTTTTATTGTTTTTTAAATCTTTAAATGGTTTGGCACCCATTTATTTGTCCGATTTGTCGAAGCCTTATGTTCCCACTCGTTCCCTCTGGTCAGCTGAGCAACTGCTGCTTTCAGGCCCTAAGTCATGGCTGAAACTCAGAGGAGACTGGGCGTTCTACCCTATGGCCCCATTGCTTTGGAACAATCTTCCTCTGCATATTAGACAAGCTACATCAGTACCGGTTTTAAGTCCAGATTAAAAACCTATTTTTATTCTCTGGCTTTTTACTCTGTGGGTGACTGACATTTTTATAAATTTTTATTAATTTTATTGTTTTGTTCAGTTCTTATATTATTATTATTTATAGTTGTATTGTTCAGCACTTTGGTCTACTAGGTGTGTTTTTAAAGTGCTATATAAATAAACAATGATGATGATGATGATGACTAACCTCGTATTGTGAACGGATTATCTCAGTTGTTCTCCCGACTGAAGTTTGGTCTGTTTACAGCATCCTGCCATGCGATTGTGTTTGTCCCTAACCTTCGGGAACCCTCACGTTAACTTTTACGGAGTGGAAAAAAGTTAGCGTTCATCCTCCAGCTTGTATATTATGCTAACATAGCTGTGCAGCACATCATTATATACCAGCTAGCCAAACTTCAGTAACCCTACAAACGTCACTGCTGTTTAGCTTCCTGTCTTCATTTATGTTGGAAGTGATAGCAGAGCTGTACGTCTTAATTTGTCTCGGAAATCCCTCAATCAGAACATGGTGTATTATATTTAGAGGGAAACTAGCGAGCTATCTCGCTGCTAACTTCTAACTCCATTAAAGTTCATAAATTCATTTTCATGGATGCTTGGATGTTAAACTTAATTGTTACACCTGGTAGAACAGCAACGCTGATAATTTTATTACAGATGAAAGGATTGAGACAGTTTTTAACTCTCAGTGTTGCCGCAGTGATCGTGTGACTTAGAGACCTGCAGCGTAGTTTGGGCCCAGGCATGGCTAATAACGTCAGGCTTAAAGACCGAATTGCAGTGTCTTTAAGCCGGATCCTAAATTCAATTTACAGTGCATTAGATGAAGGAGTTGTACAGGGAGATGGCCACAGGCAGGAATGTTTCCTGTGTCATTCAGTGGTGCTTTTTGGTAATCTCAGTCTCTAACTGAAAGTGCTCCTGTGGCTAGCCAGCATGTCATCGAGTGGGTGGGAGGTGTTATCCAACATTATCTTATTATCTTATTATCTAACAACTAAAGACTAAGAAAAACTAGGACTCTGATTTGGACTGAAACTAAGAGCTATGCACACGACAAGAAAAAGCAAAGGACAGTCTTCTGGACTGGTACATGAAAGGCTATGAGAACATGACAGGAGCAGATTACTATGAACATGACCAGAACAGAGACTGAAAAACTATGACGTGTAGCTAGAATGACAGGAATGTTAACAGACGACGCGACACTGACACAAAGACACACTGGGCTTAAATACACTGAGGAAGTCATCAAGGAATTAGAGACAGAAGGGGAACACAGCTGGAAGGAATAAGACCTAATGAGACGGGGGGAACAAAGCTAGAAACACTGACATAAGACAGGAACATGAACCTTCAGAGTAAAACAGGAAACAAGACACCACTAAACAAAGACGCAGACACGACACTGAGAGACAGACTAGACACTGAACTAAACCTGCAATAAACATGAGAACAAAAACTACAAACGAATCCCTAAACAAGAATAACTGAAACATAGAGTCATAATCATCATTATCATCTTAATAAGAAAAGAATCCAAAATGCAAAAACACACCAAAACATAACTCAAAATACTGGGTCAAACTGACCCAGAGCCGTGACACTTTTCTACCAATTGGTTTACATCTGTAATGCCAAAAAATCCACCAGAAGGCACTGTGAGTGGAAACTGTTGGCTCTTCTTATCCTTCTCCCAACCAGGAACACGGAAACAAAAAACCATCCAACATATTTTGAGTGTTTTTGATTAAACTAAGATAGGAAGATATAATTTTTTGATATATGATAGTGTTAGAGGACTTACTAAACAGATGTATGTCACTTGACAGTAGGGGTGGGTTTTGATTATCGACTTATCAATAAAAATCGATTCTGGCTTGGATAACGTGATATTCATTAAAATTCATTTAAAAATAAATTTATTTTCTCAGGTTAAACCTCAAAAAGTTTCTACAACCACCAAACAGCTAAAACAGTAATTGAGAGCAGGTACACGGATTCTGCACAAAGACGTAAATACAAAACGTGGACCCAGCGCATCCGAGTCAGTGAGATGTCGCCTTTCTCACCCGACGGCACATACACGGAGACGGACACGCCGTCTGAAAGCCGACAGCTCACTGATTTTGAAGCGTCGGCGGGCGCTTTGTGTTTACGTCCTTTTTGCACTAGATTCTGAAGCTGCAGGTTGTATCTCTCTCCAAACAATATTGACTGAACCAGCAGCCAAAGACGATCCAAACTATTCTTCACATTTCGCTTCACATAAACATCGTCACGAATTTCCTCTTACTTTTGCTGTTTTGCTTCCACCAACATAAAATCACACTTCATGTAGAGCTCTCTCTTTCTTTCTCTCTAAATCGATAATCAAAACCCACCCCTACTTATTACCCACCAGTCTACGGTGTCGGCCGCTGTTTGTTTTTTTGTTGTTGTTTTTTTTTACTTCTGACAAGAAAGACTCATTTCTTCTATTCAATACTGAACAAATTTAAACTTTTTAAAATTATGCAAAATTGCAAAATGCTTAGCTGTGTCTCTAATCAAACCTCTGTAACTTTGCTCTGCTTCACTTTGTTTTTGACTGCAAAATATTTTTAAGGTCATCTGCTATAAAAACCCAGACCAGGAAAACCGCCTTCATGTTTTTTTGTGTTTTATTCTCAGTTACTTTGACACAAAGGAATCTGCTGTGACGCTCACACCTTTGATAAAGTCTCACAAGTGTCAGCTTTCTTTTTATAGATATAAAAATATAGATATGTACTGATAAGTGGTCAGAATTATAATATTACTGACTCTCTGAGGCAAAATTTTCCAAACGAATCGAATCGTGGATTGAATCGATTCGGGACCTTGTGAATCGGAATCGAATCAATTCTTGAAATCAGTGACAATACCCAGCCCTACTTGACAGCATTAAAAAAGTGAAATTAAATGTTTAATAATTTTTTTAAAAAGTGGTCAACCAAACGGTTGATTTGTCCCTTTATGGTTATGTTTATGCTAACATAACCTAAATGTTATTAAAATTGATTATTTGCCATAAAATCAGACCACTAGACCCATTTTGTTTATCCATTGCTATTGATGAATCACATTAAGTGTTAGCACAGCAAGAATATGCTGAAATTATTTCCTCAGTAAGTCATTTTGTCACTTTCTGAGTTAATATTAGTAAATATTGTAAAAATCAAGAATAACGTGGAAATCACAAATATCACAACTGATCACCTTTTAACCAAACTACAGTAGCTAGTAAATTAATATTACTAAGTTGTCAAAATTATAATTTCATGTTTAACAAGTACTATATGGACGCTAAACAAGTATATGGCTAAAAATCACATGGTCCTGTGGCATGATACTCATGATACCATCCATCTTCAACCACAGTGTGTTTGAGGTCATGGTTTCATATGAAGCCACAAGGGCTGGCACTCTCCACCAGTATATTGCTAACAAACCAGATGAGTGGGGCTTTAAATTGTTCTTCCAAACAAGTTAATCTGGCATCATCCACAACTTGCTGCTGTATCAAGGGGGATCTACAGGGTGGGCCATTTATATGGATACACTGTAATAACATGGGAATGGTTGGTGATATTAAAGTCCTGTTTGTGGCACATCAGTATATGTGAGGGGGCAAACTCCTCAAGATGGGTGGTGACCACGGTGGCCGTTTAGAAGTCGGCCATCTTGGATACAACTTTTGTTTTTTCAATAGGAAGAGGGCCATGTGACACATCAAACTTATTGGTAATGTCACAAGAAAAACAATGGTGTGCTTGGTTTCAACGTAACTTTATTCTTTCATGAGTTATTTACAAGTTTCTGACGACTTATAAAATGTGTTCAATGTGCTGCCCATTGTGTTGGATTGTCAATGCAACCCTCTTCTCCCACTCTTCACACACTGATAGCAACACCGCAGGAGAAATGCCAGCACAGGCATCCAGTATCTGTAGTTTCAGGTGCTGCACATCTCGTATCTTCACACCATAGACAATTGCCTTCAAATGACCCCAAAGATAAAAGTCTAAGGGGGTCAGATCGGGAGACCTTGGGGGCCATTCAACTGGCCCACGACGACCAATCCACTTACGCTGTGGGCTCTTGCTGAATGAAGCTAGGACAGCCACTGATGTTTCTTCATTAGTGAAGCTTTCTGATATGATATTACACCTGTATAAGATAAGTTATAAGTTACAAGTTAAGGAGATGGCATATTCCACTGCTCGGCTACATCCTTGACTTTAATACCTGGTCTACAAGAGGGACTGTGCCCTACTGGACCAGAAACCGATGGCTCTCAAAAAGTTAACAAGCCAGCATCTAGAGTTGGACAACCATGATTCAGCTCTCCAAGACCACAGAATCAATGCTACACCATAAGACCCCAACGACCAAAACCACATGCAGATGTGCTTGATTTGCACTGTTTTTATTTATTTATTTTTTAAAAACAAAAATGATTTTGCACAGTAGCATTCAATCAGAAGTGGCCTGAATGTGAGTATTTTGTGCTGTAGCACATTTTTCACATTTGCAGATTAAAACAATGTATTTTGTAGTTTGATATAATACTGTCCTTTGATGGAATGAAAACAGCAATGTTTACTGGCATGCTATTAGAAATAAACTGTATCCAATGCTCTGGATAGTCTTTGTTATTAATTAAATTATAATTATAAATACAATTTCAACTGTATTATATAATGTACTTTACATGACATTTAAGTGACATCTCAACCATTTGGTAGAGATCAATATTTTAAAAACTACAGGGTCTATTGAAAAAAAATATTGATTGTGGTTATTACTCACCCAAATCAATAAGAAATGCAAACAAAAAATCTTTGCATTGTTTTTTTCTTGGTGTGGACCTCAAAGGGTTAAAGATTAATATCAGTTTGTACATGCTTTAGATAGCTTTTCTTCAAATTCTTTAATTCTCACTCGCTTTTGCAACTTTGTACTTTTGTGTTACTCGCAGCAACAACTCCACCTCATTGTTAGTCCATTTAAAAAACTTTTCATTGCCGCAACGTTTCAAAGAGCCGGAAAGTAAATAAACGGCAGACAGAAATGAGGCAGGTCGAATCGTCTTGCGTTTCACGCATGCGCAGTACGGGAAGGTAAGCGTTTTCGGCCGTTTCAATGTGGACGCAAAACTCTGTAAAAAAGACTGAAAATGATAGTGTGGACGCGGAGCATTTTGAGACGAAAACGCTGTTTTCAAATTTATTTGGGCTAGTGTGGACGTAGCCTCTGAAAGCCCCCTTCTTGTCACTGAGGAGGGCTTTGATGTCCTTAGTCACCCACAGCTTGGTATTTGGGAAACGATTGGACAGTCTGAGCTGGAACAATGGGGTTGGTGCAGAAAGTTATGTAGTTGGTGATACACTCAGTAAGCCCATTGATGTTCTAGCCGTAGTCTAATGGGGGACTCAAAGCGCATTATACAACATGTCTCATTAACCAGTACAACAGATTCATACAAGCACTTTTTCTATATTTTTTTTTTTCTACATGTTTTCTAATTAGTGTTCAAACTCTGATGAAAATATTGGAAAACAACTTGGGGTTCAATATCTTGCCCAAGAATACTTGCAAAATATTCCTGGCCAAGACACTGGTGCAAACAGGGCTTGAACCACCAACCTTCTGATTAGTACATTAGACCTTGGGCTGCTAGTGATGTAATGTTGTGTGCATATTATTTTTACACACCATGAGCCCCTGCTACTACCTGAGCATCATTTAATTTTTAATTCAATTCAATGTTTTTTTATACAGTGGGTAAAATAAGTATTGAACACGTGACCAGTTTTCTAAGTAAATGTATTTCTAAAAGTGCTACTGACATGAAATTCTCAGCAGATGTCTGTAGCAACTCATCCAATCCACACATGCAAAGAAATAAATCATAGATGTCCATAAATTAAGTTATGTGTAATCTAAATTTTAATTCAATTAAATGTAATTGTTATAGCACCAAATCACAGCAATAGTTTCCTCAATGCACTTTATATTGTAAGATAAAGACCCTACAATATAATGAGCATTGACACAGAGAAAAAAGCATTGAACACGCTTACAGAAAATTATTTAATACTTTGTACAAAAGCCTTTGTTGGTGATGACAGCTTCAAGACTCTTGCTGTATGGAGAAAATAGTCATATGCATTGCTCAAGTATGACTTTGGCTCATTCTTCCACCACCACCACGGTGGGGGCTAAGGCAAGGAGGAGACGGCAACACAAGACAACCACAATTAATGAAGGAGAGAGACAACGGCCAGGTTACAGTCAGGCAGTTTTTATTGATGGTTTACTGTGCCTTGACAATCATAAACTCAACAAAAGAAAAGGGTGGTGGAGGAGGACTAGGCGGTTGAGCCAAATCAAAATTAAGAAATGAAATTAAGAAAACAAAAAGAGGCTGACTTCTTTCCTAAGGTCTAAATAAAACAATACACAAAACAAAAGGTCTGCCTAGCTGCTTGACAAAAAAGGGTCAGTCAAAACATACAAAAGTGGCATCAAGCGTATAACCTAGTGTTTTTAACAATAAATGCCCAGTTGCAAGTGTATGGGGTACCCCAATCTTACCTGTCCAGCCTCCCACCAAAACTCTCTGTTCACATACACATAAGCCTACAAACAAACGTTTAGAGAACATCAGAAAGCTGGCCAGGAAGCTGCTCTTTTGTAATGATCCCTGGCAAGCGATTGGTCTACAGCCGTCCCCAACCCCTGGGCCACGGACCGGTACCAGTCGTTTGGTACCAACAAGAGTTGAGGTTTGGGTGTGAAATGTGTAGTTTTCAGGGGTTTTATTGATTTTTATCATTATTTTTAATAGTTTTTATTGTTAACTCAGTTTCTCTGGGTCTTTTCCTGTGTGTTATGAATAAATCTTACTTTTTTTGGTACCTTTACAGGTTTTATTTGTTGTATTTTTCCACGACAACTTAAAGGCAGGTCGTGAAAATAATAATTTTTGTGGCAAAAAAAGGTTGGGGACTGCTGGGCTACTGTGCCCAGATTAGCCAATAGGCACATGCCAATTATCTTTGAATTGGCCAATAGGAGGAGGCTTGACACCTGAAAGACAAGAGCAACAGAAAAACAAAGTGCTGCGTATCATGGCATGTGACAGTCTTGCTGAAACATCCATCCTAATTTCATCTTCATCATCCTGTTAGATGGCGGCAGGTTTTGAGACAGGAATGTCTCGATACATTTTTCCATACATTCTTCCTTATGTGAAGTGTGCCATTTGCAGAAAAATCGCCTAATACCATGATGTTTCCACCTCCAAACTTTGCAGTTGTTATGGTGTTTTTGGGTCGATATGCAGTGACTTTTAAAATCCAAACACGGTGTATATTACGCCATCAAAACAGTTCAATTCTGGCCTCATCTGACCAGACTAGATTGTCCCAGTATTTCACAAGCTTGTCTAAATGTTGATCAGCCAACTTTAAATGCACCCCCTTTTCACTTCATGTGTTCAATATTTTTTTCCTTGGTCACGCCTTATCATTACTTATCATTTATGGACATCAGTGGCTTGTGGCTGTAGCTCAGGTGGCAGAGCAGGTCAGCCACTAATCAGAAGGTCGGTGGTTTGATCCCAGGCTGCCTCCTGGCTGCATGCCAAATATCCTTGGGAAAGATACTAACCCCATATTTGCCCGGTGGCACCAGTGTCCGGCAGCCTCACCTCTGTCAGTGTGCCCCAGGGCAACTGTGGCTACAATGTAGTTTGCCATTGCCAGTGTGTGAATGACTGAATGTAGTGTAAAGCGCTTTGGGGTCCTTAGGGACTGAGTAAAGCGCTATACAAATGCCGGCCATTTACCATCAGTGGTTTGACTTCTTGGCATGTGTGGATTGGATGGGTTGTTACATCTAGTGAGAATTTTATAGCACCTTTAGAAATATATTTACTTAGAAAATTGGTGGCATGTTCTTTTAGTGATGTGTTCAATACCTATTTTTCCTGCAGTATAGCACTAAATCAATACAACTGTTGCCTCAAGGCTGTCATAATGCTGTCTAATACAGCAGGAAGCAGGCGAATGAATAAAGACGGAGTGTTTGGGGAGGTGGAGCCAAGTGGCTCACGCAGAATGCTCACAAGTACTCTGTGAAGTAGCAGAGACAGAGTTGGTTTTTTACCAGGGAGGAAGTGGTGACTTGTGGAGAAAATCATGAAAACTGTAGACTCCACATGACAAAGGTGCTTTAGATTGTAAGTTAAATCAATACATTTTCTCCTATGAGAAAATGCTTTAGCAAACTTGGGAAAGAAAAAATCCCTTTTAACAAAAAGAGCTAGACTCAGGGAGGGGGGGGTCCTCTGCTGTGACTGGTTGGAGTAAAGGGGAGGAAGATATGACAAACAAAGGAAGAGTGGAAGAGAACTAGAGATTAATAATAACTAGTGATTAAATGCAGAATGGCGTATAAACAGTGTGTGAAAAAAAGGTGAATGAAGAATAAATCATCATCATGGAAAGCCCCCAGCAACCTTGACCTATTACAGTGTAACTAAGGGGGAATTCAGTGACACCCGATCCAACCCTAACTATATTCTTTGTCAAAAAGGACATTATGGGGAAATTCACATTATACTGGAGCAACTTATTTTCAAAAGTAATTAGTTACTTAGTTACTTTTCAAAAACATGATACACAACCTGAATGCGTGACAAACCAATAGACCTTTTGGCCCAATTCTATTTTTTTGCATAATCCAAAAAAAGTGAATAAAAGTGAATCAAATTGAAAAGTGTCTTTTTAAAAATTGGTTTATTACTTTTAATCTTAACTTTATAAACATTGCGTCAAAAAAAATTAAATTCAACAGTCTTTGACTTTAATAAATTTCTGCACATTACACCATATTTTAAGAAAATAAAGGCTTAAACTGTATTTCTGCATATTACAGTATATAACATAAAATTATTTTTTGTGTATACACAAACATCCTTTCACATAAATACAAAAACAAAAAAAAGAAATAAAATAAATAAAATTAACAATAACATCTTTTAACAGTTGGTAAAGTGCAGAGAGGCGTAATATTGAGATTACCAAACCAGAAATTGCTATTGCATGCTACATTTAGGCTGTTAATCCAGTCTCATTTTGTGGCAACCCTGAAAAAGACCTGTTTTATTGTTTTCTTTTGGACTGAAACTGTGGTTATATCGCATCAGCAGAAGCTTCTCAAACCTTCTATCAGACAGTCTGTTCCTTTTGGGGAAAGCACCAATCCACCTAAACTGAACAGCCGTTCCACTGGTGCACTGGATGGAGTTGGACTCTTGTATTTCATGTACATCTTTTTGAGATTTGGGAACTGATTCAGAATCTCAAGCTCATAGCCTGACCTTAAACAGTCAGTTACTTATTTTTCTGCTGAGAAGCTTTCTGTGGGCTGGTTCTGAAATTCAAAAAAGTCCATTTTTCCTGGGCTGGCTGGCATCTGGGACACATTAGTGTTCTCAGTTGCAGGAGCAGCTTTACGACACTCTGTTATCAGGAGCTCCTTCACATACTCTCTCCTTTAAACTTGTTTAAATGTTTAAACTTGGGACAAGTGGCCGCTGCGAGAAGTCCTTCTTGGCTGTCCAGAACAGCATCAAAACAAGTCTTGAGGGCCTGTAACATACAACATGATGCATCTAAGAATAAAATTATTTTACTATATAATTACCTATTGTCATGATTTTGTGGGCTTTACTGCCCTAAACCATCTATATTTTCTATTATCAATACTGTATGAGGTTTAATTTTGGTTGAGGCTTTTGTTGATATTATGATTAATATTCATGATTAATGATGATCAATGTCCCTGATATTTAACAAGGGGTGAATACTTGGTCTTTTATTCTATCATTTTAATAATTGTACACACTGCTTAAAACTAAGTATAACATCCACCCACTGTGAATCGTATAATAAATTTAACAAATCCACCCAAAGCAATTATCCAATAATAATCTTACCTTTACAATGACAGCTGTCATTCTAGAGAGGTCATCTTTCAGGGCAAGCGTCTTTGACATCAGGCTTGTGAGTGTTGGCAGTAAAGCCCCACAGGTGCACTCATCCCCTTGTAAGATGTCCAGAGCCACTGTCAGGGACTTCATCACAGTACAGTACTCTTTCAAGAACTGGTACTCCCTTTAATTAAGGCAGTTGATTCCCAGTTTTACACAGAGGGGATTAAGTTCATTCAAGGGAATTGTGATGATTCTAGAAATGGCCTCATACAGGGAATTCCACCTTGTGGATGTCGGTACCATTAGGTTTCCTCCGGCTGACTTGATGTTGATCAACTTGCTTTAGTCCAAAGAGCAGAACATTTTGCAATGCTACTCCTATATGCAGCCTTGGTGTCTGCACAGGAGTTTAGATGTTTGTCAACATTGCTTGTTGAAATCAAGTTAATTGTGTGCGATGCACATCTGTAGTGTGGAGGGAGGCTAAACTGTGCATCTCCAGATGCGGTTGAAAGAGCTTCTATGACATCAGTAAAGGTCGGTTCCTCGTCATCACCTTCTTCATTTTCAGATTCAGACTCCAAATGACAGGGCTGACATACTCTGAATGCTTTAGGAAAATTGGATGCATTATCCATTACAGTGGCAATAACTTTGTCTTGTAGTCCATATGATGAATGGATTTCTTCAATCTCTGCTCCGATTACATCATAGGTATGGCTGCCTTTAATTCTCTTGCATGCTAGGGCGGCCTTGTTGCGTTGTAATGTGGAATTAATCCAGTGAGTTACACCCATAAAACGTTTATTATTTACCATCCAGATGTCAGCAGTAGTGGAAACAAACTCTGCCTCTTCGAGTGTAGCCTTTAAGTTAGAGTTCATTTTGTCATATTCTCTCTCAGGGTATCCTACAAATGACTTTCTCTGGGGCAGCTTGACACCACTTTTAGTTGGTATTTTTTCTACGATACGTCGGAATGATTCAGAGTCTACAGTGGAAATAGGCAACATGTTCTCGACGATATATGCAGCGACGAGCTTCTTCAGTTCAGCAGCACTAAGTCCTGTCGCTCTTATGTCTAGTTTAACATCACATGGGGAAGACAGGTCAGAGAGGTATAACAATGGAAAATGCACCACATGAGGAAAGATTAGAAGAAAAAAAATAACTCCCCCCAGACTGAGCTCCAACAGGGAGATCAGTTTGAGAACAGAAAAAAACACCTCTGCACATGAAAAAACTCTTAATACACCAAAGAAACACATGACAAGCAACAGGGGTGGGTAAAGGGTGAGAGACAGCCGATTTAGACAGTACATCCAGGCCTGCGTGCGCTGGTCTCCTTGATCCACCGTCAGCATCGGAAGGGAATAAGCGTCGAAGGCGTTTGGAAAGGGAGGGGGGATGAGTGTGTGCATATCAGTGTATGTGTATGTGTGTGTGTGTCCAGAGTTCAGCTGAGACAGTGTCCTTCGCCCTGCCAGGCTAAGTAAACAGTCTTCCAGCCAACCCAGGTGGCCTTGCATGGAATGGGAAGGAACAGACTAAACACAGTCGTTATCAGGGTGTTGTTGTTCAGCTCCAGCCTTGAGACCGCAGCTGGCGCCAAAGGGGTATCTGCATAAGTGATGGTGGTTTATACTTTAGTGCAAACAGCTCATATGAATTTCAAAGCAGTTCTACAGTCCAACACTGGTCTCTCAATCTCCCGTTGGAGAGCCGCGAGCTTCACCATACTTGCGTTCTGTGATGTTGTCATTTTTCGTGCTCAAAGAGCCGATTCTGAGAACTCACGGCAGTGTGCCTCCCCGAGATGTCATCCAATTTGAGCTCAGAGATGTTATTCCGGGCTAGCCCTTCCGAGATGTACCCAGTCTGCAGTCAGAGATCTTATTCTGAGTATTCACAGCAGCCGTAGCCTCTCCAAGATCTTATCCGTGCTGACTCAATGAGCCCACTCACGCCTCTCCCATCATTCCAATCCCAGCGGGCAGCCTTGTGGGGGTTTGAACAGCCGGTTCCGCTTCCTTAATTCTTCGATAAGTCAGGGCCAAGCCAGCTCCGATCAGCAAGAACCCTGTTACCATGGTTCTGAATAGGTAGATATCTTCAGCACTCAGGCTCACCCAAGCCCAAACTTCTCATTGAGAAAGGGGTGTCAATTGCATTTAGGGACCAGTTGATCCATAATTCCTCTTTTAGGTTTTAGAGAACAGACAGTGAGAGAATGTTCCAGGGAAAAGTAATACAAAAAACACGAGACTAGACAAGGACATAAGAGGCTAAGCAGGGAAGCTAAGGGAGAGGAGGAGGAGGAGGAGGAGAAAAGTGCGACTTCGTCAAGAGCAAGAGCAGGATTTACTAAGTTAGATCTGGAAACAATGAATATCTTTTCAAAGCTAGGACTTTTTGGGTCTCTTTTTATTCCAAGCTTTGCTTTAACTTGATTATTTTCAATTTGGTATGATATGCAACAATTTTCATCTTGTAAGCAGGCAGAAAAAACAAACAAACAGAGGAGGACGATCTCTTCATGTTTTTAAGTTTGCATTAACTATTCATTTTTTGTGGGTAAAAATTAATTAATAACTATTGTTTTTGTATCTTATAAGAATTTAATGATGATCATTGCTTGCATGTCTGAATAAAAGAGGTCAAAAGACTCAAAGGACTCAAGAAGTGCATATACTGGTCTTCAGCGTTTCGTGTCACTCTATTTAAAATAATATTCATACTATTACAGTTTTAGAACCTTTAGAAGCTGAAAAATGTATTTAGAGGAACACAAGACTGGCTGATTCTAACATATTTGCAATAATTGCTACTGCCGTTAATTCAAGGTAACATCAGGGTCAAATTACAACTCTGTCCAATAAAAATGTAATTTCCATACAATTAAACAACATGCACATTTACACTGAGATACCTTTCTGTAAAAGTATCTAAACTCTTCAGGATATTTTCTGGGCACTTGTTTATTTTTAACTTACATGTTTCAGATCATCAAACAAATCTGAAATTAGACAAAGACAAGTAAATACAAACCTCTGGTTTTTAATCATGATTTCACTTATTGAGTGGAAAAAAACTTCCAAACCTACCTGGCCCTATGTCAAAAGTAACTGTTCCCTAAACTTAACCATTGGTTATCCAACACTTTGCAGCAAAAACTACAATCAACTGCTTGATGAAGAAGATGATTGTGATCGTCGATAATGAATCTTTTGCATTGCTGTGGAGGAATTTTGGCCCATTCGTTGCAGAATTGCTTTAATTCAGCGACACTGTAGGATTTTAAACAAACATTATTGGCATAACCATAACTTTCTTCAATAGCAAGGTCCTGAATATTATTTATTAATTACTTACTACATATTTTGTGGGGTCTTTACCTTACAGCATAAAGCACCATGAAGGGACTGTTGTTTTGATTTGGCATTAATTAAATAAAATTCAATTAAATTGTTATTGCGTTAAAGAGAGTTGAATTGAATGAATACTATATCAACTTGTGAAATGTGTTCTACATTTTAAAATGTTTGATTTTCAACAAAGAATATAAGTTTAAAAAAAAAAAATAAACACAGACTTCCTGTGTGCAACTTGCATATTATTTCTGTCCCCATAGGTTCACTTTGGGTACTCTAGCATTCTCCATGGTTCACATTTATGTTAGGGTAGCTGGATGAATCTAAATTTGCTATAGCGCAGATTTCCCTGTTTGCCGACAGCATGTTTGCAAAAGCCAACATCTCACAGATTCTGAAGCTGCAGGTTTCATCACCCTCTGACCAAAATTCACTGAACAAGCATAAATAAAATCTGTTTTCTGCATTATTTGCTTGCTTATTACGCACCAGTCTACCGTTGTGTGCAGTGTAATTTAAACTTTTACAAATTATACCAAATTACAAAAGCTATGTCTCTAATAAAGCCTTTCTTCAGATTTTGATCGACTGCAGGGTTCTAATGCAAAATCGAATCCAATCAAATCGGGATCTTGTGAATCGGAATCGAATCAGTTATAGGAATCAGTGACGATACCCAGCCCTAGCTGTCACCCTGTCCAGTCTTCCTGTGGCCTTAATTGGATATGTGGTCAAGAAAATGGATGGACGGAATAAAAGTTTCTTCCATTTGAAAAAAAGTGTCACTTTAATCATAAGCACACTTACATACACTTGAAGTCGTCGGCATGTTACGCCTCAGGAGTGAGAACGGGCTGTTCATAGATATCTAGATCCTAACGTAGCATCCTCATATTGATGTAAACTCTCAGCTAATAGATGTTTTTTACTCTCTTCCCCAGGTTACAAGTGCTCATCCTTCAAAGTCAGACATTGTCAAATCAGGAAATCTGAAATCCACGCTTAAGCATATATGGACACAAAGTAATAAGGAAATGTCCATCAGTAGGCTGCTATCACAGACTCTACAAGGCAAGGAGAACAGCACAGCTTTGGATCTTCACTATGACACTCCAGAGCCCTATTTGGAGCAGGATCTTTGGGATTGGCTGAGAAATTCCACGGACCTGCAGGACTCACGACCACGGGCTAAGCGGCGGCCTATGGTCAAGACAGGAAAGTTTAAGAAGATGTTTGGCTGGGGGGACTTCCATTCAAACATTAAGACAGTTAAACTTAACCTGCTAATCACTGGTAAGATTGTAGATCATGGAAACGGCACCTTCAGTGTCTACTTTCGCCACAACTCCACAGGGCAGGGCAATGTGTCTGTTAGCTTGGTCCCTCCAACAAAGATAGTTGAGTTTGATGTGGCAGCACAGCAGTCCGTCATTGATGCCAAGGACTCAAAGTCCTTCAACTGTCGCATAGAATATGAGAAGGTTGAGAAGGCTGCCAAGAACACACTCTGCAACTTTGACCCATCCAAGACATGCTACCAAGAGCAAACTCAGAGCCATGTCTCCTGGCTTTGCTCCAAACCATTCAAAGTCATCTGCATCTTCATTTCCTTCTACAGCACCGACTACAAACTGGTGCAGAAAGTGTGTCCAGACTACAACTACCACAGTGACACTCCCTACTTTCCCTCTGGCTGACATTTCCATACACTCACAAACTACATAGTGGTCGAGTGGAGAACAGACTAGGACTTCTATCCAGGCCAGAGACATTTGTATGTTAGCCCTTCTGTCCCTTAACATGTCCATATCAGAGTGTCAGCTATGCCCAAATGATTCCCCTGTTCAATCTTCTGAAAGAGCAAAGAGCAACTTTCAATTCTTACAAAATGTGCTAATTGTAAACTGCTTAAAAGTTACCTTGGATTACCAGTTAGAATTTTATCCCTTAATTATGATTTATCCCAGCTGAATTTTGTCGAAAGCAATGGCCTTTGGGTCATCTTGGGTTAGTACTAGTACGAATTGTTCATTATTGAACTCTGCTCTTTCTTGTTGTTATTTTTACATCACACTTGTAGTCCAACTGAATGTTAATAACCTTGTTTTCTTTTAGCATATTTCAATATACAGTGTATTAACTCTTGATAGTATATGGACTGTTTGCCCCTGCTGTACCAGTTTCACTCTGCGTTTTATTCTGAATAATGGAAAAAAGTTAGCTCCTTGTTTAAAAAGAATGAAAACTATCCTTCAAATGTCATTAGAAAAAGAGGCTGAGGATGACAACAAAGATTCAAATGTGAGTGTGATGCTGTTAGAAATGTGAGGTAGTTTAATAAGTGAGGTTACCAGGCTGGCTTCTTCTACAGCCAGTTGAGAAAACCTGTTAACAACAGACTTTCAGATAGTGTAAGATGATCAGTCCTCGGTCATCATCAGAGAGCTTTTTGCGACAACGAACTTAACCAGCTACTGAGTCAGTTAGATGACTGGCCTATATTTTGAACTGACAAAATTTCGGATTAACTGACTGATCAGTGGGTTCTTGGGGATAAGACTTGTTCATTGTCAATTAATATAGCAAATGTAATGTATTGAATTCTATATATTAGAGCTTAATTTGTATGAATGGTTTGTATTGTACATAGTTTATCCAAATTATGCTGCTTCTGTATATGCCCCATGAGCTGTGTTTTTGACCACCTCTGCTAAGTCCTCTTGAAAGTCCATTTATGCTTGTTCTTGGTTCCTCTAACACAGAAAATGATGTTGCAGCCCTAGGTGTGAATTTCATGAAAACAGAAATCATGTACAGACGATTTAGAACTGACTAAATATAATAAAAGTATTGACTTAAATTTTCTTTACTGGGTTGGGGGAAGGTTTGGGGATGGAGATGGATTAAAGAAATCAGAAATTTTATCAATTGAATTCTGGTATGTGTGAGTTAATTAAATCAGTAATGATTTGTTGAAGGTTAGCAGCAAACCATCATACCCGTCTTTGTAGGACAATGGGCTACAATGGCAAAGGAAAATTTATTATAATAAACTGAACTGCAACAAAGTACAGGAAAAGACTCAGGTTTCACTCAAAATTCAATTCATTAAGGAGATGTTACATGTTTCTCCATTATCTTGGATATCTGTGTGATGAGTCCTACCCCATCTAACACAAGATTTGTTGCCTAAAACATGAGCAACAGTGAGAGGCCCAAAAAATGTAATTTTAAATAAATTGGTGGTATCTCATAAATACATATGTGTGTGCTTATTGAGGTTTGGTCACACATATATTAAACACCTCTAGAATAACTAATAGGTCTATGTCATGGCTGCTGCGTGGGTCCCAAACACAGGACTCTGGAGATCAGCGGCACAGATGGTGCAACTCTGAAGGCCGACCGGGAGTCCATTGGTGCAAATCTCAAGGAAGCCTGTGAAGGTGAGGGAGCAGGTTCACAGGTTTGTGATCACTTGGTAGGTGGCCAGTGATGGCAACAGCAACCCTTTGTCAGAGGCCGTTGACGAAGGAACGTTGATGGAAGTGATGGAATCCCTCTGGTAGCATGGCTGATGGCTGATCTTGATGCCAATTCCAGTTTTTCCTCTGGCCCAAGTGGAGCAGGACCCACTGTCACTGGATGCTCAGGTGCTGGTTCAGATCAGATGTGGGACCCACAGGCTCAGGCTCTGGTTAAACACCAGTAGTGGACCTTGGATTCATTGGGTGTTTTGGCCATTATCACTAGACACTCTCATCCAAGGAGGCCCTGCCAGGGTTGATCAGGCCCCGGAGTGTGTCACTGGTTTATGTTAAATTATTATTTCTCTTTCTTCTGTTTAGTTTCTATAGTTTATTTTCTTCTATCTATTCACTGCAACTGAGAAATAATACTTACATCTTTAACATTTATGTAGCCTTATGATGCCTGGAGCCTTCTCTCTTATGATAGAGAGGAGTAAGACAAAAGGGACAAGATAGGAGAGAGCAGAGAGGAGAGCTGGAAGGGGGGCGCCCGATCTGGCTTCCCACACCTCCGCGCTGGATCGGGTTGTACGCTCTACCCCCCCACTGCCTCCCAGAAAAGGGCTTATTATCAGGCTTGGAAATTAAACAAGTAGTGGCCGGTTCAGAAACTAAAAACAAAGTCTGGCATGGAGACAGAAGAGAATGTGTTATAATCAGCCATCTCAAGAATAAAATTATCATTCTTAGTCTCTACAGAGTTTGTGGCACAGCTTAGTCTTTTTTTTCCCAGACTTGAAGAGAGCAGGAGGCAACAAGTCCTTCTCACTCAGCATTGGATTTTGCTTGGTTGGTGTAGAGTGATGGAGAGAACCTGTGCTTATCTGGGCTGCGTAGCTGGGACAGCTGCTGTATCCAAGGGGACAGCCACAGAGACAGGGAACTAAATATTCCAAAACCTTGATTAAGTTGAAAATAAATTAACAATGAATAAAATATAATTTAAAGGAAACCTACAAAATGTTAATATAAAAATGAAGAATCACATTCGACATACATATGATACATATCTGTTATAATAGAGTTAGTTGGTGGATATAGATCTGAAAACAGAAACCAGATTATACTGAATGACAGGTTACACTGACAGTTTTCTAGAATGTGTGACAAATGTGTCACAATCAGTGAATGCAGATAATTTGCTATGAATTTGTCATTAAAATGGAAACTACAGAGATTAAAATGTAATGAGAAACTGCAGAGATTTTTATTACACTTTAGCATGACACTCTGCAATAAGACAGTTTTTATGTATTATAATGCAATGAAGTAGTTAACGGTAATCATCTTTAGTAGCAATTAATTATCTTTATCGGTTTACTAATATTTTTTTTAAGCAGTATACAAAATTGTGTTTTTCCTGAGGCTAAAGAAATGACTGATTAAGCACTTAGTGTGCACTGTGCTAAATTAAACAGCTTTGGATTTTCACATTTGTGCAGTGTACAAACAGTGCATGTGTAAACAGTCTGTCTCGACATTTCCTTCACACTAACAGGGACAACATAAGAACACATAAGCAGCGTGCCTGCCTATAATTAATCTAGTGCCATGTGTGATCAAGCAGATTTGAATGATCAGACATGGCAGAAATTTGGACACACAGAGGCAAGCTTGTAATTCAGTCCCCGGGAGATGTGGAGATTGGGATGCAAGACTGATAGCGTCTGTTGTGGGACTTCACAGTGGCACCTGCTATCAAATCCTCCAACTCGGCAGTTAGGATCAGTACTCAGCTTTAAACAGATTAGAGCCTCTAGGGAAGGGAAATCCATTGCCTTTTGCTGGCTCACAATTTATCAGTAATTAAAGTGGATGCCAGGTTTGTGTTTTCATTGGAGGTCTGTGGGGTACTTTTATAGCTGTCCTCATTAAGAAGCTGCCTCCCAAAACTTTACCCTCAATCCTCAGTTTTAACAAGCAAGGGAGAGTATATACGAAATACCATCAGTGTAGAAGCAAATATATAAAAAAGCAGAACTTCTTAATTCCAACTGACACTAGACACTAATCATTTTTTTAATGAAGCACAATTGCTTAAGGAAAATTAAGAAAAAAACAGTATAAGCTGTTTAATACAATTGTTCTAATTGTTCTCAGAATTAACAGGCATTATAATGATATGGAGGCTTTAAAAAAATAAAAATAAAAACCCACCTAATGGCCTGATTTCTTACATACAAATGCACTTAAAGTGATCGTCATAAGTCACTCTTATATCTCACAAGTTTGCCACTACTTCAGTTGTGTCATGCAACACCTTGTTTTTCTTTTAAATTATTTAAAAGAAAAATTACTTGCTGTGCTTCCATTTTTGTTGTCTTTCAGTTCTGTGGTACTATGCTACTGCTACTTTATTGTAAATGTACAGGTACTTATATACAAATTCAAAGCTCTTTCTATCATAATCCTTATTTACCCACACATTCACATAACCATTTATTCTATGTCCGTTAAGCACTCTGTAACCATACCCTGGGGCAATTTAGGACACTATCTCGCTCACTGACATTTGACCTTTCTATAAACACACAATTCATGCTAATCCCTGAGCCCCAGCTTTCCTTTGAGAGCCTTTTTTTACTCAGTTTTTCTTTGCATTTGATACATTATTTGCCATAAAATATTTGTTAGTTGTTTTAAATTCTTTTATTACATTTTAGGTTATATATAATTTATTTTGATCCATGGTAAAAAGGCAATTTCCCCGTGGGGATTAGTTACATTTCCTGATTTTATTTTCATTAATTCTGACTATTAATAAAGCACATAAGCACATGTCATACCAACTGCGAAGCAGGAATCACAGTCTATGTACACAGAGCATTAGTATACCTGAATTACAAGAAGAAAAATTCTCAGAGCTAATAAATCTCTGGATTTGTATTGTTGAAAACACTACCATCATTACCCTCTTACAGTTTCATAGCCAAGAACTCACCACACTCTTATGGCAAAGAATAGGACTGTAGATGGTGTTGTTGGCACTGTTTACAAATACATTGTGGATCTTATCAGATGCTTTATTTTCAAATGAGAAATATGTTATTGCAACAAAAGAAAGCAAATTTGTATGTCTGATCTTTTTTATTACACTGACATTTGGTAACTGCAGTTTAATGATGACATGAAAAGGCAGCCATGCAACATACAGAACAGTACCGTCATGCTTGTTCTGCTCTTTATTTTGTCAACATCTAAATTCTGTCTATTGGTTACATTTATTTGTCTTGGTTGGTTTTATTTGTCTGGATTGTCAGAGCCTTCACTTCTCTCCAGTGTCAGCATTTTAAACTAGAAAACCAACCACTTCACTTTTGATCAGTTAGTTTAAGGTAAGAAATGGACTCTGTAGTAAGAGGTCACCATTTTCAGTCTACTTAACAGTGTATTCAATTTTTTTAAAATTACTTTTTTACTTGCCTCACAAGCTAGAATGTTCAGTTAGTATCATTTTGTTCTAGTCAATTTAGGAATAAATTCAAACAATGCTTCTAAAGAAAACTTCCCCTTGTTAGAATCAGAATCAAAATACTTTATCAATCCCCAAGGAAATTATGTCTTTACAGTTGCTCCGAGACAATAAAAACAGTTGTGATAGTCTAAGAGTGATTATAACTCTTTCTAGGACTCTGGTTGATCACAAGCTTGGATATACTCTGCTAGCCAAGGTATTGAGCTGCAGCCTTAGTTACCAACTCCTCAGCTCTGCCATTGTGTCCACATCTAATGAAAAAAAAGAAAGAAAGGAAAAAAAATGGTAACATTTGAAATTCCAGACTTGAGGCTTCACAGTGACACTCGCACATTTGCATTCCCTGGGGACCTTTTTTTCTAAATACAAGATAAGGTGCCAATCTTTTTTGAGATAGTAGTGTACCAATTAATAACATTTACTCACTGTACCCCACAAGGCAAAACAAAAATATCATCATTTATTGCAAAATACAACACATTTGACAGAAGCTCAATGTAGGGATCTATTTTATACAATTGCGGTCCATCGAACACAATAAATTGAGTTCAGTTGCAGTTCTGATTGTGTAAAGGCTTTGTGATTATAATCCAGACAAAGTAAAAAAAAAAGTATATGATTGATGTATTATAATAATATGAATGCTAAAATGCATTGTTTTTTAACTATGCAGGTAGGTTGACTATGCTATGTCCCGAATTCTTTGATGTTGGGCTGAGAACAAACAACCAATACTTAGAGCAGGTCCAGTCAATCAACAATCATTTATTAAGCACATGCATGTGGAGATGTGCACAATACCACCTTCCGTGTCTATCTCAAAGAGTAAGCACTTAGACACACAGTTTTATATGTCAGGGTTCACGCCCCTTCATGAGTAGGCAGATAACATAACATGCATCAGTTACACTTAGTGACAGTTAGATATAATTCCTTTTTTGGTAATCTTCTATAACACTTAAAGCTATCTCAACTGTCTCTCAGCCCAGCTGTTTCCTGCTGTTCTCACTATGGGGCCCATGATGTATAGAGCACATCCTGAGTACATCCTGTTCTGTGCAGGCACGTATGCTGTTACAAGCAGATCACTTATAATAATAACCTATGATTGTGCACATTTCATTAGCTGCTGGATTAATATGACATTTGCTAATATACTTCTACAGAATATATTATCCACAGCTACTATATAATATCACTTAGTTATGTAATATGCCTATTTATTTGCCTAATCTTTAAAACCAACAACTTTCACTTTTCTGGCTTTATAATCACAATTACAATTTTTTTTTTACTGGTCTCTGCACTAAAAAAATCCTTACCCCCTCCCTCTCAATTTATCAATACCTAACGTTATTTCATGTCAGTGTTTTTTTAGAACAGGTTGGATCCTTTTCAGCTGTATGAAAAATGCTGGTAATAACTGCAGATCTGATATAAATCCTGGTATTGTGTCATGTTCATGACAAGAGTTCTTCCCTTGAGAAGAAACACGTTTCTGTGAAATAGGGGCTTCAGAACAATGAATTTGGGTTCCTGCCCACATTAAGCCATCTTTGCCAATCCCATCCTGACCTAAACTGTGCTTTTCCCTGAAGAGAATTTCTGCTTTAATCAAAAGCGGAATGGAAAAGGACCTTGCGTGCCTCTGGGATATTTTTCCATTAACCATTTTGACACATGACTGACTGTAGGGGATTATTGGTTTTTGAAGAACTATTAACAGATGTACATTTGCATTTTAATACAGTTCTCCTCAACTTACTAATGCAGTTTGCTTCTCATCTTCTTTGCCACCTCATTCCTGGTGCAATTCAGACTAACAGCGAAAAACCCTCCAGCTTTAATCATTTTAATTGCCATAAAATATTACTTTTCATTAATCACTTTGAATCTCCATTCTTTAACAACAGCCATGATAATTCCTCTCCAAACTGTTGATTGTTGCTTCCCGTAAGGTTTTGGTAAAGAAGACAGTAATGGAATTCTACATGACAAGAAAACCTTATCTTAAGCCGGAAACAGTGATTACTGCGATGAAATATTTGTTTGTGTCTGTTTTTTTTTTCCAGAGAAATTCTGTAACAGGGATACCCTAAATGTAAGATTGATTTATAAACTCTTCTTCTGAGAATCAATTAAAATTCTACAATGTAAAAATAAACCTGAAATAACCAATATAATTACATGCATTTTAGAAAAAAAATAGCTCGTATTTCCAATTTCTGTTTTTCATTCCTTGCTGGCCTTGCTGGATTGTGAAATGAAAAGGTTTCTGGAACCTGTTTGATAGATGTCCCTGAAATTCTGTATGCCACAAATAAGTAAATAAATAAATACACAGATGCATACATAAATACACAAATAAATAGATCATATCATTAAAATTCTTGCAGCTTTCAGCCTTCATGAGACACAAACTGTACATCAGTACATCAGATGACACAAGTATTGCATGACATTTTTAAAGGGCAACAGTAAACTGAAAGTGTATTTTTATCACTACTTTTAGGCATTTTGTAAATTGTTAGAAAGATACATTTTATCAAAAAGAATAATTTCAGTTGAGAATCTCTGCAGAAGGGATGTAGTGGTGAATCGTCACAGCAAAAAGATTCTTGGTCTGAATCCAATGGCTGCTAATGTTGTCCTTGTGCCTCTCCATCCTGCGCTTTGCAGATGGGTTCTCTCCCCTGCCCGATAGCGGCACTCTTGTAGAGCACCATTTTGAGATCCGCCCCGGGGTGACGATGAGGTCGCAGCCCAAAATATTGCCTGAACACAGGAAAGGAAGGAATTGGCTGATATGCTAGAGATGGTAGTAATAGATGAATCACACAGTGTTTGGTGTAGCCCCATAGTTCTTGTGGTAAACAAAGATGGGTCAGTATGGTTCTGTGTGGACTATGGAAAAGTAACTGATGTGTCACAGTTTGACACTCGCCTCATACCTCAGGTCGACGAGCTCCTGGACTGGTTAGGCACTGCTGGTTTTTCCTGGACGCTGTGTTTGACTAAGTGCTACTGGGAAACTCCCTTCTCTCCAGGGGAGGGATGAGCAGTGTTGGGGAGTAACAGAATACATGTACCTGTAGCTCCCGTCAACCACCACGTGGACAAGTTCTTGTTTACAGATGATTTATTCAACATTCAGCGACAAGATCACTCAGCGTTGTCATCATCATCGTCGTGAGAACTACCCAAACAAAACAATTACAATCAGCGACATGTTTACAATAACACTCTTATCACAGTGAACCCAAACAAACAAAGGTATATGCCTATTTATTGGACTTTCATTGAAATTCAAATTAACGGAGGCACCCTGAACACACCTCATTGCCTGCTGTAGCCAAACGGGAGAAAGTCCGAGGAATGGTAGTCGAATCCAGTTACTTTGTTGAAATAAATTACATGGCAGTCCTTTTCTGTTTCATATGTTAGGCTATCCCTTCTCCCTCCCCTCTGTAATTTTGGTAATTCCATGCATTGCTGGAAACCCAAACAAACATGGAATAAGAGGCTCTAATGTAAGTGTCCTGCTAATGCTGGTGGCGTTTGCTGCACAATGGACCCGGAGCCAGCACAACAGAGCCAGCAGGGCATGGGCAGGAATGCATTTCTTACTTGGAAATTCCAACACCACTTTGTATTTAAAGGGATGGGCGAAATCTAACTGTTCAATGCAAACTCTCTTTGCCAGCAACCAAGCTGCTCTCAGTGTCAAAAGATTCCAACCCTAAAGAAATATCTGGAAGTAATTTCTTTTTTAAAAAAAAACTAACGTTAGCCTACTGCAACTACCTTGTTTTAGTTGTGGTAGCTACCGGGGTTATATGCAGTGTTGGGGAGTACGTTCTGTTGTTCCAGGCGGCAGCGTTACGGTTGCCATGGTTACAGGGTGACGCTCTCTCTCTGCGTGTTTCCTGGGTGAGAGAGGCCTTTTTGTTGTTTTGTGCTAAGCTAATAGGCAGAATGCTACAGGTATAGCTCTAAAGAATGTAGCTTCATGGGCAGTGTAGTCCGTGCTGCAGGGAGAATGGACTGCCATACCCGTGATGTGTCTGTGAGCGAGGGAGGGAGAAAAAGGAAAAGTACGAGCTGTCATCGAGCAGAAACGGGAGCTGGAAGCATGTAAATATAATAATAACCACTGCAGCCAAGAAGAGAGCCTGACGAGCCCAGTTGTAAGTAAGCTATTAAGACTCGACTGTACACCGTGTTCGTGTTTTCCTCCAAAAACAATAAGTTCCGTTGGAGCAGCCTTTCAACGCCTCTCTCTGTCTCTGCTAGCAAACTTGACCCAGACAACAAAGTAAAGCTAGTTTTCGGCTACGAGCCGACACAGAACCCGACGTATTAGCCAGAGGTCCCTTTACTACGGTTCGGAGCAGCGGGCCTTCAGTAACAGTAATAAATCACAGCAATAGTACATTCATGTAGTTGTAAACAGCATGATAATATATTAAGTAATCCAAAGTATTCAGAGTACGTTACTCTCATTGAGTAACGTAACGGAATACGTTACAGAATACATTTTGGGGCATGTATTCTGTATTCTGTAATGGAATACATTTTAAAAGTAACCTTCCCAACACTGGTTATATGTCACTTCAGTATCTTCGATGTTCTATTGTTGTGTGATTTATTGCTATTACTCACCAGCAAGCTAACATTGTTAGCTGGCATTAGCTGAGGTTAGTTCATAGGCTGCAGACTGTTAGACTTGATGGATAGCATTAGCAATCTGCTTGCTGCAAATAATCATGTGTAGTTCTGAAAGCAGTCAATGATAAATCACACAGCAATAGTACATTTATGTAGTTGTAAAAAGCACGACAATATATTAAAAAATCCAAAGTATTCAGAATACAAGTCAAGTCAAGTGGCTCGACTGTCATTCCAACCATGTGCAGTGGCACAGTACACAGTGAAATGAGGCAACGTTGCTCCAAGACCATGGTGCTGCATATGACATATAACAGACAGTCAATTCAGGACTACATAAAATGCAGTGTGCAAAAATTCCAAAAAAACAAAAACAAAGACATCTATCACTACAACCATTTCCCTCTGCTTGCCCATCTCTACTATGTCCAGTTGGTTACCCATCACCAGTTTGTCCATCTGTATCTGGACGTCCCACAGGATCTTAGCTTCTATTTCCTCCTTTGCTGCTTGACAGGAGTTTCTATGTTGTTCTGAGGCAGACTTTTTGTCCAGTAGCTGAACAAATCTCTTCTGGAGAGCCTTGGAGATCAGGATTGTCCGGTATTCGGCAAGCCATGCTGGGTGTGTCTCATCCATTAGTAGCTTAGTAGAAGCTAATTTGTGCTGGCAGATGCTTATGAAGTGTAGTTAGTTTCTTTAGCCCATAGGTGTGACTAATGTCAGGGCCTTGCACTATCCAAGTCTTCATGCTTACAACTCTTTTTTTGGATGTCTGCAACTGTACTGATTACTGGATCCAGTATTTCTCCATCTCAAGCCTTGGTGAGGCTATTCTCACTGAGCATGCACCTTAAATGGTTCATATACGCTACTGGTGAAACGTTTTAGAACACCCCAGTATTTCCAGTTTTTTATTGAAAATTTTAAGTTTAATGTTTCATTGCACTCTGAAATGAAAGCATAGTAGAAATAAGTAATTGGAGTTTAAAAAAGACATCATGGAATCAGTTTATAGACCAAAATGTATTCTAAACTTTTGACTCATCAAAGGAGCCACCTTTGGCAGATATAACAACTGAACACACCCGTGGCATTATTTCTACAATAGAAATCAAAAAGTTCTTCAGAAAGTTCTTCCCATATCTCTTGCAGAAGTTCCCATAAATGTGGCGCTTGTAGGTTGCTTTGCCTGCCTAAGTTCCACTTTCCGGTTCATCCCAAATCAGCTCGATGGGGTTTTAGTCTGGAGACTGTGCTGGCCGCTCATATTTTCATGTTTACCGTCTTGTTCTTTTTTCCTGAGGTAGTTCTGGCAGAGCTTGGACCTTTGGGTCTTTGTCTTGCTGTGCTTGAAGCTGTTTATCCTCCAAGCTGTCCACTGATTCAGTTGTGGCTTTGGGTCTGCCAGACCTTTTCCTGTCAGTTTTTTTTAAATGTACATTATCTTTCAGTTTTGGGTGGCCACATGGATGACATCAAGCTGTATGCCAAGAGTGAATGAGACATTGATTCACTGACCTACACCACCAGGATATACAGCAAGGACATTGGAATGTCGTTCATATTGGAGAAGTGTAGTCAGATGGTAACAAAGAGACATCAAGACAAGGAAGTTCAAGGAAGGAAGAATAAAGGCCGCCCGTGTGTGTGTATGCGAGATCCATAAGAAGGCAGTGGAAATATTCCACAGATTTTGCTGCAGATTTCTCAGCTGCTCATCCAAATTCCCCATTCAAGCACATCCCGTTGATGTTTTATTGGACTGAGATCTGCTTACTGTGGAGGCTAATGGAGTACAGTCTTTTTCTTCCATTGTCCATTTTTGGTGAGTCGTGAAATGTCGCCTCAGTTTTCTTACCTTCTTCCTTCACCTGAATTTTGAATGTGTGGGATTTAATTCTACTCGAGATTTTTTGGGTGTTATTTCTACCATTGTCTAAGATTAAATACAATTTTCTCTAATACTCAGCATCTGATGCTGGTTAATGTAGATATAAGTTCTGGGAATTGGGATAAGTTAAAAAAAAAATTGTGATTCATATGATCTTAATGTCACATATGGTTCCCATATAACAGGGACACATAGGTATGAATCACCAGAATTAATGTCATTTTACTAACTTTATCAACATTTTAACACTTACTCCTCCCATGCTCAAACTCCATTAGACCTATATCAGTGAATATGGACTGAACCAGAGATAAAGGTTTACTCTCATATTTAATTTCACGCATTTCCCAAGGGACTGAGACAGCTTTAAGGGCCTCTCAAAGGATGTTTGTTATCCTTGTAAAAAAGTTCAAGAACACAACGGAAAACAATTTAATTAATACTGAATGTGTAAACGAGCACTGCCCCAGGGCACTGGAAAATGTCTGATAAAACAAAGCGCTTTAATTTATGAGAATTAATTACCTGCTAAAGTACACACCCCTCTTTCCATATCCCTTCCAGGCCTTGTCTTTGTAACCTCCAACACCTCTTCTTATATTTAAGTGCATATTTTGATTTAAGTTTATTAAATAGAAAGTTTTTTAAAGAGAAGTTTAAAGCAGGTGACAATAAGGGAGGTATAAGACTACTGACTGGGTCAAATGCAGGTCACTTTCTCCACCTCTGGGGTCAAGCTAAAGTGTATGGTAATGACCTACAGTGATAAATACATTTCAGGCAATAACAAGTAACATTTCTTTTTTTTTTTTTTAACTTGCATAGCAAATCTTTTTTACTATGAGTTAAAACTAAGTTCATGATCTGATACAGGCATAAAAAGATAAATGATGTCACAGCCTTCCTTCACTCTCTATAAAATATTTGCCTTTAGACATACCTGCAGCTTAAGTCAAATTTAAACAACAACAACAACAACAAAATAAAGCATTTAAAAAAATAAAACATATATTAATTTTAAACATCAACAGAACCTTTGCTAAATTAGGTTATACTTTAGTACAGTGGCTGTAAATTAATTCTATTTTCACTAGAAGATAGCATTTTCACTCTTTAACACACTGCAAATATAGGGCTAACACTAAATATACAACAGTGGACACTCATTTTTTTAAAAACTGTTTAATATCAGTAGTTGCTTTTATATGATAAATCTGGCATAAATATAATTTTCTTTTGTCAGAAAATGTCACATCTACTGCTTTATATTCTGCACATGTCTTCTCCTCAGTATGGGTAAATTTTTTCCCGTCAAGTTGTCCATTATGCACAGAATTCTGGAACTTCTGGAATGCCTGATGAGGTCTCTGATGAGCCAACTAAAGTAAGGGCAAGTGGGTGTTCATCTCTCTGATTAGACACTAGACATCCACTCAAGCAGATACTCAATCAAGTGAAGAGTAAGAAAGACTGAAAAAACTCTTCTCAGCTTCAACCTTATTTCTAAATATCATTTAATGTCAGAGGTTTCCATCAACCCAAGCTAAAAATGTATTGTTTCTGATAACTGGATCAATAGTAAATTTTATTTTATTCACGAGAAAACAAAATCTTAAAATAAATCTTAAATAGACAAATAGATTTTCCAGACTGAAATCTATATGTCCCAATATATTGTGCAGAAATTCAAGTTTCCTGTAATTTTGTGAGACGAGAACAAATACTAGGGCAAATATACAATGTAGCAGGTGAACTTTGCCTCCCCCAATCCTTTCCTCCCCATCCCCAATTGCCTCCCTCCTCACGCTCCATCACACCCCTACACATGCAGGGCCTTGAGTTCTCGGAAGGGGCCGTGCTGACACCAGCTGCTATGTAGAAGAGGGTCGTTGGTACCATGACCCTCCCATGTTTTAAATGCAATTTAGAACAGCACATATGAGTGGGCAGAGTGAGGGATGGGGTCTTCACACCCCTATTCTCTGTTCGCCATCTGGAGCAGGGGGGCAGTAGGAGGGTCTGGGATGTTAGGCTTCCTTGATGCTGTAGGACCGCGGGCAGTCTGCTTGTCTCCACCCCAGGGCAAAGGGCAACATCTTCTGGGTCTGGGGGTGATGGTACCTGGACCTGGGAGTATAGAGTATGTTTGGGGAGTGTGCGTGTGTGTAATGTATTCATTTCTGTGTGTCTCCATGTTGGACGAGTGCTGAGTATTTGCATATGTGCAAATAAATGAGGTTGGGAATGCATGTTTGTTTCTTTGTGTGCCTGTTTGTCTATGTTTATGTGTCAGATCGCATCTTGGACTGCACCTCTCTCGGAACATCTCAGTGTAGGAGCTTTGGTGGTTCTCGCTGGCTGGACTCAGGTATTCATATATATATATATATATATATATATATATATATATACACATATATATATACATACATACATACAGTGTAAATGGCAATTACAATTTATGCTATTATACATTGTGGCAGACTTAGTAGGAAGGAAATTCCTATTGCAGCTAAGAAAAAAAGAGGCTTGTTTTATGTTCCTTTTGGTTCATTGATGGAGATATCAATTACAGACAATTGCAAGGGAGCAGATGGGTGGGGAGTGAGGTGACAAGGGTAAAAGAGCTATTTGGATTTCTAGAGCCACACTCCAGTCTTTCAATAACAGGATTAATGTAGCCTCTGGTGCTGCTGTTCCGGTTGGAAAAGGATCAATTGGGAAAAGGCGAAAGTGTATTAAAAAGATTATAGATTAGCAATTACATGTATTCTGACTGCATGTTAGAGTGCACTCTCACACAGCATTTAGGTCTGAAGGTGAGGTTTTTGATGACTGGTGCTGTGATATGTTTCTCACGTTTTCTGCTCTTCAGCATTCATAAGCCCACAGATCAGATCAGTATTTCTACATGTCTGTCTTTGTTTAACTCAGTTACATTTCTTCAATAAATGTATTTTAAAATTTCTTATAACTTATTTTATGTGTTTACTTTGATTTCTCTGTGTGTATATAAATAATACATTTTAATAATATAATGAGAGATCCTTGCTAATCTTAATGGAGTCCTGAAGGCTAAAAAGAGAAGGAAGAAATCTTCTTTTTGCTTATGAGATCAGAGACTAGTCACCCAGTTAATAACAGTTACTGACAGTTAATGACAGTTACCATTAACTAATCCTTCAGTCTTTAAATATGATGAATCGATCTTTATTACTGGGCAACATACCACAAGCCTTTAAGCTGGCAGTAATTAATTACTTAAACCTCACTAGACCCAGCTGTCTTAACTAATTATAGGCTGATTGCCAACCTTCCATTTACCTGAAAAATTCTTGAAAGAGTAGTTGTGAAACCGTTAATTGATTAATTTAACGGTTTAGTTTAACCTTCATTTAGTTTTCAGAACTCCTGGTTCTGAAAAATAAATGAAGGTTACTGAAGGTTAAAAATAATCATCTTATGGCCTCTGATAGTGGACTCATCTCTGTGCTTGTTCTGCTACACCTCAGTGTAGAGTCCAATACTGCTGACTCTATTATTTTATTTTAAATATTAGAGCATGCCATAGATATTAAAGGTACTCCAGTGCAGTGGTTACAATAATTTTTATGTAATATACCCTAATTTGTTCATGCAAATGGGGAGTCCTCTTCTCACACAATGGTTAATTGTAGAGTTCCCTGTGGAACTCCACAATGGAGCTGCCAAATATCCTTGGAATGTGAATCCTTGTGAATGTGTGTGTGAACGGGTGAATGACTGAATGTAGTGTAAAGCGCTTTGGGGTCCTTAGGGACTAAGTAAAGCGCTATACAAATGCAGGCCATTTTACCATTTACGATTACCCTATCTCTAAGGGAGAGTCCAGCCACCCTTCGGAGGAAGCTAATTTCTGCATCTTGTATCCGCAATCTCGTTCTTTCAGTCACTACCCACAGCTTGTGACCGTAGGGTGAGGGTAGGTACGTGAGTAAATAGAAAACTTCGCTTTTACACTCAGTTCTCTCTTCAAGAGAGCGTCCACATCACTGCAGCTGCCGCACCAATCCATTTATTGATCTCACATCCCTCATGAACTAGACCCTGAGATACTTAAACTCCTGCACTTGGGGCAGGAACTCGTCCCTGACCTGGAGGGGGCACTTCACCTTTTCCGGTTGAGGACCATGGCCTCACATTTGAAGGTACTGATTCTCATCCCCACGGCTTCACACTAGGCCACGAACTGTTCCAGTGTGAGCTGGAGGCCGTCACCCGATGAAGCCAACAGAACCACATCATCTGCGAAAAGTAGAGATGAGATTCTGAGGCCACTCAAGCAAAAACCTTATGAAGAGAATTATGAACAGAATCGGGGACAATGGGCAGCCCTAGCTGAGTCCATCACCCAATGGAAACGAGTCCAACTTATTGCCAGCTATGCAGACCAAGCTCCTGCAACCATTGTATATGGTTTGAATGGCATAGCAATGCGCCAGACACCCCATACTCGCAAAACACTTCCCACAGGACACTCTGAAGGACAAGGTCCAGTGCCTTCTCCAAGTCTACAAAACGCATGTAGACTGGATGGGCAAACTCCCATACACTCTGATATATCCTCAAGAGGGTAAAAAGCTGGTCAAGTGTTCCACAACCAGGGCAAAAACCGCATTGTTCCTCCTGTATCGGAGGTTTGACTAATGGACAGATTCTCCTTTCCAGCACCCTGGCAGGCTGAGGAGTGTGATCCCCTATAGTTGGAACACACCCTCCAGTGCCCCTTCTTAAAGATGGGAACCACCACCCCCATCTGCCAATCCAGAGGTACTGCCCCTGATCTCGACGCAACATGTCAACCAAGACACACCTGTATTATTGTAGGGTCTACGTTACAATATAAGGTGCCTTGCGACTGTTATAAATAAAATTGAATTGAATTGAATTGAATTGAAGACAGCCCTACAACATCCAGAGCCTTCAAGAAGTCAGGGAAAACCTCATCCATCCCAGGGCCCTGCCAAGGAGTTGTTTAACTACCTCGGTGACCTCATCCCCAGAGATAGATGAGTTGTCCCCCTCATCCCCAGACTCTGCTTCCTCCACAGAAGATAAGCCAGTGGGATTAAGGAGGTCCTCGAAGTATTCCTTCCTCAGCCCGACAATGTTCAATATACACAGTGCAGGAAGAGCACTGCTTTCCCCTCCCGAGTCACCTGACGGTTTGCCAGAATGTGTTTGAGGCAGTCTGAAAGTTTTTGCTTCCTCTCCTGCTTGAGCTGCATTCCACTTGGCCTGTCAATACCTATTTGCTGCCTCCAAAGACCCACAGGCTAACCAAGCCTGATAGCAGTCCTTCTACAGCCTGTTGGCTCCCTTCACCTTGGTGTCCACCATTTGGTTTGGGGGTTATCACCACGACAGACACCAACCACCTTGTGGCCGCAGCTCAGTGCAGCAACAGCAATGGAGGTGCTGAACATGGTCCATTCAGATTCAGTGTCCCCAGTCTCCCTCGGAAGGCTGTTGAAGCTCTGCCAGACGTGTAAGTTGAAGATCTTGCGGACCATGGCCTCTGCCAGGTTTTCCCAGCGCAGGGGAAAAGTATCACACAGTCACTTTTTCTAGTGCTCTTTTTCACAAGATTCTTCTTGTGATAGTGTGTCTTGAGGGAGGCTCATATATGCCGTAATGTTTTGCAATCCTAAAAACATTCCTCAGACCGACATCTTTGACATCTAAGTGGCTTGCAGTTTGTAATCATCCATTTTGCTATGATGCCTGTTAAACTGTCTTGCTATTGTTTTTCTAAACTTCTGTCATGGTTCTGTGTCATTTTGACCCAGTATTTTGTGTTTCCATATGTGTCTTTGTCCTGTGTCCCTCTGTGTGTGTCTGTGTTTATGTGAGTCCTTTTGTCTTGTTTCTCTCTACTATTCCCATGTTTCCCTCCCTATGTGTCATGTTCTCCTGAGTGCCGTGTCTTCCAAATGGTGCCATTATTGTGTTGTGTTTTATGTGTTCTTTCTCATGTCCTCTCAGCTCCTGTGTCAAGTTATGCCATGCGTTAGTCTAATAATAATAAATTTTATTTATGAGCGCCTTTCAAGTCACCCAAGGACACTTTACAATAGGATAAAACACTTAGTAAAACAATGGCAGAATAAGAACAATAAAATAAAAGCACAAGATAAAATTAACAAACAGTGGATTCACAGTGAATATGCAGATTTGAACAGAAGAGTTTTGAGTTGGGATTTAAACTGTGGGAGAGAACCAATGTTTCTTATTTCTGGGGGCAAAAGGTTCCACAGCCTGGGAGCAGAGCAGCTGAAAGCTCTGCTTCCCATGGTGGTGAGGCGGAAGGAAGGTACAGCAAGCTGGAAAGAAGAAGAAGAACGAAGTGAACGGGCAGAACAGGTGGTGGTTAACAGGTCAGAAAGATAAGGAGGAGCGAGGTTATGAATGGCCTTGAAGGTGAGCAGAAGAAGTTTGAAAATTATCTGGAATTTCACAGGGAGCCAGTTCTTGAAGAACAGGGGTGATGTGCTGGTAGGAGGGGGTTCTGGTGATAATGCGAGCAGCAGAGTTCTGAACCAGTTGAAGCTTATGGGGGTATTTTTGGGGGAGACCATGCAAAAGAGAATTGCAGTAGTCAATACGGGAGGTAACAAGACTGTGGACAAGAATGGACGTAGACTGGGTGGAAAGAGAAGGAAGCAATCTGTTAATGTTACGTAGATGGAAGTAGGGAGAACGGGTGAGATTATTGATGTGAGATTTATAGGAAAGTGAACTGTCTAGGATGACACCAAGGCTCTTAACTTGAGGAGAAAGGAAAACTGTGGAGTTATCGATGGTGAGTGAGAAATGGTTTGCCTTCAAAAGGTTGGATTTGGTGCCAATAAGGAGGATCTCAGTTTTATCCTCATTGAGCTTTAGAAAATTAGAGGTAAACCAGGATTTTAACTCGGATAGACATTCTGTAAGGGAAGAAGGTGGGAGGGAGGAATCAGGTTTGCAAGAGAGATATAACTGGGTGTCATCAGCAAAACAGTGAAACTGAAGATCAAATGTGCGGAAGATAGTACCTAGAGGGAGGATGTATATTATAAAGAGAAGAGGGCCTAAAACTGAGCCTTGGGGTACACCAGAGATGACGGGGAATAGACGAGAGCGGAATGATCTTAGTTGAATAAACTGGGAACGGTCGAGGAGATATGATTGAAACCAGGCGAGGTTTATTTAAGTCCTCTGTCTCTTCAAGTATTTCTAAGTTTTGTGTATTTTAGGTTTTCCTGGTTCAGATGTTATGTTAGTCTCTCCTCTAGTTGTTTCCCTCATTTGGTTTACGTTTGTATATCCACCGCAATAAAGGCTTACCTTTTGTTAATTTCAGTTCCACATCTTATCGTCTGCTTTTGGGTCCACACCTCATTCACTGTACGCAACCTGCCACCGCAGATCATGACAACTTCTCCCACATGCTGCATGCAGCGTAGTCTGCTGAAGGCTGCTGCCACTTTGGGCATCAATTGTGTGTGATGTATTTAAGTGAAACTTCAGACTTGAAATAGACAAGAAAACTCTTTGCAGTGCTTACAAACAACTTTAGTTCAACACTGCCGTCTGGAACAGTTTTAAAATGAAAAGCTCTATGTTAATGACCTGCACCTTTCTCCATGTTTCTATCCTAGCCACTTTTTTCTTTTCAGGTTCATGTCATCATTAATTAATTAATGTGTTAAAACAATAATAACGAAATCATACGGAGCACTTTTCATCTTCAGAATTAAATTAATTCTTGTTTTTATAGATTCAACAAAGTGCTGGAAACCTTCCTCAGAGACTTTGGTTCACATTGGCATTATAATATCACACAACAGCTGCAGGTTTATCAGCTGCTTATCCTAATGTTGCCTTCCACCACATCCAAAATGTGTTCTACTGAACTCAGATCTATGACTGTGGAAATTGTTGGGTTACAGCAATCCAATCTTGTATCGTCCAATTTTGATGAATTTGTGAGAAATCTAGCCTCAATCTCACATTCTTAGCTGAAAGGAGTGACCCCCTGGCATGGCCTTCTGCTGCTGTAACCCATAAGCTTCAAGGAGCATATGGGTTATAGTGTTGGTTGTTCGTGAGAGGTGGATGTGTGGGAAAATACCAGTAGATCAGCAGTTTCTGAAATACAGAGACAAGCCTGTTTGGCATCAACAACCACATGCATCTGTGCGTCTGAATCAGTTCAATCTTTTAAAGCATGGTTGAAAACCCATTTATTCAATCTAGCCTTCCCTAGTTAGTGTCTGTATCCTGCAAATGTTCTTTTATGTAGTTTTAATCATTTTATTTTATTTTATTGTTGAATAATCTCCTAGTCGAGTTGTGTTTGTATTTTCTTTTACATATTTTCACTGTGCTGCAGCTAATTAGTACTCTCCACCTGTTGGTGTAATTATTCCCTGTTAATGTTTCCTTTCTATAAATTGTTGTATTACTGTGAAGCACTGTGGTGTACCGCTGGCTTTAAATGTGCTATGCAACCGTGGCGCACGAGGTTGGGAAGCGCATCTGTAACCGGAAGGTCGCCCGTTTGATCCCTGGGCTTTCTGTCCTGGTCTTTAAATCTTTCATTATATTCAACAATTAAATATTTATTTCTGACATTTAAACCAAGTGAAAAAACTGAACAAACAAAAGACAAAAAACAAAAACAAACAAACAAACTCAAAAACAAATTAAAATGAGACTTTCATAGTAAATCAAATATATCAACATATCAAGCTGTGAGTCAGAAGTGAGTGAGATACTGACTCACTGATTTACCTCACCGGGATCTATAGGGAAGACACTTAGATGTTAGTCAGACTGTATAAGTGTAGATGAATTGTTGCAAAGAGAGTGTATGGGGAACTGGACTGAAGGGGTGGAGCTAAAAATGTATAATAAAATAAAATTATAAATAACATTTAAATACATTTCATTTAATGAAACTGAATTACAGTATCTTGGAGCCTTATGAGCAATGGAAAGAGGGAGGGAGAAGATTAATGAGTGTGAGAGCCACAATCAAGGATGAAACACATCTGCAAATGCACCAAGAAGATGGCCCCCAGACATGAGCTGCTCCAAGAATTCCTTGGAATTCCACCCAAAGAGAGACGGTGATATGGAACAGCAAGAACTAATCGCGGGAACGAACTAGGGATAGTAAATCTAAACACATGGGAAAAATGTACCAAAATAAAACAGTAAATAACTAAACTGGGGAACAACACAGACAGAGAGTTGATATTAGACACAAAAGCTTTAGAGCTCTCAGCTCAATAGGCTTTTTCTCCCGGCATGCTTTTCTGCCTAAAAGGAGAACTGAGGATGAAACTGAACTGTGTCCAACCTTTATTGACTTTTTGGGCTATCTTGCCCACTGTTCTGGTATTAGTATGAGTGCACAGGGTGGAAATGTCTAGAAACAAATGGGCTCCTTCATTGGTTGTGACAGCGGCGTTTGATTTGATGGACAAGAACTAATTTTCCCATCATACGCAAATGAAAACAAAGGCAGAACAGTGAGTAGGTGGCTTATTTGAGGCAGGTGTTGAGTACACCCTATAAATGCAAATATCAGTCAGTATTGATTTTTTCGATTTGAAAAGATTTTTTTTGATTATTCTGAATAAATCC
This sequence comes from Neolamprologus multifasciatus, assembly GCF_963576455.1. Taxonomy (NCBI): domain Eukaryota; kingdom Metazoa; phylum Chordata; class Actinopteri; order Cichliformes; family Cichlidae; genus Neolamprologus; species Neolamprologus multifasciatus. The sequence goes on along the minus strand of NC_140459.1, from coordinate 33,171,908 downwards.
TATATGCATTTTTTTAAAACTTTTTTTAATCAAATCCACTTTGTAGTAGTTCCTAATTAAATCAACAAATGCTATAATTATTTAATTGTAAAATATGAATGATTGTCACTTTTCTGTATTAATAGGGAAGGACCAGAACCCTTCCTCAGGATAGAGACTTCGGGTCTCATGCATAATGCTTTTTCAAGGTTCGCCATGCTGTATAATCAACAAGAGGAACAGAACATGTAATTGAGGAAGAGTTTATTTAGAAGCAGAAATGAGGTGATAGCAGTATGAAATTTCCATTTCCATAAAATCTCCATTTCATCAAAATGAGAAGCTCTAGGAATTCTATTAGAACAAGGTATTTTTTAAAAAAATTCTACAGAACAATTTGTGTATATATATATATATATATATATATATATATATATATTAAAAATCACCACTTACACTGCTGGCAGTCATTTTGCAGTATCTTTGCTGTTCCTAGGACTGCACTCTTCTGGACAGAGATCTCGGATGTTGTTCCTGGGATCTTATGAAGCCACTCACCCAGTTTGGGGGGCCTTTAAAGTGTCGTGGATAAATACAACAAAATAAGTAATTACACAGTGAATTTCCGTTTATTATTATATTTTCAAAATACCACAGTTTTTGTCTTGGTCTGTCATTTTAACTTTATTTCCTCCTGAAATGTGGCAACAACATTGAGAGTATTATACTCCTCTCTGCCCCTTAATGCTCTCCGGTTGCTATGGTAACATGTAAATATTTCTTTCAAAATAAGACACACAACTACAACATGGGAAAAGACCCAGGAAAACAGAGTTAACAATAAAAACCCTGAAAACCATCAATTTCACACTCAAGCCTCAACTCTCACGGCCCGGTACCAAACAACTCACAGACCGGTACCGGTCCATGGCCCGGGAGTTGAGGACCGCTGCTCTACATCTATCACACAACTATCTTACTCTGCTTTTCCACCACTTCTATGTCTGGTTGGTTACCCATCTCCACCTTGTCAGTGGACATAGTCCTGGAGTTCCTGAGGCACACTGTAAAAAAAGTAATATAAAAGTATTTTACTGTGTATTTTACAGGTTTTTCCTGCTTTTTTAGAATATCATTAAATTTACATAAATAGACTGTGATTTTACATGTCAAATGTAAAATAACATAAAATCACTGTGAATGTAATAAAATGTAATAAAAAAAATTTATCATAATTTCACAAATATTCGTCTGTTATTTGAGAGATTGAACTGTTAAATACAAATTTAATACTATGAAAGAATATATAAAATGATCTAAAATTAATTAGTATTAATTAGAGTATTTGAATTATAATTTTGCTGAAAATGTTATGTCATCTATGTCTGTGAAGATTCTCAGTCATCCAGGTCATCGTAGTCTAAGGAGCGTCTGGACTTCTTTAAGTTGCTTGACAACATTTCACCTCTCATCCGAGAAGCTTCTTTAGTTCTAGGGTCAAGTCTGGGACTCTCTACCATTTGACCCTAGAACTGAAGAAGCTTCTCGGATGAGAGGTGAAACGTTGTCAAGCAACTTAAAGAAGTCCAGACGCTTTTCTTTGCAAGCTCCTTAGACAGTTATGTCATCTAGGTCTGTTTCAATAATCCAGAAGTAAAGAGTGAAAATATAATTAATAGGAATAAAAACTAAAAAAACATATAAAGCATTGCAAGGCCATGCTGTGCTAATTATATATTAAAAAAAATAATAAATGTAGCTGTAGTAACTGCAATAAATATAAATCTCAAAGTATTCACAGCATTCCTGAACAGAAATAGGCCTAGTTTTATCAGGAGACATTTGGCTAAAACTCTCCGCACCTGGGGTGAGGGCGTGGTCATGAAAACAACGTGACATGCCATTGGATGTTGGGACACATAACAACATGACACTGACACATGACATTGGCCAAATGGTTGTGGAAAGCACGGTGGAAGAGAGAGGTTGATGAAAGATCATCCACGCAGTGCTGCAAGGCAAGTGTATCAAACTCAGCTTAGTAGAATTAACTTGGTATCCTTTGTTGTTCGCTAATGTTTTCTGTCACCGTGTAAACACAGCAGTTGCTGCGCGGATGGTTTCTACACCACTAATACCCGTTACGGTGCGTACATACTGAACGCGATAGACGCGACCAGAGCGTCAGGTTTACATGTAAAGTCAATGGAGGAGCGCGATGACGCGCGACTGGGGGTCCCGCGAAAATTCAGAAGCAGCGAAAACGTGACTGACGCGTTTGAAGCGTGAATAAAAATATGTGCGGCAGTTTGTGTGGTGCATTTTGTGCATTCACACGTATTGCGTCTACCACTCGAGTTGGAAAAATCTGAACTCCAGCTTCAAGTCGCGCCACGACAACCAATCAGGAGCCTGGTGACGTGATGCTCTGACCTAGTTCAAAGGGGCAGGTCCAGCCAAAGCTCCTTCTCTTCCACTTTAAGCTGGGTCCTTTTTATTCCTGTCTCTCCCTGTCTCAGTTCTACTACACAGCAAATATTGGCACACAACTTGACACATGTAGAATTTATTTCATATTATACTATTGAAAAAATATACTACTCTATAGGAACATAGTGAAGCCCAATTGTTTAAGAGCTCCATTTATTAAGAAAATTTTAAAAAGGCAGGGACGTTCTTTAGAGGTTTGTGGGTGGCTCTTAAAAGAGCCGTTGTGGGGAAGTCACTGGGACTTCAAATAGGCTATTCTTTTGTTTGCCAAGACACTGCTCCCTCCGCCGAGAAGTGGGCCATGAACTTCTCCCTCACCAGGACAGCCTCTCTGGAGGAGCTGTTGGGTGACCCAGGCCTTGCAACCGCCAGAATTAAACCAGGTCTAAATAAAACAAAATAAGGACTTTATAAGATAGACCTTCTGAGTATCACTACAAAGATTACCAACAGTGGTCCTCATACCACAGTTTGATATCAGCAAACACCGAGAGCATACATTGATATGACACCACAGCCACGCTATCATTGCAAACACTGATAACAGCATAAATCGAATTAAATCGGGACTTGATGACACCTTTCGAGTATCACTAGAAATATTATAAACAGTTGTCTCCATACCACAGTTTGCTATCAGTAAACACGGCGTTCACTGACAGCATACCACATCCATGTTATCAGTGTATAAACCAGGGGTCAGCAACCTTTTACACCCAAAGAGCCACTTGGACCCGGTTTCCATGCAAAAGAAAACACTGGGAGCCGCAAATACTTTTTGAAATTTAAATTGAAGATAACACTGTATATATTGTTTTTTTACCTTTATGCTTTGTGTGAACAACTAAAGTAAGTAAGTAAAGTTTATTTATTAAGCACTTTTCACAGACAGGCAGTCACAAAGCGCTGTACACAAATATTAAAATAAACAATCAATAGACATTATACACAATGTAAAAGATCAAATGTAAATAATGTAAAGAATATAAAATACGTAGATCAACAAAAGGCTTGTTTGAACAGAAAAGTTTTTAACTGCTTTTTAAAAGAATCCACAGAGCAACTGTGTTGCTTATGAAATTCATGAAGTGCTACAGAGAAAATTACATTTTATTTATGTAATTAACACATTTTGAACTCTTAAAGAAATATAACAAAAGGAAAGCTGAACTAAAATGATCCAGCAAACAAAACCTGTTGTGAGCCGCCCCCTTATATCTCCTTTGTGCTTTTGGAGCTTTGACCTGACTTTTAAAATATAAATGGAAAAAAAGCACTATGCTGCTAAATATATATTCAAAATTCTGCCTAAATATGTAATTTACCTAGTTAATGTGTGTGGTGGGGGAGTCGGACGCACCTGAGCGGCACCCGCAATCACGCCTCGCCGCCTTAAAGTCTGTGCTATCTATGCTGTTGTGTTGTCGGGCTGTGAGCTGAAAAACTACAGCCGGCTGTGTGCGTACAGCAACCCTGCGTGAAAAGTGGTCAGTAAAGAGATGCTGAAAAGTGTGTTCATGGAAACATCGTCGGGTCTGCCGTGATACGTTAACAATAAGACTTATGGTCCCGAACCTCTGCGCACAGCGTCTGCAAATCGGGGCTTTCATCTTTACGCAGGACTGTAAGCTGCCATCTGTGAGGCGTGAGCGGTGTTTGTTTTTAACATAGTTCACAGTGGAGCTGCTGACAGAATGTGGATCCGAAGATCCATAATTGGCCTACCTGGGGTTGAACGTCTCGATAAATGCAGCCGTTTCGGCGGGTACACCGGCTTCTACGAGTGTGACGCTTATTTTGAGCGATGAAAAAATAATAAGATGTAATTTTATTTTTATATTTCAATATCACAATGATCTTCCAATTTAGAACTACAAGTTAAAAAAAAGAACTAAACACAAATAAAATACACTTCAGCTAAATACTTCTCATTTATTTTCCCAAACCACCCGGAGCTGCAGTATAAGGACAAAAGAGCCGCATGCGGTTCAAAATATAGTTCAAAATATTAGCACAGGTATCAATAAAGGATTACCGTATTAAACACTTTTACTAACCGCAGGCAGATGTACAGGTGCTGTGCAGGTGGGATTGAGCGCCTGTAGTTGGTGTTTAGGCGGGCAATGCTTGGACCGACACAGGACAGCAGCTCCTCAAACTGGGCGAAGGAAAGACAGTGGTACCGCTGAACGTGGCCATCATCCAGACGCAGCTCCTGGAGCAAGTGGTGAAACTCACCAAACTGCTCGCGCTTCTGGAGGACCTGATGGACCCAGGTACGGCGAGGACGTCCTTTACGCCGCTGCTCTGCTCTCCACAGTAAATAGAGAAGGGAGACTTTCTCTTCTAGCTCGACAGCTGCCATCTTGCAAACATACCGTCTGGCACTACTTCCTCCCACATTTCCGCTTCATGCGCGTGAAAATTGCATATTTTGAAGTACGACCAACGCGAGGTGCGAATGTGCAAGCGACCAGCTAGGGGCGTCTGGCGCCTTTTGGTCGCGTCTGTCGCGTTCAGTGTGAACGCACCGTTAGGCGGCCGCGATGACCAGCTGCCACTGATGCATTTGTCTTAACATAAGAACTGTTCCACTCTAGCAACACACCTGCACTCCTGTAGAGAGCTCGTGTGCGCCAAGATGTACTGCGTGATTAAGTGAGAGGAACAGGAAATAGAAGTAGCCCACTGTGCTAGCTTTGCCCTGTAAAATGTAATGGACATGTAAAGGATAAGCCAAGTATTTTATTTTGTGGAGAGGAAGTAGGCTAAAGCAGCTGAGGTGACTTATTTGACAATATATAAACAGACACTGCATACATGTATTTGGATTTTGGCAGGTTTCATGATTCAAAGATTTCTTTCCTTCTCTGCAGATTAGTGGCGTGAGTTTTCGAGTTTATTCAGTAAGCTGTGAAGGTGACTATTGTGCTGCATTTAAGGATGTCAAAAGATTGCTTTAATGAGAAAAGGGTATGTTCAGCATCAAGCACTTCATAAAAATAAGCCACATTATCAGTTTGTGTGTTGTATAGAAGGTTGCAAGTTTCAGTTCAGAAATTATAATGCTTTTAAATGTCATTTGTACCGCCATCATCAACGGTCATCTGCTGTGTCACAGTGTCCGACTTTGCAAGCGCGCTTTATATGTGAACAACCTCATTGTCAGAAACAGTTGATTGATCTGAAAGACCTATTCTGTCATCTAAAATCTCACATTTCCAGAAGAAAGGAAGTGCGTTGCCCATTTTTTGGTGGTGTCGTCTTTCACAGCCCACTTATCTAGAAAGCACAAACACTCTACAGCTGTCCATGTCTCTGGTTCATACTGTCTTCCTTCAGTTCCTAGTAAGGTTCAGTCCCTGTTGCTGAAAGGGTCACAGGATGATGTCCCTGAGGAGGATGTACTAGACATTGCACAAATGAAAAGTTTGTACATGAAGAATCTGTGCATGTTTTACATGAAATTGCAGGCCATCCATCCATCCATCCATCTTCATCCGCTTTATCCGGGGCCGGGTCGCGGGGGCAGCAGCCTAAGCAAAGAGGCCCAGACCTCCCTCTCCCCAGCCACCTCCTTCAGCTCATCCGGGGGAACACCAAGGCGTTCCCAGGCCAGCCGAGAGATATAATCTCTCCAGCGTGTCCTGGGTCTGCCCCGGGGCCTCCTCCCGGTGGGACATGCCTGGAACACCTCACCCAGGAGGCGCCCAGGGGGCATCCTTGTCAGATGCCCGAACCACCTCAGCTGGCTCCTTTCGACATGGAGCAGCAGCGGCTCTACTCTGAGCACCTCCCGGATGGCCGAACTTCTCACCCTATCTCTAAGGGAGAGGCCAGCCACCCTTCGGAGGAAGCTCATTTCCGCCGCTTGTATCCGCGATCTCGTCCTTTCGGTCACTACCCACAGCTCGTGACCATAGGTGAGGGTAGGGACGTAGATCGACCGGTAAATTGAGAGCTTCGCTTTTACACTCAGCTCCCTCTTCACCACGACGGACCGGTGCAGCGTCTGCATTACTGCAGCTGCAGCCCCAATCCGTCTGTCGATCTCCGGCTCCCTTCTCCCATCACTCGCGAACAACTCCTCCACTTGCGCCAGGAACTCATCCCCGACCCGGAGTGGGCACTCCACCCATTTCCGGCTGAGAACCATGGCCTCAGATTTGGAGGTGCTGATCCTCATTCCCGCTGCTTCACACTCGGCTGCGAACCGCTCCAGTGCGAGCTGGAGGCCCTCACCCGATGAAGCCAACAGAACCACATCATCCGCAAAAATCAGAGATGAGATCCTGAGGCCACCAAAGTGAAAGCCCTCCGCCTCTTGGCTGCGCCTAGAAATCCTGTCCATAAAAATTATGAACAGAACCGGTGACAAAGGGCAGCCCTGGCGGAGCCAGAAATTGCAGGCAAAACACCTTATTCCTTTAATACAGCTGATCATAGAAGAAATTAATAGTCTTAATGAAATGTGCCTACAATACACACAGAATCAACATAAAACATTGTTACAAACAAAAACCGAACTGAGACAGAAATTAAAGATGTGTTGAAGACCCTAGATGACATAGATATCCATGCATGCTGCAGCTCAGCCCTTTCCACAGAGTACAAAAGAAAACAGTATTTTGAGGAGAATTTTCCTTATGTACATCCACAGCCCTTTTTTTTTGGGGGGGGGGGGGGGTGTTTGACGAAAACTGAAGGGAGCAATATGCTCAATATTTACCCATAAAACATACATTGAAAGCTCTGCTAAAAGATGCTGGTATGCTGGAACAGGGTTCTACATCGAGGAATGAAAGTGCACCTCATATTTTAAATGATGCGTCCGATCTCAGATCTGTATTTAAATCCAATCTTTTTATTCTGAGTCAGGTCTCACTTTAAAAGTGATACTGTATCAAGATCCTTTCGAGGTGGTTAATCCCCGTGGATCGGCAAAGAAAACACAAAATGCTTGGTGTCTGCTTCACATTAGCAAAATTTGATGCTTTTCATCGATTTACTGTTGACAACTTGCAGCTTTTGCGCCGAGAAGCTGATTTCATACATTTTGGCCATGAGAAAGTTTTTTTCTCAATTGATAGCAGATCTTAGAGAACTGGAGAGAAATGGACTGAATGTTCATGGAAACATTGCTAAGGCAACTGTCTTTTGTATTGCTGGTGACAATTTGGGGTGACATAATGTTGGTGGATTCACAGAAAATTTTAGTACCCCTCACTATTTCTGCCGTTACTGTCTTATAACCAGAAGTGAGCTAGAAAATTTTGAACACCATGCTCCAATTCGTACAGTACAAGAGTACAATGACACCGTTCAAGAACTGCAAAATGGTGATGCAAGTATAGTCAGAGGTTGGAAATTTAACTCTGTCTTTAATTCACTGGCATTTTTTAATGTTTGCCAGCCAGGCCTCCACCCTGTATTGGCCATGATCTGTTTGAGGGTGTAGTGGCATCTGACCTTTCCATTTACCAGAACGTTGCAGGCGGTGACGTTGCAGGCGGTGACGCTGCAGGCGGTGACGCTGCAGGCGGTGACGCTGCAGGCAACGGTGTGGACGTTGCAGGTGGTGGAGCAGGTGGTGGCTGAACGGACTCCCCAGAGCTGTCAGCAGACATGAGGATGTGCTGGCTGGGTCCTCCAGGACCCCCAGCTGACGAGGCCTGATGCTGGACAGGCTCCTCGGACCCTCCAGCTGAAGAGGCGTGATGCTGGCCGGGTTCTCCTGAACCTCCTTAAGGGAGGATCCAGCAATTTGGCAATAAAATTTAGCCTCGTTCTCAGATCAATTATTAGTTGTTTTAATATTTTTATGTTCATAAAGCTAACAGTGGAGGTAGTGGACGACAAATAGTTATCAAAAAACACCACCTCCAGTTGCCTCTTGAAGTGATCCACAGAGTGAAGTATGCGCCGGCAAGATACTCCTCCTCTGAGGCAAAACGTGAGTCCACTGGATCCATTACTGGTCGCGTTGTTCTGTCAGGGCTCTGTGTGCGGGTAGGCGGAGGTGAGGGTCCAAAAGCAGGACTCGCAGAGACCAAATTGCAACTGAAAACCATAGCTTTATTGCTGGCGATAAACAAAACATGAACTGAAGACTGACTGCAGAAAACAGAAATCAAACCGGGGGAAAAAACACAAACTAGAACACACAGGCAAAATCTGATGGTACAACACAACACTGAGCAAAGGCAAACACAGGGCTAAAATACACAGGGGAGTAATCAGGGAATGGAAAACAGGAGGGAGACACAGCTGGGAGGGATTAGGGCAAATGAGACAGGGGAGAAGGAAAACTGAACACACTGACATCACACATGAACATGAACCTTCAAAGTAAAACAGGAAACAAGACACACTTTACTAAGACACGGACTAGACAGAGAGAGACAGACCTGACACTGAACTAAAGCTGCAATAATAACAATAAACAAAAGAGTATCACTAAATAAGCAGAACATAAATCATAATCCAGAAATAAATGAAGTGTAAAATTATTATTTGGATGAATGATTAAAGGTGCACATTGTTCTGAGAGCTGATGAGAGTATTGTGTGAATGAGGCTACAAAGCTGAGCTAAAGAATGGTGATATGTGTGAAGAAAAAAAAACTGTCCTCAGGTCTGAAAGAGCTCTGCTAACCACGCTGAAGATTTTGATGTGAATGCTTGCAAATGCAAAGAGCTAAGTATATTTAAGTGTGTGTGTGCATGTACTGAGAGCATTCGTTTTATATCAACATTTAGCAGAGTTACAGAAGGTTTATAGACTGTAAATACAAAATAAGAGTTTGATTAGGCTGTAGAAACAGATCAAAATATGAGTGTGTGTGGCTGTGTGTGTGTCTGGCAGGAGGTGAACATGTTTGCATGCCCATAAAAGGAAACTGGCTGGTGTGTGGAGTGTGCACAGAGAGAGAGAGACGTGTTAAAATCTAGGTAGAGGAAGCGAATGAATGTCTTAAGAAAAAGTAATGAAAATGATATTAAATAAATGTTTTAGTGTGTCAATACAGGTGGTCTCAACCTGAAAACATGAGTACAGCGGCAAACTGTTAGATTAACAGAATTGGGATGAAAACAGGCCAGGCTTTGGCTTAAAATTTGACAGCTTCACCTCTCATTCTGGCCTTACCCTGAGAAGAAGCTTAAAGGTCAGTCAATCTCCTGATGAAGACAGAAGACAGACACAACACCGTGTACTTGAAGAGTTAACAGCAGGCAACTGAACTATAACACTGAAGACTCCAGCAGCAGCATGTAAGAAAACACTTGATGGAACATGCACTCTGAACTACAAGCTGGGAAGTTGAACAGTGAGATGATGATGTGAAAGCACTGGACAGCACTGGACACTGAGTTTCATATTTGCCATGCTGGGAGTAAACCTCAAAAGAAAAGACTGAAAAGATCAAGAGAGAAGCAATGGAGAGAAGAAACAGCGGATTTGGGCCTGTGTTGATCTGCGAGGCCACACAGGAAACTGTGAGAACAGGGACGAGGATCAGTAGTGAGAGGTGAACCTAGACGTGATAAAGTGAAAGCATATGGGAAAAGTGGATTGAATACTGAGACTGAACTCATGGAGGTTTAGAAATGTTCAGAATATAAAGAAATAAATAAACTAACAAGTACATGAATGAATAGAAAAGACACATATACAAACTGTTACATGTGAAATTATTTTTGGAGAGAATCAGAAGTGAGACAGTTTGAATCCACAGCTCAGTGTAAAGATGCAGGAATTAAACCTGATTATAAAAATACATATGCAATGAAGATCAGCTTACACTCAATATTAATATGAACACATAACATACATGCAATGAAGACAGGCTTACATTTATGAATGTGAATACATGACATAAATGCTAGATTTAACACACTTAAACCCTGAAGTGGAGGAATAACTCAGGGTTCCATGACAATAGAGTGATTGTTGTGAAAAGGAAAAGTGATTAAAGCTTAAAGTAGTTTTTTAAAATAGTGAATTAGAAGTGCTCTTGTACAGATTGATCAAAACAAGTGATTACTCTAGAAAGAAAATAAAAAATAATTCAATAATGTGGTAATGTTTAAATATGCATTTCTCTTGTCACGGCAACTTCTTGAGATATGACTCAGTATGCAAATTAGTTGAATGACTGGGGACAGGAAAAGAAAAAGAAGAACTTAAGTTTCCTGTCTGACTGTATGAGTGAAGCTTGCACTGAAAGAGACACTGTGACTGTGTGAGAAGAAAGCTGGTAATATACGGGATAATTAAATAAAGTGGTCAGGTCTGTGACTAAGTGCAGTAGTGCAGATTTGGAAAAGAAATTTAGAATTTAGTGATGATAGATTGTTATAACGTCTTTAGGAAGGGCTTAATGAGAATATCAATGGTGTGCAAAGCTGTGTGGCTTTTAACTTTAAGATTTTCTGTGTATTTAGCAGGTGAAATTATGTCAGTTGACCTCAGACTGTCAAGACGCTGAAGAACCGGAGGCAAAACTTTTCTGTGATCAAGATTTTTTGGGGTTGTTGTTTTAGCGGTGGGTTGATTCTAACAGTTAGGGTTGGGTTGTTTTCTTATTTTAATAGAGGGAGTTTTATTAAACATGGACATGTCTACAATGGGCCTTTAAAGTTGTAACAGTGCACTTAGAGAAAACCTGTCAGGTGATGATGTTTTGTGCTTTGATGAGCTAATAATCAGATCTCTTTTTCTCATTTTTATTCTAAGCAGGCCTGCCAGATTGAATTAACAGAGCTGTAAAGATTTTCGGGAGAACAAATTTAAGGTGAGCTTTTCCAGATTATAATGGGCTGAGGAAAAGCCGACCTGTGGAAACTGATGAGCGTTTGAGTTCCTGTTTAAAGGGATTGCAGCGAGTCAATCCAGTTAAAGATTATAAAGAACTTTTTTCTAAAAAATAAAACAAATGAATGAGCTCATGTTGCTGAGGGTGGAGAATCTGATTATTTGCGCGGGAGTCTCCACTATCAGCAATACCTGGTGTGAGTGTGTGACTGAACTGTGATGGACTGACGACGTGGACTAAAGGTTTGACTGACTTGACACTGAGACAAAGACTGGACCAAGGTTAGGATGAATCAATGTTGACAAACAATTCACCACACTGGCAAGAGAAAGGGGTTTGCTTTGCTTTGCTTTTGCCATGAGCAGGAGGAGTAGAAGACTTAATTCTGGGGATGCTGGTTTTGGGTTGCTGATGTTTGCTTTGAGAAAATTCTGTTTTATTGACTGGGTGTAGATTATAGTAGTACATTATATAGTGGGGAAAATACCAAATGCTAAAGGGGGAGAAAATGTTAGACGTTACTCATGTTACTATTAACAAAAGCAGGCCACTGTAGAAGTCAATCAAATTTTATAGAGGAAATAATTACAGCCAAAGTAATGTTTATGAGTCACATAGGGGATTGCTAGACTTTTCATATAGAAATGCAGTTATAGAATAAGAAACACTTGTCCAAAAGACCAAGGTTTTTCTTTCCTATAACCCTTTAAAACCGGTCAGAGCAGCACGCAACCACGTGAGCTAGCGCAATAATTTTTTTTGCATATGAAACCAGAGGAGTTGTACTTACATCTTATGCCATCAGCTTGTCCTCGGTCACAGTTTCCTTCCACATATAGCTTTGCAAAAACTGCATAAAAAGCACTTGCAGCAACAAAAACATAATATCCCAGAAACACGCTTTGCCGATCCGATCAGTTGTTCATAACACTTCCTATGTCCATCAGCACAAACTATCACATGTCCGCCATGACCTGCCCAAAACCGGAAGTGACGTCATTTTGCGGAAATGTAGTTTTTTACCATCAAGGCCTCATGAGCCTAGACTGGTGTTTTTAAAAGTTATGTTTGACTTTATGACTTTCTGTGTCGTTTCTGGGATGCTTAGGACTCATATTGCACTGCTGGAAATAGTTTATTTTGATGCATATGCTGCTGTTTTGCAAATTTGCATTATAATATTTATTTTCGTTTTTCCTGCAGTATATAAAAATTGGTGTATTTCAAAAATAAAACTATGAAGACACTCAAAATAAATTTCCTGTGGTGGGAAACTATTTTGTGCAACTTTTTTGTATTTACAGTTTTGAGGGATAAGCCTCTTAAATTTTCTCTAACTAGAAATATATGTTAAAAAAACAAAAACGATTTTCAATTTTTTTGTAGTTTATTGCACTTTTTTGCAATTTATGTAATTACTATGCACTTGGTCACCTAAAAGGTAAACCTGTTTCTCCATCACCGGTTCAGCTCTGATGATTCAGTAAGGACGTCTCCTGGTTTCATCTTCATGTTTCCCTCTCACCAGATAACCACACCGATATCATGACCAGCAGCTTTTTTGCAGCTGTGGCTCCAGCAAACATCAGCTGATACTAGAAATTAATATTAAATAAATTCTAACAACAGCTGATCAAGCTTAAACGTGCTGCTGTTGCTTAACGCGACATCGGCTGGTTTTCTCTTTCTGGCGCAAAGTGGGTGATAAACAAACAAGAGAGCCAATCAGCTAATCATTGATCAGTTTTCATGATTGAAGTAGAAACGGGAGAGGGAGGGGGGAGAATGAAAGAAGAAGAGGCAGCTGTGCAGCAAAGACACAGAATAACTCGAGCTGTGTGTCTTTTTTCATTGTAGCTGAATTACGGGACAAACTGTTCCTTTTCACCTCAATAAGAAACGCGTAATATTTTATCTGAATACCAGACGGGACGGTTGGCAACTCTAATAACTTATGAACAAAATAAAGTTCAACATCATTAACTTCATAGCACCCACCCAGCTGTATAGAAACTCCGTCATGCTAGCTAGTACGCAGTACGGAAACAGTCAGAATAACGAAAATAAACTCCACCTAAACTTGGTTTATATCTGACCCAGATAGACTGCAGGTCATAACTTCTTACCTGAAGTTCAGTTCACACTTGGACCGGCGGCCGCCTCGGGTCTCTTTTCCTTCTGCGTCCCCTTTCCCTCATCCACCTGCTGGCCTCCACCACTTGCTAATGTTATTGAATCTGTGGAAGCTCCACGATAGCCACCACACGAAGTAACGAGTAACGACCCTATCTAAATCCCAGTAACGACTAACGCGTTCCTGATTTTCCTGATTGGGGTGGCTGTAGCTCAGGTGGCAGAGCGGATCAGCCACTAACCAGAAGGTCGGTGGTTCGATCCCCAGTCTGCTCCAGTCTGCATGCCAAATATCCTTGGGCAAGATACTAACCCCATGTTGCTCTCCGATGCATCCATCGGAGTGTGAATGTGTACCAATGTTAGATACTCAGCACTTAAACTTAGAAGTGCTTGTGTGAATGGGTGTGATTGGGTGAATGAATTAGCTGTATAAAGCGCTTTGAGTGCTCGGACAGAGTAGAAAAGCGCTATATAAGAACCAGTCCATGATTTTGGCATAACTAGTTACCGTGCTCGTTACCACAATAATAACGTAGTTACTGTAACGCGTTACTTAATAACGCGTTAGTCCCAACACTGTTTGACACATAAAGTGTGTCAAGAAGGGGGGATTTTGGGTTTAAGTTGAAATAAGGGGCTTTATGATCATTTTATGACTTTCTGGGTGTTCGATAGGTTAGCTATGATAAAACTTACTCATAAGTAATTGCTTTTATGCTTAAACTTAATTGATTGAAAATGTTTGTTTTCTCTTTGATCTTTTATAATGATTTTCTTACATGAAGAGATGATCTATTGTGAAAGGTGACAGAGTGTAGTAAAGGGTCAATGTAAAAACAATGCTTGCAGAGACAAATAAAAGGAAGTTAAGACACAGTTTGCTTGGAAACTTTGCACTTGCAGAGCAACAGTTTTTGTACAGGATGTTCATGATCAGATAAGAGAAGAAGAGAGCTTCTTATTAAAAGGGTGTCAAAAGTGTAGCTTACCCAAATGAATAACATTGAAGATTATATATGTATAGGGTTGCCACAAACGATTATTTTGATAGTCGACTAGTCACCGATTATTTTTGCGATTAGTCGACTAATCAGATCCACTGGACGTAAAACGTACAGCTTATTGCACCAGCAGCATCTGCTCTTATATAACTATCATTAGCTTACAGCTTTAAGTGTTTCAGGTATGTGCTAACTAACAATAAAGACAAGATGATAGTTTAGTAAATTTTAATGAAGTTTGCAGATTGTTTCGGTGAAGTTTAATAAACTCCTTGCTATCTAAAATATAACAGGACACCGGAGTAAATTCTTGAGCATCTCACACTTCTGATAATCAGCTGTCTGCTTGACGTTTATTCAGCTGTGTAAAAACTATAACTTTAATCTCAGCCAAACAGATTTACTCAGGAACAAATAAAATACTGAAAAAAGCCAAACAATAACATTTTTAACTAAGTGACTTATATATATTTAACCTAAGTAGTAGTGAAAGACGGCAGTGGGTTTGAAAACGATTTGCCGGGAGTCCGGTGTTCTCAAGGAACCTTGCCCCCGACTAGCTATTGAGCTAGTGGGTAACAGACGTCTCTGAAAACGTCAGAGCGCTTTTGAAAATATGTGGTGTCTTGATAAACTGAGCAGATATTTGCGGTTTACACAGCTACATTCTCACCTGAAAATATGTTAAACATTTATTTTGTGACCCAGAAAGAATAATAAGAGTAATATTAAAACTAACTAGCTGCCACCATTGTTGGAAACTGAGCTGGGCTGCGCTATGAATTCTGGGACACAGCTTCTTCTTCTTCGGGGTTTAACAGCAGCTGGCATCCTTGTACATGCAGTGCTGCCATCTTCTGTTTCAGTCTGTTATTACACTCTTAAATCCTACTACTTATTCCTGCATCTTTCAGAATCTTACAAAGCTATTAAATTAGTCGTCGACGATTTTAATAGTCGACATAATCGTGACTAGTCGACTAATCGTGGCAGCCCTATATACAGTGGGGCAAAAAAGTATTTAGTCAGCCACCGATTGTGCAAGTTCCCCCACTTAAAATGATGACAGAGGTCAGTAATTTGCACCAGAGGTACACTTCAACTGTGAGAGACAGAATGTGAAAAAAAAATCCATGAATTCACATGGTAGGATTTGTAAATAATTTATTCGTAAATCAGGGTGGAAAATAAGTATTTGGTCAATAACAAAAATACAACTCAATACTTTGTAACATAACCTTTGTTGGCAATAACAGAGGTCAAACGTTTACTATAGGTCTTTACCAGGTTTGCACACACAGTAGCTGGTATTTTGGCCCATTCCTCCATGCAGATCTTCTCAAGAGCAGTGATGTTTTGGGGCTGTCGCCGAGCAACACGGACTTTCAACTCCCGCCACAGATTTTCTATGGGGTTGAGGTCTGGAGACTGGCTAGGCCACTCCAGGACTTTCAAATGCTTCTTACAGAGCCACTCCTTTGTTGCCCGGGTGGTGTGTTTTGGATCATTGTCATGTTGGAAGACCTAGCCTCGTTTCATCTTCAAAGTTCTCACTGATGGAAGGAGGTTTTGGCTCAAAATCTCACGATACTTGGCCCCATTCATTCTGTCCTTAACACGGATCAGTCGTCCTGTCCCCTTGGCAGAAAAACAGCCCCATAGCATGATGTTTCCACCCCCATGCTTCACAGTAGGTATGGTGTTCTTGGGATGCAACTCAGTATTCTTCTTCCTCCAAACACGACGAGTTGAGTTTATACCAAAAAGTTCTACTTTGGTTTCATCTGACCACATGACATTCTCCCAATCCTCTGCTGTATCATCCATGTGCTCTCTGGCAAACTTCAGACGGGCCTGGACATGCACTGGCTTCAGCAGCGGAACACGTCTGGCACTGCGGGATTTGATTCCCTGCCGTTGTAGTGTGTTACTGATGGTGACCTTTGTTACTTTGGTCCCAGCTCTCTGCAGGTCATTCACCAGGTCCCCCCGTGTGGTTCTGGGATCTTTGCTCACCGTTCTCATGATCATTTTGACCCCACGGGATGAGATCTTGCGTGGAGCCCCAGATCGAGGGAGATTATCAGTGGTCTTGTATGTCTTCCATTTTCTGATGATTGCTCCCACAGTTGATTTTTTCACACCAAGCTGCTTGCCTATTGTAGATTCACTCTTCCCAGTCTGGTGCAGGTCTACAATTCTTTTCCTGGTGTCCTTCGAAAGCTCTTTGGTCTTGGCCATGGCGGAGTTTGGAGTCTGACTGGTTGAGGCTGTGGACAGGTGTCTTTTATACAGATGATGAGGTCAAACAGGTGCCATTCATACAGGTAACGAGTGGGGGACAGAAAAGCTTCTTACAGAAGACGTTACAGGTCTGTGAGAGCCAGGGATTTTCCTTGTTTGAGGTGACCAAATACTTATTTTCCACCCTGATTTACGAATAAATTCTTTACAAATCCTACCATGTGAATTCATGGATTTTTTTTCACATTCTGTCTCTCACAGTTGAAGTGTACCTCTGGTGCAAATTACTGACCTCTGTCATCATTTTAAGTGGGGGAACTTGCACAATCGGTGGCTGACTAAATACTTTTTTGCCCCACTGTATGTATAAATGATTTTTTTTATACACATTGCAATTGTGCTCATAGGAGTTGTCACTCGGTCAAGTGAAGGTCAAAAACGTCGTTCAGCGTGACTGACTGAACTGATATATTGTAGGGATGACCTTGAGTGCCGATGGATAAATGCCAACGCGATTATACATATAAATAGGCTAATCCTTTTGATTAGAGAGTCCCAAACATGATAGGTTGAACCAAGTTTGAAGAATTAAGAGAACAATTGATGAACATAATAGCTTATGGAGGCGTAGCAGGGAAAGGTGTTTTGTTTATTTTTTACAGGAGATTTCAGGACAACAGCGACCGCATAGGGTTGGCAAGTATGAAGGAGTAGCGAGACCGAAGGGAACCAATCACAGAAGGGGGGGGGGGGCAAAAAGAAGCACAGAGCACAGAGAACCACAGTTCTAGCAAATGTGTTGTTTAGGAGATTAAAAGCTCGTTAGACACAGGTTAAATGTGAGCATAAAAGTAATGAAGAGTAATGAGAGGGACTTTAGGAATAGTTGCAAGATTTCTATGTTATGTAAATTGCCCAAACAAAGTGTTCAGGCCAGATATGCGCTACCCATTAAAGGGGGTAATACTTAAGGGAGGACAGTTCACAGCCCGTCGCAAACGTGAGGTACTGTCTAAGAGCTAGATGTTTGTTATATTTTAGCTATTATTGTCACATGAAAGTAAAATTGAATGGGATAAATTAGGATTTATGTTGTCTTTTAAAAAAAGACGAAAAGGGGGAGAGCTGTCATGTATTTAATATATATTCTTAATGCTTATTTGCTGATTATATTGTTTTATGTACTTTAATAATGAAGGTTTGTAAAGCAAGGCCACTTTTGACTCACAAACTAAGTGCTCAGCCAGACTGAAAATCGGGAAGTTAGTGTAGAGCTATACAAGCATATTAATAAATAAAGACAGAAAAGAGGAACTTGTACCATATAAGGAGTTGTTGAAACTATATGTGACGTGTGAAGTACCAAAATAACACCATATGAGACACACCTTGAGCTTCTAATGTTAGAAATTCTGCAACTGGCTTCGGGCTGTGCAGGGCTCTCTCTCTTCCGGAAGATGATTGAATAAATATATAAATGTTTTGACCACTCTGAGTCAGTTTTCTCTGTTCTATCATGAGGATCAAAGAATCGGGTTTAATAAGTATCTGGGGTACCACTTGGAAGGCAGGTAGGTGTGCCCCCAAACAGATAAAACACAAATATACGGATCCCCCGTGCTGTTCTCACTATCCAGGTCAAGTTCTGTCCTATTTGGTGCAGTTACCATACCATATTGTTAGAGTGAGACAGAATATGCTTTTTATTATGATCCAATAGCACCAGAAGGCCAAGATGGGATCCCAGCCAACAATCGGCAGCCTCATCTTGTCTTCCTTGTTGACCTGAAGTTTGTGATAAAGAGACTTGTAAACGCCATTTTATGTGGGTTAGCATGAAGCCTTGCACACCCCACCCCTAACTCTTGCCATCCTTTTGCCTTCGCTCACTCCTCTGCTTGCAACAACACAAAGGTGGAATGATAGTTTCTGGTACTCTGGTACTATAAAGTGCAGTTCTGGGGTCGTATGAAGTTCATACTGTCCCCCAAAATCCAAGAATTCAGCCTTTCCATATTGATTTGGAGTTTGAAGTAATTAAACTGACAGAAGAAAAGGCAAAAAATAAAAAACTGAGAGCACTATGTCACATATAACATGACCTGAGATCTCGTAATTATGTGATAATCTTACATAATTACTAGTGAATAATATCGGGCATAGGCTATAATACCACACCCCACAATTCCTGTGACAATGAGGACGTACAACTAGAAACTATATGCTAGTATGCTATAATACTACTACCTTGTGTAGTAGTGCCATGGTGACTGGTCAACACTGCTTCTGTTACCTTTCAAAGTGTCTGTGAAGGTTCTCAGTCATCCAGGTCATCGTAGTCAAAGGAGCTTGGAAAGAAAAGCGTCTGGACTTGTTGCTTGAAGTTGCTTGAAGACGTTTCACCTCTCATCCGAGAAGCTTCTTCAGTTCTAAGGTCAAATGGTGGAGAGTCCCAGATTTAAACCCTGTGGGAGTATCCCCCCAAAGAGGGACAAAAGGACCCCCTGATGATCCTCTACCTAATCACATGAGCCAAGGTTTGAAAACGGTTGTGGGACACAATCAGCCAGGATTTCAGGTGAGCTCCTTGTGAAACCTAGACCCACCCTATTAACAGAGGCAGTGGCTTACGACACCAATTTCCTGCCATCTATAATCCAGTTTTGAGATCCTTTCCCAGACACCTTAACGACCACTCACAGCCTGGGCCATCTGACCTCAGGAAATCACATGATAGAGTGGGGCTAGGTTTCACAAGGACTCTTTGGGGGAATACTCCCACAGGGACTGAAGAAGCTTCTCGGATGAGAGATGAAACGTCTTCAGGCAACTTAAAGAAGTCCAGATGCTTTTCTTTCCAAGTTCCTTAGATTACCTTTCAAAGAAGAGGTTTTGGCAGCAGTGATGGAGATAGTTGGTGAAGAGTGACTGAGAGGAATAACCAGCCTCTAAACCAGAGTGATTTTTTTGTTATTTGACTTCTTTGCTAGGCATGCTCTGGCCATAAAAAAAAAAAAAAAATTAAAAAAAAAAAGTAACAACTTATGAGCAAACTTAAGTACAGTGCACCTTAAACCAAAGGTCAATGACTGATTTGGATTTTGTGTCATCTGATCTGAGACCTAGACATTTGACATTCAAGTGAGTAAATCTGTCAAATAATCACTTAGTGGCAAGTTTGATCAGATGGCAGGGAAAGCTGTTGGACAGACCTGGTAATCCCAGCTGGCTAGTGGGGATGAACTGCGGATGTCTGGTAGAAGTGCATGGCCTTAGATCTTTGGCCTCCATAGCCAAAGTGATTTCACTTGCATCCCAGGGAAGACTGTGATCATAAAGTAACCTGTACTTATTGTTACGGCAACCTAAGCTCTTGCTGCAGGACATTAGCAGAAAGTGAAGCCACCACACTAAAAAAAAAATGTTTTCAATGGCTTGGCTAGCCACGGTTGCTCCTGATCCAGCACCTGTGTAACCTTGAGCTAAAGGGGGATACACTTTTGGCAGTTCCAAAAACAAACTTGGTGTGAGAACAGACTTTCGACTGCCCTCAAGGAAGTTCCAGCAAGCCATTTGACTTCAAGGGCTTGGCTCATGTTTTGTTGGGGATGAGAACTGCTGACCAGGATTAGGACTAGTTTGCATCAGGTTCACTAGGTTGTTTACCCAGACTTTTTACTTTTTTGTAGATTTATGGTTCTTTTGGTTTTGAGAATAGAATAAAGTAGAGTAGAATTCAACTTTATTGTCTTTGCACATGTCACAAGTACAAGGCAACGAAATGCAGTTTGCATCCATCCAGAAAGTGTGTTAGCAATAATATAGATATATTACAGAATATGGATCTAACTATAAAGAATATGTATTATTTTTCTAAAATAGTTAATTGTATTTTCATGTGTTCATGAATTTTGACTATCACACGCACCTCTGATATGAATTTTCTATGGTTTATTTATTTGTGCCTTTAATCTTTAGTTATTGGCTTTTTAGTCCTCCTAGCATTTCATTTCTGTGGCTTCATTTGCATCTGTGTGTCAGTCTCCATGGTTGTCCTTCTGTCAACCAATTTCTCCTATTATTGTAGGGTCTACCTCACAATATAAAGCACCTTGAGGTGACTGTTGTTGTGATTTGTCGCCGTATAAATAAAATCGAACGCCAGCTGAAGGCTCAGCCGAGCCCGCCCAACATTCCTCTGAGCCAGCTGGAGGATTTGAAAAGGCCAGCCAGGAACTTCATGTTCCAGCATGCAGCCTCCTGTGCCAGCTGGAGGCTCAGGCGAGGTTGTCCAGCTTCCTGTTCCATGAGCTGGAGGATCAGCTGAAACCATCCAGCCACCACCAAAAGTCTGCTCCGCCACCTTCTGGTCCTGCCTTGTGTGAGCCATTATGTTCATTTCAGTCAGCTGCTTCCCACATCCCCTGATCACCTCCTGTGTATACATAAGTCCTCTGTCTTCTGTTGTTCAGTGTCAGGTCATCTGTATTCCTTCCCTCCGCATCACTTCAGATTTCCAGGGTCTTCATGATCCTAGTTCATGTTTGTATTTCATAGTTTCTTTTATGCTCCTGCTCAAAATCATGTTCATGGTCATCATTGTCTTTCCTAGTTTTTCCAGTTTACGTTTTAGTTTAGTTCTCACCACTGTTCATGTTGTTTTGTTTTGCCTTCTTGTTATTAGCCCTAATAAAGGCTTCCCTTTTGTTTAAAGCTAAGTACAGCTTCTTCCAGTATTCTGGATTTGGGTCCGTTTTACAAACACACCGGCGTACCCCGCTGTGACAACTTTGGAGTGGTCTACTCAAAGTCCTGACCTGAATCCAATTAGGTTGATGTGGTATTGCCTTAAAAGGCGATTTATGCTCAAAAACTCTTCAGTGTGGCTGAATTACAACAATTCTGAAAAAGATGAGTGGCCCAAAATTCCTCCACAGTGTTGTAAAAGACTCATTGCTAGTTATTACAAATACTTGATTGCAGTTGTTGCTGCTAAGGGTGGCCCACACTCTTATTATGTTTAGGGCATTTTTTTTTCATTAATCATAAACACCTTCATTTAGAAACATTTCCCCTCCTCTCCCTGTTCTTCCTTCCTAATTTTATAATAATAATAATAATGCATTTTATTTGAGGTCGCCTTTCAGAAACCCAAGGTCACCTTACAAAGAACAAAATTAATAAAAGGAACATTAGTCATAAAATACATGAAATAAGTTAAAATTGCAAAACAGAGCTTGACAACAGATAAAATCAGCACTAAAGCGAATAAACCAGTTTAAACAGATGTGGTTTGAGCTGTGACTTAAATATGGAAAGGGAGTCAATATTTCTTATGGCTGGAGGAAGAGAGTTCCAGAGCCGAGGAGCAGAGCGACTGAAAGCTCTGTTCCCCATAGTGATAAGGCTTGAGGACGGAACAGTAAGATGAATAGCAGATGATGATCTGAGAGGGCGGGAAACAGTGGTGATATGGAGCAGGTCACACAAATATGAAGGAGCAGATTTATGGATACACAAGTAAGATTTTAAAATTTATCCTGGCTTCTACGGGCAACCAGTGAAGCTGCTGAAGAACTCGGGTAATATGAGCTCTTAACGGAGTACGAGTTATGACCCGAGCTGCAGAATTTTAAAGTTGGAGTTTATGAAGGGACCTTTTAGGGAGACCAAATAGGAGGGAATTGCAGTAATCAATATGGGACGTAATACGACTATGGACAAGGATGGCAGCAGCATGGGGAGTAAGGAAGGGACGGAGTCGGTTAATATTACGTAAGTGGAAGTATGCAGACCGGGTTATGTAATTAATGTGAGACTGGAATGAAAGAGTATTATCAAGTATGACACCCAAACTCTTAACCTGAGGGGAGGGAAGGGTGGGAGAATTTTCAATGTTAATGGAAAAACTGTGGGATTTGGTTAAGATAGATGGTGTACCAACAAGTAAAACTTTTAAGTTTTATTACTGTTGAGTTTGAGAAAATTGGAGGAGAACCAGGATCTAATCTCAATAAGACAGTTTGAGAGGGAGGTAGGTGGGAGGGATGAACTGGGTTTAGAAGAAATGTAGAGCTGGGTGTCATCAGCATAACAATGAAAATTTATATTATATTTTCGGAATATATGACCAAGAGGGAGCATATAAATCAGGGGTCGGCAACCCTAGGCACACGTGCCACAGTTGGAACGTGAAGGGTTAACTGATGGCACGACCATAGCTGGACTGGCCATTGGGCATACTGGGCATTTGCTCGGTTGCCCGGTGATGGTCAGGGTTGAAATGCTGTAACAACATTGAAATTCTGTGGTAAACCGACGGTCTTACTATAGGGATGTTGTAATGATGTTGATTTACCATTGTTTTTTTGTCATTGATATTTGATCTATTTGTAGTCGACCAGGTGACAACAACAACGTCGAGAAAACGTCTATTTGTAGTTGACCATCATTTGGCGCCAGTCACCATCAAAAAGCCAATCGATTTGTAGTTGAGCGTTAAATTGCATTGCAACTGAGCGGGTATAAAGTACCGGAGAAAGTAGATTTATTGTTCTTTTGTTATCAATGACTTTGGTCTAGTTCACCAGCTTTAAAAAATCGTGTCGACGGCAATTTATGTATAGTTGACCGGGAAATTAAAGCAGCGATCACTTGGACTATTCCGCAGCACCCCTCTCAGTGGTACATCCCTTCCATTAGATTTACTCTCAGCGGAATTGACCGGAGAAGGCATCAGTTCATGCACTGCACTGGCCTGCACCACGATTAGTATAAGGTAAGAATGAATGAATTTTTTTCCATTTGTTATTTCCACGGTTGCATTTGAATAACAGTAAAAAAAAAAACTCAATGTACAGTTTCGGACAAAATGTGGGAGCCCGAAATTGTGTCTACTTTCATCATACAATCCGGCAACAAATAAATTGCACTGCGAACAAAGTCTATCAACAAAGAAAACATTTTGGTTTCATACTTTTCCATTATATTCCCTTACAAAGCTAGCTTTAACGCTTCGAGGGTTCCTTTGATCTTGCCGTCGCCTCGGCGCTTGACCCAGACTTTCGCTCTGTAGTTGCTTTTTAGCATAGTACTACAAAAAATTGTAAATCTGTGATATATGATTGATAAACGTAAAGGTAACTGTATAAATGTGTTCAATGACTTTGTTACTTTTAATGATTGGAGAGCACCCGCTTCAATTCGCACTCAATTCAAACTTTACGTTGTACACTCACCTAACTTTACGTTGTACGCTCACCTAACTTTACGTTGCACGGTCACCTACCTTGCGTTTGCACCTTTTTTCCACACGTAAACTGCGTTTTCGTTAACTGAAAACTGAGATTTTTAAATACACCGGCCAGTTTGGATATTTTCGTAAACTCCGTTTTAGCATTTACGTGTGGACGAGGAAAACCGAGAAAACACAGCATCAAAGGTGTGCGCCTATTTTGACGTCACACTGTGCGCCATGTTTTTGTCTCAGTGCCATGAATTCCCACAATGACAAAATACTGTTAATTTTATTATCTTCAGTGTTTAAATGCTTACATATACACACGCAGTTACTGTCCCTTCACACATAGGACTCGGTTCAGCTTCTATGAGCCGTCTTTGTATCTAGTTTTCCCTCTTTATTGACATTGTGCCCTATTTTTCCTATTTTTTTCAGATCTGATTGATGGTAACTACCATCAATAAGTAAGAAACTCACGTCCTTAAATAAATTCCGAGTGTTAAACAATTTGCTTATTTGGCTATTTCCAAATATAGCATTATCTGTTTAATCTGATATACACTGACAATGACATCACGCTGGTCAAGGAGGCGCAAATTACGGAAAATGGTTGAGGCAGCAGAGTCAGATATACTCAGGCACTTTAAAGAGATGGTTGCTGAAAAACAGAAAACGGCAATGCTCAAGTTGAAGTTAAGCGACCGCAGGTTGCGGTAGAGTCTGGTGTGTCCCACTGTTGTCACCCAGGTATAGACAGTCAAGTATTTACCAGTCGCTATGAGCAGATTTCAGAAGTATGTGAGACCTATGTATCACCCGACAAGGATAATGACTCTGACTTTAGTTTTGACAGCTTTGGTTGCCATGCACCACCGTTTGATTCTGATAATAGTGATGCTGAAGCTGATGATGAAGCGCCAAATACTGAATTCTTAATAACAAGTTTAAGATACTGGGCTTCTACATTTTTAGTCTCGTTGGTGGCTTTTTGACATGTAGTCTGTATTCTTAAATACTTAAATACTTTCGCCACTCCGGCAGAACACACAAAACGACACAGCTTTGAGCTCTCCCCAGCATGCAGAGTCTGATGTCGAGGCCTTCCCTATAGATGGTCTGCTTTTAAAATAGTTTAAAGCTGAATCACAATGTCATTGTGCTCTTATCCTCAAAACACCAATTTATACTCCTGAATGTCATCTTGTTGTGTTTTTTTTTCTGTAGATTCCAGAGACTCTGTGAGGCCACTATTACAAGGCAAGTTCAAAAATCTTGGAATTTCAGATTTTACATGGTATAAATGGTAAATGGCCTATATTTGTACAGCGCTTTAACTAGTCTCTAAAGACCCCAAAGCGCTTTACACATTCAGTTATCCACCTATTCACACACAATTCACACACTGGTGATGGCAAGCTACATATACAAATATCAAATGTATGTGACAGGCAAAAACTAGCAAACACTTTTAGCAGTTAGAACAACTTATACTTGAATGCAGAATGTTACACCATCACTTATGGATATATTCGTTTTTCGCCTCTCACTGCTTGAGCCATTAATCTTTCTAGAATTGTTCTTTGAAGCAGATGCGACCTCACAAAAGATGTTAACGATGCTGTCAGACCTGACCAGAGCAGTTAACGAACTCCGTGAGGAGGTCGGAGCCATCCGCCATCCCTGCTGCAATGAATCGGTAGATGCTGGGGTACTGCCTCTGGATTTGCCCTTGCACAACATTGAGGAGCTAAACAATGCAGAGGCAGCTCTTCAATCACAAGAGGCAAATAAGGCAATGGTAAGTATATAAAGGTTATGTACACTTTGTATATATAAAGTGTAATAGCTGTCAGATGTGATTTAAATACATAACGACGGCCTGTTGATTAAACACACAAGCACTTGCATACACATTTAAGACATGAGACACGCTAATTCCATCTCTGTAACATTTCTGTAATATACTTACATATCTATATTATTGCTAATATATATTGTAATATATCTATATCACTAAAGCACTTCTGGATGGATGCAAACTGCATTTCGTTGCCCTGTACCTGTGCATGTGCAATGACAATAAAGTTGAATTCTATTCTATTCTATTCTATTCTATTAAAATGTGCCTATAGGTGAGACGCTTTGCCTTGATTGGAGGGACCACACTGAAGGTGCGAGTCTGCCGTGTAATGGCTTATGCCATTACAAACGAGCTGGCCTCGGTACTCAACTGGGCAGGGAAAAAAAACAAGGACCAGACAAAGCAAAAAAGGGCATTTAAAGATACAGCGCTGTGCAGATGCATATGTGGTAAGTTTTACCGTTTATTGTAGTTTTATGAGCCTAAAGTGAACAATAAAAGGATCAATTGATCTGCTGGGTGTGTTTCACATTTCCTATGTCCGGTTTTTGCTATATTACTTTGTCTTTCTTAATAACAAGACTTTCATTTCCAGTTAATCTGGAGATGGAGACTTTGGTCAGTTTAGTTGTTTAGTCCACAGGTTGTACAGTTTGTACAGCCTGAGGACCCCATGCTTATTTTGTTTTAAAGGATACACGGCACACCATGCTAAGACTTATCACTTTTTCCGCTCATAGCTCTTTGGGAATCAAATGCGGCAGTTTGCAGATTTACGCCTGGTGACTTTCATGTTTATCAGCCTAGGAGTTTACATACTTTCTCCCCGCTGAAGACAGTTAACAAGAGCTTATTCATGTGCTCTAATTCACTTTTTTTGTTTGTGTGTGTGTATTTTTTTCCTAGATGGCCTGACGCAGCAGTTAGGGGCAAACTCTATGTCCGAGTTTGTCTTTGCACAAGCAGTCCAGAAATGGCTCCGATACGCCCCAGATCGTATGGGTGGCGCAGGACGCACATCATGCATCCCCATCCCGGAGTAAAAATGACAAACTTATGTGAAACAGAAATGTATATAGGAAAATGTATTTTAATAAAGTATTTAGCAAACGAAACATGTCTATTGACCTTTTTTTGTTGAGTTTTTTTTTCTCTGTTACATCACATGCAATGCTTTCTTATGTCCCATACTTCAGCTAGAATGGAAAAAGACACAAAACTGGAGTTATTCTGTGTCCTTACGCTGCACAGCTGCCTCTTCTTATCTCATTCTCTCCCCCTCTCTTGCCTGTTGCTACTTCAATCATGAAACGGATCAATGATCAGCTGATCGGCTTTTCTCTCGTTTGTTTATCGCCGACTTTGCGCCAGAAAGAGGAAACCGCTGAATGTCGCGCTAAACAACAGCAGCACATTTAAGCTTGATCAGCTGTTGTTAGAATTTATTTAGTATTCATTTCTAGTATCAGCTGATGTTTGCTGGAGCCACAGCTGTAAAGCTGCTGGTCATGATGTCGGTTTGTATATGTGGTGAGAGGGAAACATGAAGATGAAACCAGGAGATGTCCTTACTGAATCATCAGAGCTGAACAGCTGATGGAGAAACAGGTTTACCTTTTAGGTGACATGAATGAGTTGAAGTTATGAACTGTTTCTGAGAGACAAATAACACCAGGATCCTTTTCTATGCAGCTGACAGCTGGTAACTGTGCAGGGGCGGGTCTAGCAAAGTTTTGCCAGGGGGGCCAGGTAGGGCATTAACAGGGAAAGTGGGGCACAAAGACATACTTTCTTATTTTCATTTAAAATGTCTAGCTTTTAATAAATAATTATCTGAAGCTTACAACCAAAGTTTTTATCTGATGTAAAATGTATAGAAATCATACATAAAACATCGAAGCAGCTGGAATCCACAGCTGTGTGTTCATGGAGCTGCATTTTCACCTGCTGGACATCACTATCTGACAAGTTTAATTGTCTTCAGAACATTGCAGAGGCCTTATTGACAGTATTTGGCTCTACATGTCTGTGTGAGCAGATTTTCTCTCACATGAGTGTCCTCAGGTAGCCTCTGAATGCTGGACACTCGGAGACCTGTGTGTCTGAGTGGGAGACCAGAGATCACATTAACATGTGTGTCTCTGTATTAACAAACATGCCATATCGGCCCAGTTTATTTTTCTCATCATTGTTGTGAGGAGACCATAAATAGCATTTGCATTTTCTGTTGTACAGTTCATTTGCTGTTATGAATAAAGTGTCTTTTTTTTTTATTTGTATCAAAATAGCTGATAACTATTCGCTGATCGCTGCCAACATCTGCAAACATTATTAAATTTATTGCTAATGCAATCATATGGCACACTGACTTCTGAGGAAATTTTAGATGGCACTCGTCATCAGAAAGGTTGCCTACCCCTGATATAAATAATGAATAAAAGGGGCCCTAATACTGAACCCTGTGGCACACAAGCAGAAACAGGATGGAGACTTTAAGAATGGGATTTAAATTGGATAAACTGAGTGTGGTCTGAGAGATAGGAGGTGAACCAGGCAAGGGGTGTGTGACTAATGCCAATGGATACTAACCGGTTCAGGAGAATATTGTGAGAAATGGTATCAAACGCGGCACTAAGATCAAGAAGGATGAGGATGGATAGGAGGCCAGAATCAGCTGCCATCAGAAGGTCATTGGTAATCCTTAACAGAGCAGTTTCTGTGCTATGATTGGGGCGGAAGCCAGATTGAAATTGTTCATAGAGATTATGCGCATTGAGATGTAAATGAAGCTGGGCGGCGACAACTTTTTCAAGAATTTTTTAAATAAAGGGGAGATTTGATATAGGGCGAAGATTATCAAAGTTATTGGGGTCTGCACCAGGCTTTTTGAGAATTGGAATAACAGAAGCATTTTTCAGAGATGAAGGAACAATTCCAGTGTTCAGGGAGGAATGAATAATACTGGTTATGAGAGGTGCTAACGAGGGAAGACAGGCTTTAACTAACACAGTGGGGAGAGGGTCAAGGTGACAGGTTTTTTAATAAGATTAAATACATCAGTTATGGAGGGAAGAGTAAAGCTTGAAAATAACTGACAGGAAGACAGTGGGGGAAACAGGAAGTCTACTTCCGAGTCTGAAGCTCCTAAAGAATTAAGTTGACGGTGAATATCTGAGATTTTACAAGTGAAAAAAGAGATAAGAGAATTGCAAAAATCAACAGAATACATGTGGGAGGGGAATGTGTCTGGAGGTTTTGTAATTTTACTGAACAATGAAAAGAGAGACCTGGAGTTACCTTCATTAGAACTAATTAAACCAGAGTAGTAAGCAGATTTGGCTGAGGCAATGCAGTCCTTATAGAACAGAACATGATCATTGTACATTTCTTTATGTACAGTAAGTCCGGTTTTCTTGAACAGACGTTCGAGTTGGCGTCCTTTAGCTTTAAGGTGACGCAGGTCGGGGGTAAACCATGGTGCTGAACGGGAAAATGAGACAGTTCGATGTTTAAAGAGAGCAAATATGTTAAGAAGGTTATGAAGGTTGACATTATAATGGCAAACAAGTTCATGAAGGATTGAGGAGCTGTGAATAGGACGGCAGATGAAAAAACAGCTGGGTTAATATTACTAATTTTCC